>NW_028289014.1:953456-1271275 GCF_059628265.1 Tinamus guttatus | reverse complement strand
CCAGCCGTAGGGCAGCATGTGCCTATCCCCAATGCCAGCTCAAAGACATCACGACATCGAGCTCCGCAGCCCTGCATGGGGATCACTGATGGCTGGGGATGAAGGGGTTGCACGTGCAGGCCAGGACCCACAGCGTGGCAGGGGACAGGGCACACACTGCCCCACGGCTCCCAGCCTAGGGAAGAGCCCAGCCCCTCCCAGGGCATCCCTACCTGCCACGCTCTGGGAAATGCACATGCAGTGTTTAATTAACTTTATTGATATTCAGAAATTAGGAGCCTGACTGGAGGTAATTGCTCATTAGAAATCATTAAACTGACAGAGCAAGCAGCAGCCTCCCTCCCTCCCGAGGAGCCTGCCCTGCCCGGGACCCTGCACCCGGGACACAGCAGAGCCAGGGACCAGGGGGACAAGGGACCAGTCCTGCTGCCATCCAGCAGGGCAGGAGGTGGGTGCCCTGGGCTTGCCCCACTTACAGCCCAGCAGACAACTCCCCGCACCCAGTATCTCCCACACATTCTCCTCGATAACAGGGCTCTGCCAGCAGCCCCCGCTGGCAGAGAGAGACGGGAATAGCAGTGGGCACAGGGCCACCGCGTCCTTCCCCGCCTCGGCTCCGCAGCCAGATGGGGAGTTTATGTAACTCCCTGCACGGCTGCTCCCTGCAGCTCGGCTCCGAGCCGTGCAGCAAACCGCTCCCCATTGGCCTCACTGCCCAACCAGGGAGAGTGGGGCCAGCCCCACGGCTCGGTCCCTGCCCCACACACCTCAACCACTGCCCGTGGCCTCCTGGCTCCCACGGACCAGGGCACCCAAACCCAGACAGGTCCTTGTATCTTCTCCAAGAGGCAGCCAAGACCCGAGATGTGGAGGCTCCGGGGCCATCACAACCGCCCAGGCTCCATGGGCGGCAGGGCCAGCGACAGGGGGAGGCAGGTGGTGACCGCTCTCCTCGAGAAGGGCCAACACCCTCCGTGCCTGCATGTCCCCTGCGTCCCCTCCCGCGCAGCCCGAGGGCTCCCCCCGCACCCAGCGCCCCCGAGCCCCGCAGCGGGGCTGGCGCAGGGACCCGCTCCGGGGCTGGGGGCGGCGGGAGCCGGTACCGAGCGGTGCTCGGGGCAGGGCGCAGCCTGCGGCGGGGCCGGGGCAGCTCCTGGCGCAGCGGTGCGTGGGCGGCTGCCCCCCTCCCCCCCTCACCGCCGCCTCCATTCCCGGTAATCCCGGCAGAGGGGCCGCCGGCGGAGCCCGCCGGGGGCGGCGTTGCAGCAGCCGGGCTGCGAGCGGCTCCGGCCGTGGGGGACGGGCAGAACGGGCGCGCACGGCGGGGACCCGCGACCCCCGCCGCACCGGGAGGCGACGGGGGCGAGCGCAAGTTGTCAAAGTTTGGCGGCGGCACCGGCTGCGCGCGATAGCAGCGAGGGGAAAAGGAGGGTAACCGGAGGAGGGGGGAGGGGTGTCACCGGGGCGTGGGGGGGCCCTTACCGTGCGCGGGGGCGCGGAGCAGCGCGGCGAGCAGCGGCAGCAGCAGCGGGGGCCCCATGGCCGGCGGCGGCGGCGGCGATCAGCACCGCGGAGAGCTCCGGTGCGGGCACGGCGGCGCCGCCCGCCGTAACGCTCCGAGCGCGGCGCGCGCCGATCTGCGGCCCGGGGGCTCCTCCCTGCCTGCCCCCGCCGTAACGCTCCGAGCGCGGCGCGCGCCGATCCTGCGGGCTCGGGGGGGCGGGGGGGGGGGCTCCTCCCTGTCTGCCCCCCCCCCCCCACCCGCCCCGCCCGCCGTAAAGCTCCGAGCGCGGCGCGCGACGATCCTGCGGGCTGGGGGGGGGGGCTCCTCCCTGCCTGCCCCCCGCCCTCCCCGCCGCCGTAATGCTCCGAGTGCGTCACCCACCAATCCTGGGAGCTCGAGGCAGTGTGTGGGGGAGGGGGGACGCGGTTCTCCTCCCCCCCCCGCACCTGAAAACGGAGCAATTCCCAAATCTGGGGCACGGGAAAGGGGCAGTCCCCCCCCCCCCCCCCCCCTTCCCGGCCCTCTCAAATCTGCCCCTTCCAGGGCACTTACGCAGGCAGAATGCGCACAGCCCTCCCAGCTTGGGGATGGGGGGAACCCCCTTTTCTCTCCCCCACGCCTAAATACCCCCCGTGGGGGCTGGGCTCATCATCTCCCAACCAGGGAAACCTGGGGCAAGGGCAGCCCTCTCAGCCGGGCTCAGCGCGGGGACGTTATTCCACGCGGGGCTGCGGGGACGTTATTCCACGCGGGGCTGCATCCCGCTCCCAGCCCGCCTCCCCGTCTCCGCTCTCCCGCACGTCGCCCGCGCCGGAGGCTCCCGGGGGGCACAGGGACACGGCGCTTGCAGCAGGCAGATGGCGTTGGCACCGGCGCGGCAGCTCCGCGCTGAGCGCTGGCCGCTTCTTGCATGCGTTGAAAATAAAAGGAAAAATATCAGGCTCTTTGTTTCATACCCCGCCGCAATCCCTCTGAACACCCGGGTGGCTCCATCCTTTTGCATGGACCCCCATGCGGCCTCGCTCCTCTGCCCTGCAACCAAATGCAACCCCTGGGGTGATTTACTTCTAGTTCAGCCCCTGCTCGTGCTCTTCTGCACCTCGTCGGGGTCGGAACTGGCTCATGTGCCACCTACACGGGTGGCCTGAGCATGGGCAGCCCCATGTGGCACCGGAGCCCCACACACCGCAGAGCTCCCGCTGTGCAAAACCCCAGACTTTGATCCGGCAGCAGCTCCATCAATGTTTAATGCCACGGGAGGGCTGGGGAGATGTGCGTTTTGAAGCTGGATTGAACTTTGCAAAATTAGGATATTCGAATAATTTTAATCTGCTTGATGCTCCCACCTGGCAGACACCTGGAATGCGAATGAGAGGCTCGCGGGGTCCCCATGCCCAGGTGGAGGTGTAAATCCCTGCTGGGCTTCCCCTTTCCCTGTTGCCCCAGTCCTCTCCATGCATGCCCAGCCGTGGCCCCCAGCGACTGCCCTTCCAGCAGTGCAATGAGTTGCCCTCAGGTCTCAGCCTAGCACAGCATCACACCCAAGACTGCCAGAATGTGTCACGCAGCTGTCCCCACATCACCGACCTTCACCTAGAGAGGGTTATTTCCCCCACAATGAGTCCATGGTGTGGGGTGCCCCGCAGGCAGCTCTTGCCCCCTCTCTCAGGCTGCTGCTTGAGCCGCTGCCGCTCAACCCTGGAGCGCGATCCCGCGCGGAGCCTTCCTCCTGGCTGCCAGCCATGGACCCGCTCACCCCCAGGGAGCGTTTCCTTCTCGACGCTCTCCTGACCCTCGCGGCAGCTTTAGCTAACGGATTTTGTGCTGCCGCAGAAATCGCCTCCGCTTAATTTAAACCCAGGTCAAGAGGAGCAGGCGAGAAAAGCCATGAGCTCCCTCCTCCTCCTCTCTGCCATGGCCAGAGCTGGGGGCAGCTCCAGGGCTCCCCGAAATGCCCCCAGCCCCATGTGGCTGCTCGGGGGCAGGCGATGCCCTGGGGAGCAGCAACAGGGACCATAGCAGGGTCCCTGGTGCAGCGAAAGGAGCAGCCTGAGGTCCCCGCCGGCGCCTCCCCGTGCCACGGGGGCTTTTCCAGCACCGTCTATTAGCGCGTGGTTAGTGGGAGAGCAGTTCGTTTTGCCATTTAGCGTTTCATGGATAATTAATTATTCCTCGTGCTCCCGGGGAAGAGCAGAACAGGTAGGAGCTGTTCAAAGGCTGCTCAGGCCCTGGGAAATGGGTGAATTATTCACGGCATCAAAGGCAGGGGGAAGCGGGGGGGACAGGCTGCTGCGGTGGAGCTCCGCTGTGCCACCACCGTGCTGTCGGTGCCCGGGATATCTCTGTGCTGAGACCTTGCATGAGGATATCATGCACATCTTGCACGAGGATGCCATGCACACCTTGCACGAGGATGTAATGCACTCCTTGCATGAGGATGCCATGCACACCTTGCACAGAGGTGCCATGCACGCCTTGCACACAGGTGCCATGCACATCTTGCACAAGGATGCCATGCACACCTTGCACGAGGATGTAATGCACTCCTTGCATGAGGATGCCATGCACACCTTGCACAGAGGTGCCATGCATGCCTTGCACACAGGTGCCAAGCACATCTTGCACAAGGATGCCGTGCACACCTTGCACGAGGATGCCGTGCACACCTTGCACAAGGACATTGTGCTCTGCTTGCACGAGATTCCTGCTGGGCCCAGTGTCATCCTCCCAGCAGTTTTCGCAGGCACTTGCTGGCAGCCCAGGGCCTCCCTGCAACAGGGCCAGTGATCCCTGTGGGCCAGCACCAGACGGACCTTCCCTCTCCTCTGGGCAGGATGCAGATGCCCTGACACCTAATAAATCACTGGACATCAGCAAGCAACATGGCAAAATAAATAATGATGCTTAACATTTTGTAATAACAACGATTAACTGGTAAATAATATCTTTCACACCATGAGAGTCAGAGGAAATTAATTCCTCTAATTAGCTGTTGAGCGGCATGGGGGAGAGGTAAGTGCCGGAGGTGCTGAGGGCTGGGTCCCACCTGGAGCACCGGGGAGCCAGTGCAAGCGGCTGCAATATTTGCCCTGCCACTGCCTTGGTTTTCCTCAAATTGGGAGGAATTGCCCCACTGTGTCCCCCACTGATAACGTGCTGGCCTAAGGAAGCCGTCCTTACCCTGGGGCCATGGGCGCTGCGGAGCGCCAGGCTCTGCAGAGCTACATGGGACCCTAAATCATGGCTATCTCCCAGAAGAAAAAAAAAAAGTGGCAACAAAATAGTTTATGGACATAATAAATTGCAGGGGAGGAAAAAAAATGTTTCCCTTGGAGGAAGCAGCCCGGCTCCAATCTACACACGGGCAGCAAACAGCCCTCGTCCTGCCGGAGTGGTGTGGAGGGAAAGTGGAATTTATTGGAAATGATTTTCCACCACATTTATCCCACCCTCTGGCTCCCACCTCTCCACACGGTGCCCCTGGTGGCTGCTGGGCCGAATCCACGCTGGATCCTATCCACACACGGAGACCCGTCCGGGAATGGAGCCAAGCCAGAAACCCCGTGCAGAGCTGGGAGGTGCTTCAGCCCCGGCTGGACTCTGCCCTGTCCCTCCCCTGGGCAGGGGGACAAGGACAAGGGCACATCATGGCGCTGGTGGACGAGCCCTGCTACGATGCCATCGTCATCGGCGCCGGCATCCAGGGCTCCTTCGCCGCCTACCACCTGGCTGAGCGGGGCAGGGCCACCCTCCTGCTGGAGCAGGTAGCCCGGACGCCTGGGCCCACCCCGTTTTGTGGAGCCTGTGGGGCCGTCCCCTGGCACAGAGCCCGTCTGTCCTGCAGTTCCTCCTGCCCCACTCGCGGGGCAGCTCGCACGGGCAGAGCCGCATCATCCGCAGCGTGTACCCGCAGCAGCACTACGCCCGCATGATGCCCGAGAGCTTCCGCCTCTGGCAGCGCCTCGAGGCCCGCGCTGGCACCCGCCTCTACAGGTGACGGGACCCCGGGATGGGGACAGGGCTGCAGGAGCCCCAGGAAACGAGTCTGTAAATAATTCCCACCTCCAGAACCGGCGCTGTCCATTTTGGGGGAGGGAGTGTGTGGCCACTGTGGCCTCAGTTTCTCCGGGGGGACAAAACAAGGATGGGAAAGGGGATGAGGATGGGATTGGGGATGAGGATGAGCATGTGGATGTGGAGCTGGATGGGGATGGGGATAGGGATGGGAATGGGGATGGGTCATGGGGATGGGGATGGAAATGGGGATGATGACAGGGATGGGGATGGGGATAGGGAATGGGTTGGGGATGATGACAGGGAGGGGGTTGGGGACAGGGATGGGGTTGGGGAGAGGGATTGGGATTCAAATGGGGATGGGGATAGAGTTGAGGATGAGGATGAGCAATGGGATGGCGATGAGGACGGGGACTGGACACGGGGGCACTGAGGCGGCCGCGGGCGCAGGCAGACGGGGCTGCTGGTGCTGGGGGCGCCGGGGGAGCCGCAGTTCGAGCGGTGGCGGCGGGCGGCCCCGCGGCCCGGCGGCCCCGCGGAGGAGCTGGACGCGGCCGCCCGCGGGCGCCGCTTCCCCGCGCTGCGCGGTCCCGCCGACGGCGCCGCGCTCTGGGACGGCGCGGCCGGGGTCCTGCTGGCCGAGCGAGCGCTGCGGGCCGTGCAGGTGGGTGGGCGGCGCGGCGGGACCCCGTCCCCGCGGGCGGCCCCGCGGTCCCCTCCGCGCCGCTGCCACGCGCCGCGTCGCCGCAGGAGCAGTTCGTGCGCGGCGGCGGCGTCCTGCGCGACGGCGAGAAGGTGCTGGGCATCGAGCCGGGCTCCCCGCTCGTCGTGAGCACCGCGGGCGGCCGCTACCGGGCCCGGAGGCTCGTGGTGGCCGCCGGCGCCTGGAGCCGCGAGCTGCTGGCCCCGCTCGGGCTGCGGCTGCCGCTGCAGGTGAGAGGCACGGGGGCGTCTGGGGACAAGGGAGTGCGGGGTGGGAGGTTGCCTGACCCCCCCTTGTCGCCTCCCGCAGCCCCTGCGCGTCCAGGTTTGCTACTGGAAGGAGAAGGTGCCCGGGAGCTGCAGCCCGGAGCGGCCCTTCCCCTGCTTCTTGGCGGTGGGGCTGCCCCAGGCGTCCCACGACGTCTACGGGCTGCCCGCCTTAGAGTACCCGGGGCTGGTGAAGGTGAGCGGGGACGCAGGGGGGGCGCTTAGGGGGCCCGGCCGCCCCCTCCAACCGGCTGCCCCCCCCGCCCAGATCTGCTACCACCACGGCAGCCCCGTCGACCCCGAGCAGCGGGACCGCCCCGACAGCCCCCCCGACCTGTCCGTGCTGCGCAGCTTCGTGCGCCGCTTCCTGCCGGCGCTGGAGCCCGAGCCGGCGCTGCTGGAGAGCTGCCTCTACACGGTGAGCGGCCGCGGGGGCCCCGGCGTCCGGCCGCCCCGCCCCTCCTCCCTCCCCGGCCTGGACCTTGCTATCCTCTCCCCGCTTCGTTGGGGCTGGAGCGGGCCCAGGCGTCCTGGCTCGCAGCCCCTCCTGCTCTGGCTGCACCTTGTTACCCCGGGCTGGAGCTGGAAGGGATCCCAGGCGCTGAGGACTCCGGCCTCTCCCCTCCCCTCGGGGCTAGGAGAGGGCCCAGGCGTCCCGGGGGTGGGTGCGGGGGGCTGCACCCCTTGCCCGCCATCCCAGGCCCTCACGCCAGGGTCCCCCCAGAACACCCCGGATGAAGACTTCATCCTGGACCGGCACCCCAAGCACAGCAACATCGTCATCGGCGCCGGCTTCTCGGGTAGGCGGGGGGCACCCCACGGCACCCCGACCTCGGGGCTCACTGGGGCTACTGTGCCCCCCGGCACCCATCCCGCTCCTGCCCACAGGCCACGGGTTCAAGCTGGCGCCGGTGGTGGGGAAGCTGCTGTGCGAGCTGAGCCTGGGCGAGGAGCCGTCCTACAGCCTGGAGCCCTTCCGCATCAGCCGCTTCCCCGGCGCGCTCCGCGCCGCGCTCTAGCTCCAGGGGAGCCGCCGGCCTGCGCCGCGCTGCGCGCCCGGAGCTGGGCATCCTGCATCCTGGAATCCTTGCAACCCTGCGCTCCACATCCCCACACCACGGCATCCTGACATTCCCGCATTCCCACTGCACCTCAGCTTCCCAGCCCCCTTGCCTCCATCCCTGCCTCTCCGTGTCTCCGCACCCCGGCATCCCTTGTTCTGCGCGGTGCCGGCTCTGCCGAGCCCCCGCTCCCACAAAACGAACGTGGGAGCTTTGTCAGCCGCGCGGAGCTGGAGCTGCTGCAGCACAGAAACACGCTCACTTAGGAGTCAACTTAAATGTTTTAATGTTAAATGTGCCATTTTATTATCATTAGATCGCTCCCACTTAATGAAAGCGCATTAGCGCCGCGCGGCTTTTTATGGCAGCGCGCGCCCAACTTGGCCCATTTGTTTCAAAGGGGTGGGGGAAAGGGAGCAAAATGGCCTGGCCCTTTCCGGGGCTCCCTGGGGAACAGGAGGGCCCTGGGGACATGGGGGACACAGGGACCCTCTGAGCACCCTGCAGGGCACCCAACACCACGGCCCCGGCGTGTGGGCACCCTGGGCCCCCAACCTGCAGCTCCTCTGCGTTAACATCGCTTTAAATAATTAACGCTGCGGATTGATGAAGATTTATAAATGATTCAGCGTCCTGGCGCTGCCCGGCGAGGGGCTGGCGCAGCCCCTGGCACATGCGAGCCGGCCTCGCCGCCCGCCAAGGACGGGTGTTTCCAACCCGAAAGGAAAATGGACAGGAAAAGACGCACAGTTGAACTAGTGCAACAACCAGAGGGAGCCGGGGGGTGGGCAGCGACCCCCTGCGTGGGTCCAGTCCGTCGGGATGCGCTCGGAGCCCCAGGGGCAGCAGCCCTGGCGGACCGGGCAGCACGGGGGGCTCCGCCGCAGAGAGACGTCTTTGGCTCAACTAAAAGGTAATGGGAAATGGAGAGCGGAGGGAGGAACCGGGGCTGCAGGAGAGGGGGTTAAGTTATAAAATAAGGAGAGAGCAGGCACCGAGGAACCTCCCGGGCGCGCGGAGGGGCGAGCGCGCTGGCCCCGCGGGGACGGGAGCGCGCGGGAGACGAGCGTTTTCCACCGTGCGAAAGAAATACGGGGCGCGCGGGCGGCCCTGCGGGGCAGCGGTGGTGGCGGCGCCGGCCGGGGTATTTCTGGGGCCGTGGAAAACGCCGCGGGCAGCTGGTCGGGGCTACGCGGAGGTCTCGGCGGCCCTGCTCTCCGTGTCGCTGTCGCTCGGGTAGCTCCGGGACGAACGCTTGGACCTGGGCGCGCTCTCCACGCTCTCCTGCTCCTCGTCCCAGCGGTCGCAGGCGAAGGCTCTGTGGGAGACACAAAGCATCAGTGAATGCTGCCGTGGCTCTTCCGAATGGGGAAGCTGGAGCCGGGGCTGCCCACAGCACCGTGGCCCGTGGGGACCCGCCGAAGCAGCACACGGGTGTCCCCGGCCATCTCGCTGCCCTTGTCCCCGTGGGAACCGGGGCTCACGCGCCCCACGCTGCAGCGAGCTGCCGCGCCGGCGCCTGCTGCACGTGGCCTCCTTGGCCTCTTTCATCATTTTTTTGAGATATTTTTGGAACGCTTTGGCGTGATTTACTGCTCCCCGCGCTGAGCGCAGCCCGTCAGCCGCAAGGAGGCTGCGCGGGGGCTGCTGCAGCGCTGCGGCTCCTGGCGCCGGCCCCGCACGGCAGCCGAGGTACCGGGGAGGATGCCAACACCAGGGCTTGGAAATGCCCTGGGAATGGCATTTCCCAGGTGCCAGCAGGAGACTCCAAACGCCTGGTGAGCAGCAGCACTCAGCGAGCAGGGGCAGCTCTCCTGCCCCAAAGCCCTCGCGGGCAGTTCATGCCAGCTCCAAGACAGGGTTTGTACAGCTAAAAGCACCTTTTCCTCCACAGCCCTTCTCCGATTTGAGACAGCGGGAAGGGTTTCATACACTGACACGTTGCTCCCGGGAATGGTGGCGATGCCACCTCGGAGCATCCCGGCGCGATGCCCAGGGCAACGTGTGCCACGTCCCAGTGCAACGGCCGGGCACAACCCGGGTCCTTCCAGCCACGCAGAGGTTGGTTGGTGCTGGGCATCTCCCCCGGGCACGGGGCCGGGGCCCTGCATGGAGCACGGTTGGGAGCCGCTCCGGTCCCACCGAGCCCCGGCCTGGATGCTCCCCCGTCACACACTGCAGAGGATGCGGTTAGTACCCGGGACACACGTGCAGGGCCGCCCGGCTGCTGCAGGAGGAGCCGGGAGCAGCCGAGGAGCCAGGAGGGACCGGCTCTTCCCCGTGTCCTCCGCTCCGTCACCCTCCAGGGACGGCGTGAGCGGAGAAGAGCTGCACCGTCCATCCGTCCTCCGTCCATCCATCCATGCGTCCGTCCGTGCCGGAGGGACGGAGCCACGCCGGAGCAGGGGGTTAGGGACGAGCGGTTAGTGGCACACGGGGCTCATGCTGCACGGCACACACTGCTCCCACCTCCTGCTCAGTCGCTCTCGGGCCGGTACAGGTACTTCATCATGAGGCTGTCCACCTGCTTCTTGCGCTGCTTCTCCTCCTTCTTCTCCTTGCCGGAGCGACCCGCTCCCGCGTTCGGCTCCGCGCCCGCCTTCCGGGGACCCTTCTTGATGCTGGAGCTGCTCCGGTAGGAGACGGTGGAGCCAGAGGACGACTCAGAGGACGACTCGGAGGAGGACTCGGAGGACGACTCCGATTCCGACGGCTTCTTCTTCTTCTTCTTGCCTTTCTTCTTGGCCTTCTTGGCGTGCTTCTTGGAGCTCTTCCTCTTGCGCCCCTCTTCCTCGGAGGACTCTCCGGAGCTGCTGCCGCGGCGGCCCTTGCAGTGGGGCGGCCGCGAGAAGTCGAGCGCGGAGGCCGAGCGGCGGAGGCCGCTGGCGGGGCGCTCGGCGCGGGGCAGCACGGCGCTGCGGGCGCTGCGCACGCTCCGGCCGTCCTCCCCGTCGTCATCGTCGTCCTCGTCGGAGGCCGGGCGGGAGCGCGCGGAGCCCAGGGGCCGGTAGCTGAGCACCTCCTCGATGGCGGCCTCCAGGTCGGGGTCAAGGTAGGAGCGGGACCCGGCGCCGGGGCGGCCGCCGGCGCTGGAGGCGGCGCCGCGGGGCCGCGGCGGCACCGAGAAGCTGCGGCCGAGCGGCGGGGGGCTGCGGGCGCCGGCATCCGCCTCGTCGCGGGCCAGCGAGAGCCGCGAGTCGGCGCGGCGGCTCCGCAGGCTGCCCGGGCTCGAGAGCGCGAAGCTGAGCGCCGAGACGCCGTCGTCGTCGTCGTCATCCTCCGGGCCGCGCCACGAGGCCGAGGACGCCCGGCTCACCGGGGCCGACGCGGCCGCCGCTTTGCCCACGTCGGTGGCGGAGAGGGACCAGCGCTTCTGCAGGCCCTGGCGCGCGCGGCTGCTCGCTTCGGCCAGCGCGCGCGCCACCTCGCTCGCCCGGTCCTCGGCCTCGGGCCGCGCGCCGCGCCGGGGCGGCCGCTCGGGCGACGCCGGCCGCTCGCCCAGCGCGGAGAAGAGCGTCCGCTCGTCCCCGCGCCCGCCGATGGAGTCCTTGAGGCCGGCGCGCTTGCGGTAGCTGAGGCAGCTCGCGGCCGACGCCGGCCGCTCCTCGGCCTCGCCGCCGTCCTTGCCGTCCCTGCGCGCGCCCGCGCCGCGGGGGACAAGAGACACCGGGGTGAGCGGGCGCCGGCGCGCGCCGCACGGCACCGCGCGGCACAGCGGGCTCGATAATTTGCGTCAGAGGGAAATAGCTCCGTGGCAAATGGGATGCAAATTAGGGTTTTGTTCTCGCCCGCCGCTTTCATTCCCCTTTAAAGCGCTGCCTTCAATTTATTTCCTTGTCAGCTACCTGGAGCAGCAGCGCTTGATGCCCAACTTCAGAAGCGGCCGCATTATCTCCAATAACAAAATGTTTTACATTGGCGCCGCGGAATTAATTAAGGCAATTAGGGACGAGCGGCGCGGCTCTGCCCCCGGCGCGGCGGGGAGGGAGCCCCTGGGATGCTGCGGCCCCGGCAGGCTCCGGGGCTGCGGGAAAGCGATCCGCGCTCCTCCGGAAAGCTGGGAGCGACGGGGGGGCCAGGAGCCCCCTCGCAGTGCGGAGGCGGCCGCTTGGCCTCACTTGGGCACAGAGATGCTCAGGGAGGAGGAGGAAGGCTGCATCCTCCCGCTGTGGGATCACGCTGCGGCCCTGCATCCACCTGGCGATGCCTTCCCCTTGCCCTCGGTATTCCCCGGCACAACCGTGCCCGCCCGAGCGCGGCACCCACCTGCTGCCCTTCAGGCTGCCGTCGTCCGAGACCGCTTTGGAGGAGCCTTTGCTCTTGGAGAGCCACGACTTGACCCCGTCCACCCGCTCCTCCAGCTCCGAGTCCGCATCCGAGTCGCCGTCGCTGCGGGAGGAGAGAGCCGGGGCGGCGCGGAGCCGCGGTGAGCGCGGGCAGAGCCGCGGGGCGGGACGGCAACCACCGCGAACGCTCCGGAAACCTCCGGCCTGCCCAGACCCCGGAGCCGGGAAGCAAACGAGCAGCTTCGTTCTTTATGGGCCGCCGTCAAGCGCAAAATTAGCGCGAGCGGGAGCTGCGCCGCTGTCCCCGGTAAACAGGAGTTTAGCAGCCGAGCAGAAACGACTCCGGCAAGGCGGGCGCACGAGCGCGGCGGGCAGATTTACAGCCCCACCGCGACGGCGAGCCCCTGATTTACGTGCGCACATAAAAAAAGCCGTATCTGGCTTAAAACATCTAATTTATAACAGCGCTTCGCAACCATATTGATTGCCTTTAGAAAGGAGGTGCCGTATGCATTGCAAAATCCATTTCTCCACGTTAAAAGCATCCCCGCATAAATCTCCGCTAATACGTAACTGCTCGCTGCTTTCATTAGGGTTATTGCAGTAACAGCTGTATCTATAAGGAAATCGAAGCGCTGTTTTTGCCCTCCCTCCCAGTGCTGGCCAGGGAGACGGCCGTGCACAGGCTCCTGCCTCCTCTCCGCCTGCAAACGGGTGCAATAATATGATTTTAAGTGGGTTTTTTATCCGCCTGGCCTTGGGTTCACAGCGGACAGGCTATTAGAGCCCCTGCATATGGATCCCGCTTACTAAATCCCAAGCAAGGAGCTGAATTTCCTCCCGTTTCTTCCTCCCCAGCAATATACCCAGCTTTGCTTTTTTTTTTGCCTTAAAAAAAAGAGGGAAAAAAAACCCAACGAGCCCCATAAGCAAACTCCAGGGGCAGCCGAGATTTTAAATCGCCGGAATTAAACTCCACGTCAAACGCAATTTATGTCCAGGCGCGCGTGCCATTAGTTAACCGGGATGCGAGTCGCGGGGGAGCAAACAACGCAGCCGCAGCGGCGGGGGATATTAATTGCGCGTGACAACAGGGCTCCGATGGCCCTCGATCACTGCTCCGCGCGATTACATTTATCATTAACCGCTATGGATCCCGGCGGATCCGGCGGCCCCTTCCCGCGGGAAGGGCCGGAGGTGGCGGGATGCGGTTAGGGGCGACCGCGGCACCATTAGAGCGTGCGCGGGGCATGCAGGGGGTTAGCGCGAGGGTTAGCGCCGGGGGCACAAGGAAAGAGGAGGTCCTCACAGTTTATTCTTTCTTTTCTGATATTTTGTCACCATGTCCTGCAAACTGGGAAGGGGAGGGAGGGATGGGGGAGGGAGAAAAACACAACAGAAATCAAATGAACTTAAAAAAAAAAAAGAAAAAAGAGACCAAATGGAGGGGAAAGAAAGCAAATTAAATGACCCAGGGTGGGCTGGGAGATGGTGAGGATGGGGAGGAAGGAGAGGAAGGGGAGGAAGATGAGGGTGGGGAGGAAGATGAGGGTCTGGAGCATGGGGAGGAAGGTCAGGATGGGGAGTAAGGTGAGAAGGGGGAGGATGGGGAGGAAGGGGAGGGTGGGGAGGAAGGGGAGGATGGGGAGGAAGGCAAGGAGGGATGGGAAAAGCGAGGAGGGAGAGGGAGGCAAGGAAGGGGAGGATGGGGAGGAAGGCTTTGCGCCTGGCATCCCTGCCCTCCCGCTGCCCTCCCCAGGGCTCCCTGGGCTGTTTCCAGCCGCCGCCGCCGCTCGGCAGCGTCCCGGCTGCCCAGGGCCCCGCTCGAGCAGGCCGAGCCGCGGGGCAGGGGCACAGACGGGCGGACACCGCGTCCCGCCGGGCGCCCGCGGCGCGTCGGCGCGCGTCGGCGCGCTCACCTGTTGATGAGGTCCTCGTTGCTGTCGCTCTCCATCTCGTCCTCGATGGCCGCCTGCAGGTCCCCGATGCGCTTGAAGGCGAGTTTCAGGTCCGACTGCAGGCTCTGGTTGGCAGCTTCCAGGCTCTCCAGGTCCATCTCCTGCAGGGACACGGCTTGAGCGTGGGCAGCCCCGCGAGGCCCTCTCTTATCTCCCTACAGACGCGGGAGCCGCTGCTGCTGGCACCCGGACGCCGGGGCCCCTCACCAGCTCGTGCTTCTTGCGGCTCGCCTCCGCCTCCTTCTTGGCCAGCTCGCCCATCTCCTCCTTGACGTCGCGGAGCTGCCGCTGCAGTCGCTTGTTCTGCTCCTTCTCGCGGCTCTCGGCGGCCGCGCGCTGGTCCCGCTCCTCCGTCAGCTTCTCCAGGTTCTCCTTGAGGCGTGTGGCCAGGCTCTGCGGAGCGGGGAGCCGTGGGGACACCGGCACCAGCCCCGTGGCGCCAAGAGGGCCCAGGCGTCCGGGTTCCTGCCCCCCCATACCCTCCCCATGTCGGGATTCACCTGCCGGGCCAGAGCTAACGCAGGGAGCGATGCCGGCACCATGAATTTACATGAGGGGCCCGGGAGAAGGAGAAGGAGGAGGAGGAGGGGAGGGAGAGACGTGTCACCAGCAGGAACCCCCCCTGGGCCAAGGAAGGGGCCGAACAATTGCTGGGGCTTTGGTGAATTGGAAAAATAGATTTAACTTTGTGTGAAGTAATTACAGCATGTAATGTAGGGAAAAAATAGCTTCCATTCTCCAGCAGCCGCCGAGGCAGCCACTGCATATTTATGGCCCCGGCAGAGAGAGAAGGAAGGGAAATAACAGCTAGGAAAATATTAAGAGGAGAGCTAAGCTGCTCGGCTCCCTCGGCGGCGGACTGCAGCGGCAGAATATAAAGCAGGCTGCGTTTAGCGGGGCCGGGAGAGTCTATAATTTTGCTAAGTCGATGCAGGGAAATAGCAGCACTTTGCCAGGCTGGGCGGTGGATTATTGTTATCAGTGCCGGCGGGGAGCTTTCCCGGGAGGCCGCGGGGCCGCGCGCGCTCCGAGCGCCGGGGGCAGCCGTGGAGAAACAGGGATGGATGTGGAGGAGCCCCCGGCAGCACCGTGTCCCCACGTCCTCCCCCCGTGAGGAGCCCCGAGCGGCGCCCACCTCCAGCCGCTTGACTTGCGTCCGCTCGAACTCCAGCCTGGTCTCCAGCTCGCGGATCTTGGCCTCCTGCCGGCTCACCAGCGACTTGTCCACCATGGACTGCTCCAGGAACTCCAGCTGGCTCTGCAGCCCTTGCAGCTGGGGACAGGGCAGGGTCAGCGCGGTGCCGGGCACCGCCAGCGGTAATGCCCGCGGCACCGCGGCTGCGCAGGGGCCCTGGGGCGCTCGCCCTGCTCCGAGCGCTCCCCGGGGTCCGAGCGCGTTACGGGCTCGAGCCTGGCGCCAGCGCTGCCCACCTTCTCCTGCAGCTCCTGCTTCTCTTTGCCGACGTCCTCCAGCTGTGTCTGGAGGTCATTCATCTGTGCCAGGTCCCGGGAAGCCTGCGGGGCGAAGCCGGGGCCGTCAGCGGAGCGGGATGCTCTGCCCCTGCCCTAGGGGCTGCGGCGGTCGCGATCTCCCCTCACCTGGGCCACAGCCGCCTTGTGCTTCTTCATCAGCTCGTTCATGTCCTCCTGGTCTTCCTCCAGGCGACTCTGCACCTCGTTCTTCTCCCGCTGCAGCCGGCTCAGCTGCTCTTCCAGCTGCGAGAGCGGAGCAGGTTGCACCGCGCCGCACCACCGCAGTGCCCCAGCGCTGCTGGCCAAGCCCCACCGAGCATCCTGCTCCCCCAGAGGCTGGGGACCGCCAAGACACCCGAGCAAGAACCCCCTGACATTGTCCCACATGGCCTGGGCTCATCATGTGCAGCACTAGCTGGGATGGGAGGGCACGTGCCCATAGAGAGCAGCCTTACCGCGGCCTTGGCCTTGGAGAGATCGTCGATTTGCAAGTGGAGATCTTCGATCTCCACCTCCATGGACTTGCGGGCTTTGACGGCGGCCGCGCAGGTAAACTCCGACTCCTCGAGCTGCAGGGAGCAGAGTCAGCGCCCGGCTCTGCCCCGAGAGCACCGCGGGGACGCAGGGGACATTCCTGGCACTACAGCAGCTCAGGCTGGGAGCTGGCAATTCCCAAACTCAGCCCAGCGCAGCAGGAGAGCGGCAGGATTTGGGGCTGCAGGACGGCGTGGGGCCGTGGTGGGGACACAGGGCTGCGTGTGGCTGCGGGCACCGGGGCTGGACGTGCACCTGGTTCTTGAGCTGCGCGATCTCCCTCTTGCTGGGCGCGTTGTTTTTCAGGTGGTCGAGCATGATCTGCGCGTCGGCCAGCAGCGCCTTGGTCCTCTTCAGGTCCCTGCGCAGGCGCTTCTCCGTCTCAAAGTCCCGTTGGTTGACCTGGGGCGAGGGAGGCCGTGCCAGGAGCCCTGGTGCTCCCAATGGCACGTGGGCACCCTGGCACCCTCCCAGTGCCCATCGAGGGAGGCGTCAGCAAGGGGGTGCTGGAGTGTGGCCCCTACCTGGTCGCTGACAGCGGATAACTTGCTCTCCAGCTCTCGCTTCTCCCTCAGCACCTTCTGCTTGTCTTCATACTCCTCCTCCAGCTGCACCTCCATCTGCTTCAGCTGGGGGCAAACGTCGCAGTGAAGGTCTGGCTGTAGCCAGAGCATCCGGGGACCCCCAAGGGTTGCGGTGCCCTCAGGCAGCGGGAGAAGGACTGAGACTCTGGTTGCCCCATGCATCCCGCTTCCCCACGACCCAGGTTTGGGACACTGGATGAACCCACGGGTTGCGTGCAAAAACGCTCAGTTGGGCAACCAAAAGCTGCAGAGCCCAGCAGGATGTTGTCCCAACGCGAGAGAGACCAGTCCGACCTGCCCAGCCAGCCGGAGCCAGGCAGTGCCCACGTGGGAAGCCGGGAATGCTGCGTGACGGTGCCTGGACGGCATCGCCCCGCCGCACCGGGGAGGCAACGCCGGGACCCCTGTGCCACCAGGGCCACCCACAGCACCGGGACCCTCGCCCTGCCGGGACCCCCGCGCGGGTGCAGGGCGCCGCGGCGGGGCCCTACCTTCTTCTGGCACGACTGCCGTATCTCCTCCACCTCCTCGTCGCGGCTCTCCACCTCCTTGGCGTGCGTCTGCCGCAGCCGCTCCATCTCCATCTCCAGCCGCAGCTTGGCCTGTGGGTGACAGCGTGGCCATGGGCGACAGCCCCACATCGGCCACCCCCTTCCTCTCCCCTCTTGGCACCTACTTGCAAAGCCCCCCGCTCCGAGGCCAGCCTGGCCGCGCGCTCCGAGGCCACCTCCCGCGCCATGGCACGCGGGCAGCGCGTCCGCGGAGCGCGGTGCGGGGACAAAAAACGGGCTGGCGGCGGCGGCCTCGGCTTCCCGGGCTAAGCCCGGCCCAGGTAATAACAGCCCTGCACGAAACCACCCCGCCCTGAAACCAGGGCGGGCCGGGGCCGCTGGTACCTGCTCCAGCATCTGGATGGTGCCCGCCTGCTCGTCCAGTTCCTCCTCCTGGTCCTTGACCTTCGCCTCCAGGTCCCGCAGCTGCTTCTTCACCTTGGCCAGGGAGGCCTCGTCCTTGGACTCCTGCGACGAGATGTCCTGCAGCTCGGCCTCCAGTGCCTCCACCTTCTGTGTCAGGCTGGCGATGTCCGCGTCCCTATCCTGTGGGAAACAGGGACAACGGTGAGCTGGGACTGGGGGGGATCCAGTGCACCACGGTGGTGGCAGCGCCCCCGGATCGCTCACCTCCAGCAGCTGCTTGAGGCCGAAGGCCTCGGCCACCAGCACGTCCTTCTCGCGGCTCAGCTTCTCCCGCTGCAGCCGCTCGCGCTGCGTTTCCTCGTGGGCCTGCGAGAGCTCGCCGTCGAACCTGCGCGGGAGAGGACGCCGGGCTGGCCCCGCGTGCCGCTGCCACCGCCGCGCCACCGCCGCGCCGCGCGGGGACACCCGGCTGGCCGCGACACCGCGATGCCGCTCGCCCTGGCGGTGTCACAGCTGGGAGCCCGTCGCAAACGCTCTATTTGCAAGCCTCTCATTTCCAGCACAACAGCTCCGCGCGGGGAGCCACTCGGAGAAACTCCTCCGGACGCCGTCGCTGAATCGCTAATCAAGAGCGCGGCCCTCGTGGCATCAACCCCAGCGGCCACAGCCACCTGTGGCAGGGCTGGGCTCCACACGGGTGGCCGGGCAGGACGCGGTGCACAGCGGGATGCACGCACAGAGCATCCCGCAGCCACACAGGGACATGAGCTGCACCTCTCAGCACATGCCCCGGAGCCGGCGAGCAGCACGGATGGCCTCTGCCAGGGTCCCCAGGATAGGATCTGGCGGCTCTGCTCCAAAATTCAGGCCTTTGGGGCTTGGAGAATAACCCTGCGCTGGAGTTTGTGACCTGCCTTAAACACCCCGGCAGCTAATCCCCATTTTTCCTCGCGCTGGGTAATAAACAGCTGCATTAGCACAGACTCCAATCCACGGAAATTGAAATTAATTAGATTGGATTCTCGCGCTGTATTTGTGTGTGTGATCATTACCATAATGAGATGAAAGCGTCCCCGCTGCTTAATAACGTTAGCAAACTTTGGGGCCGGGAGCGAGCGAGCGCCGAGGCGCGCGGAGGGCACGCTCCTCCGCCGCGCGCGCCCGCCACGGCGCTCGCTGCCGTCCCCGAGCCCCGGGAGGCTCCCTGCGCGCGCGGAGACGGTCCCCAGCCCTGCACGTCCCCCTCAGCTTGCAAGGGGAACCGCGCCGTGTTGGAGATGGCCCCCTCGGTGACACAGGCGGGAGGGAAGTGCCCAAATCCCTGCTGAAACGGCCCAACAGCCCTGCTAAAAGGGTCCAAGCGGCTCCCACGAGGCTCCCCGAGCGCTCGAGGCGCTGCCCCAGCTCCCACCTCCGCTGCTTCTTCTCCAGGTCGTGGTTGCGTCCCTGCTGGCCCTCGAGGTGCAGCTTGGTGTCCTGCAGCTCGGACGTCAGGCGCTGGCACTTCTTCTTCAGCTGCTGCAGGGCCCGCTGGCTCTCCTCGCTGTCGGCTTGCAGGTCGGTGAGCTGCGGGCATTGCGGTGAGCGTCCCACGGCACGGCCGGGCGCCCCGGACGCCGCCGCCGCGCCGAGCCGCCCTCACCCTCCTCTCCAGCTGCCGCTTGCCCTGCTGCTCCAGCTCCAGCTTGTCCTCCAGCTCCTGCTGCAGCCGCTTCTTGGTGAAGTCGATCTCCCGCACGGCCCGCTCGTATTTCAGCCGCCACTCGCCGCCTGCGCCGCAGCCGCGGGGTCAGGGCTAGGGACGGCACGTGGGGTGGCAGCGGGACGGGGACATCACAGTACCTGCGTCATCGTCGTCCAGCTCCCCGTTGAGCTCGGCCGCCCGGATGAGCCGGGCCTCCATCACCTCCATCTCCATGGACTCCATCTGCTTCTTCAGCGCATCGTACTTGGCCTGGGGGGGTGGGACAGGAACCCGTGAGCCCCCCAAACCCTCCATGGTCAGGGGGAGGCTCCGGCGGGGCGCCGTTACCTGCAGGTCCTTCATCTCCTTCTCGGCCCGCAGCCTCTCGGCCGTCTCGGCGTCCAGCAGCTGCGAGGCCGACTCGCCCGTGTTCCGCTCGTCCGTCAGTTCCGACGTCAGCTCCGTGATCTGCGGGGAAAGGGAGGGGAAATGGGACAGGGTCCCCGAAGCGCCGAGGGGACCGGAGTGGGGACGCGGCTGGGACCTACCCTGCTCTCCAGGCGGTCGCTGTGCAGCCGGAGCTCGTTGCGCTCCTTCTCCACCTTCTCAAGCTTGCCCTTGAGCTGCTGGATCTCTTCCTGCAACAGAGCAGGCGCCGAGTGAGGGGGCCGCCCGCCAAGGGCTTGGCAGGCACGAGTTTGGCAGGTCTCTGCACCCCTCCGGCGCCGCCGGGGCAGGGTGAGGGCTCCGCGGGGCCGGGAGGCGCCGGCAGCGCGCGCGGCAGCCGCAGCTCCCCCTCTGCAAAGGGCTCGGCTGGGACTTTCCCGGGCCGGCTCCGCGCTCCGGCGCGCCGGCTCCAACCCCATAAATGGTGTCGAAACGCCGGGCGGCCCCGCACGCTGCACGCCCCGCGCCGCGCTCCCGATGCGCCGCGGAGGGGTCCCCGCCAGCACCCAAACGTGTCCCCTCTCCGGTGCCACGGGCTCGGGTGCCTGCAGGTGGCACCAACCAGCGCGGGGCCGCTGTGCCCACCAGCTTCCAGCACCGCTGCCCTCCCCGGGGCGTCGTGGCGCCTCTGGAGCGGGGTGAAAGCCGAGCCCGGCTCCCCGCGCCGCCGGGACACGAGTGTCCGGTTGCCGGTGGCCCCTGCCTCTTGCCGTGCGGTTCCATTTCCATCCTGCCCGCCTCGTAACGCGGCTCCCGCGATGCTAATGACCACGCGAATGCATGAGCGATGCCACCCCGTGCCGCCGAGATACCCACGTCCTTGCCGCGGATCTGGTCCTCGGTGAGCTGCACCTCGATGAGGGGCCGCACGGTGGTGAAGAGCTTCCACCAGGGCCAGCCCTTCACCCCCTTGTTCTTCTTGATGTTCTTCTGCACGCAGCGGATGGCCAGGTCCTGGATCTGCAGGGGCAGAGGCGGTCAGAGCCCCCCGCCGCGCTCCCCTTCGCTCGCGCCGCCAGGAATCGCGCTAATTGCAAGAATTTTAGCCGCCGCTTGATTATCTGCTGCGCCCCGGCCCGCCGCGGCTGCAACAGCTAATCTTGCTGAAACACAAGGCGCCCGCTTCACGCGCTCTTTAATAATAAAAGTAGGTGCTGACACGGCTACTTCATCTTAATGCAACCCCGCGGCTGGCACGGGGGTGTCCCGCACCCTCCCCGGGCCCAACGTGCCCCCCCGGGGCCCTCCCTGCGCCCAGGGCCGGCCCCCACCTCGGCGCGAGCGGGGCCCCGCGTCCCCGGCGCGCGCGGAGGGCGGGAGGGGGAGGCGCTGGCCCCGGCGGCGGCGGCAGAAAAGCCGCGCTGCCCATTTTAGGCGAAATTGTGGAGCGGCGAGGGGAGAGGCGCCACGAACCTTCCTCTTCTTGAAGAGCTGCCGCGCCAGGAAGCCCCTGCACGCCGCCTGGAACAGCGTGATGTTCTTGCTCGTCTGCTCGTCCCGCTGCTCCTCCAGCCTGGCCAGGCACCCTGCCCGGAAAAACACCTGCGGGGTAAAGGGGACGGTGGGTGAGGCGAGGGCAGCCCCGTGCCCATCGCAGGTACCGCCGAGCCCCAGCGATGCCCATGCGAGAGGCAGGACCGCGGATGCTCCGTGCGGAGCGGCGGCATGGTGGGAGCATCCCGTAGCTGTGAAACGGCAGCTCCCTGCATGCCAGTCCCTGCATCCTAAAAAGGTGGGCAGCACATGCCCCTTGCAAGGTCCCCATGTCCCCTCCAGCTCTTGTCCCCCGGGGGTGACTCCGTCCTCACCCTTACCCACTCCAGATGGTGCCGTGCGGGGCCGCGTGCTGCTCCGGGGCTACCCCGCTCCGAGTGGGACTGAACACCCGCCCTTTATTCCCTGGGCACGAGGAATGCCGTAGGCGGGAGCCAACACAGCTGCCCTTGTCCCACGCGGCGCTGCGCGGCGCCTGGCATCGGGCAGGGCACGTCCCCCGGGGCGCGCGCAGGGAGCTCCTTACCCGGCTCAAGCCCATGTGGTAGCTGCTCTTCTCCAAGTCCAGTGACTCCAGCAGCTCCTCCACCGCCTGCGGGGCACGAGGAGCATTGGCAGGGCTGGCTCCGAGCCCGCGCGGGAGCCGCGAGCGCCGCTGCGCCCGGCGAGGCCGTCCCTACCCGCTTCTCGTCCACCACGATGTAGTTGCGGCCGTGCTTCTTGGTGAGGTGAGGGGCCAGCACGTCGAAGCGCCGCCTGAACTCCGCAAAGACCATGTGGTCGGGGTAACCTGCAGGCACAAGGGAGAGCCGGGCGTTGGGGCAGCTGGGGACACGAGGGCTGCTCCATCACACACGCAGACCCCCGCGGGGACCAAAGGGACAGGGCTGGTCCCGCAGGGAGCAGTGAGATTCCAAGTCCATCCTGGCAGAGCTGCAGGAGGCTCTGCTTGGCCTCGGTGGCTGGATCCAAGGGGAAAAGCAGCCGGCTTCCAACCTCAGGGACGGCGCAGAGCATCACCGTGCGTGACACCAACAGCTCCCGCTACGGAGCGATCTCAGCTCCAATTAGCTTCAGCATTAGAGCGTTGCTGCTCTTCCATGTCTTAATTAATCCCGGGGTATTGACGGGGACGCCGACCCCGCTGCAGCCGGTGGCGGCGGCGATCGATGCGGAAGGCGTGCGCCCGGCATCGATTTCCCTTCGGAGCGATAGCGGCTCAGCGCCGAGGCGATAAACCTTGGCTCGGCGGAGCCGCTCGTATCGATAAACGCTCTGCGCAGCGCGACCCGAGTCCCGCTGCGGGACAGGGGCCGGCTGCCAGCAGGGAGAGCTGCCAGGAGCAGGGAGGCCCCAGCGCAGACACCCAAGTAAGGCCATGTCTGTCCCCTGCGATCCGATAACAGCCCGGCGGCCGGCGGGGGGAAAGCAGGGGCAGCCCGGGCTGGCTGGCACGAGCCCTGGGTTTGCAGCGATGGGGCTTGCAGCAGCAGGACCAGCCTCTGGCCATAGAATCATAGAATCATAGAATGCTTAGGGTTGGAAGGGACCTCTAGAGATCATCTAGTCCAACCCCCCTGCATACGCAGGGTCACCTAAAGCACGTGGCACAGGACTGCGTCCAAGCGGGGTTTGGCCATCACTGAAAAGAGACCAGCACCATCCTCTGCACTCCCTCCCTTGAGGTACTTATATACACTGATTAGATCCCCTCTCAGCCTTCTCTTCTCCAGGCTGAACAGGCCCAGCTCCCTCAGCCTCTCCTCACAGGGCAGATGTTCCAGGCCCCTGATCATCCTTGTAGCCCTGCGCTGGACTCTCTCCAGCAGCTCCACATCCCTCTTGTCCTGTGGAGCCCAGAACTGGACACAATACTCCAGATGTGGCCTCACCAGGGCTGAGTAGAGGGGCAGGATCCCCTCCCTCGATCTGCTGGAGACGCTCTTCTTAATGCACCCCAGGATCCCACTGGCCTTGGCCACAACAGCACGCTGCTCTCTCATGGTCAACTTATCATCCATGCAGATGGCCATGCAGAAGGTGTTTCCCAGGGGCGCCCGAGACGCTCCGTCGGGGCTCACCTTGGCGGTACATGCGCAGGGCGTCGAGCAGGCGGGAGCCGCGCAGCTGGGCGCGCAGCAGCGGCACGTCGAGCTGCATGAGGCCGGCGTCGCAGTGCTCGGCGGGCAGGTCCAGCTCGCTGCCGCTGACCCGCCGCGCCGGCAGGCCCCGGGGGTCCCCAGCGGGCCCCTCTGCCTTGGGCAAGAAGCAGTGCACAAAGTGCATCTTGGCCTTCTTGATGCTGTCGATGAGGGCGTCCTGCGGGGATGGGAGAGAGGATGCAAGGGGACAGCAGCGACGCCGGGGCAGCCACATGCATCACTGTCCCCACCAAAGCTCTAGCCACGTCCCTTTTCCCTTTCCAAAGCTCAGGAAGCGAGTGTGGCCTCACAGCAAGTTTGGAAGCAGCGAAAGCAAGGGCCTGGCAGAGGGACTGCCCGCCGACCCCATCAAGCATCCTTCCCATTCCCATCCTTGTTGGGATGAGCCGGGCGTTGGGGCAGCCAACGCTGGTACTTGTTGGGTACCAGGGCCCACTCACCACTTGCAGCTTGACCTGGATGCACAGCGACTTCTTCTTGACGGCGGCCACGCCGGTGGTGAAGGTCTTGCGCATGCTGGTGGCGCGGCGCAGCGCCAGCTGCGAGCCGCCCTCCAGCCCCGCCACGGAGCCCGACAGCACCAGCGCCGAGCCGGCGCGGCCCGCGAACAGGCTGCTGATGACCTTCCTGCGGGACGCGGCGGGGACGTCACCGCGCGTCGCAAAAACCAGAGCCGCGCGTGAACCCCCGTCCCGACCCCGCCGCCCCGCTCACTTCTGCGACTCCTGCAGCAGCACGGAGGCGTTGTGGGCGGCCGGGTTGTGCTTGACGTGGTTGAGCCAGCCCGTGGCATCGTATTCCACCCAGTTGGTGCCCGCGCTGTGGCCCAGGAAGAAGTGCCTGGGCTTGTCGCTGGGGAGCAGCGGGTCGTGTCCTGCGGGAGACACAGCACCGCTGGGCACGGCCCACGCCAGCCAGGGCTCTGCCCTGGTGCCATGTGGGGCATCCCGCGGAGCCAGGACTCCCCCTCACCTTTCTTGCTGCCCTCCTGGGGGCCGTAGTAGGAGAAGAGCCGCTCCAGCAAGGTGTCCTCGGAGCCGCCGGGCTGCAGGGCCTCCTCCTCCAGCAGCCACAGCAGCCCGCGCGCCTCGTCCGTGCGGGCCAGCGAGCGGACCTGCGGGCGGGCGACACCGCGCTGGCACCGGGACGGCCCAGCGGGTCCCCAGCGGCGGGGACGGAGGCTGGCGGAGCGCCCGGCTGCCCGCGGAACGTGCATACCCGGGCACCGGGAGCAGCGAGCAAAGCGGCACCGTGCAAGCCGGCCCCTGCTCCAGGGACGCGTGGCAGGGAAAGCATCAGGACGCGCGGCCGCGGGGCGCTTGCTGGTGTGCAAAACGCTGCGCTCGGGCTCCCGAAATTCCCCGGGATCGGGAGAGCCCGTTGGTGTCCGCTGCCCTGCTGAGCACGGCAGCTCCAGGGATGCCCCGTGCCAGAGATGCTGCCGCGCGCGTGCTTGCCGTGGTGCTCCCCATGCTTTGCCAGGCATGTAGGGAAGGCCCTTTCCTTCCCATAATTACTGCTAAAAGGACAGGAAAGAGGCCCAGACGATGTCTAATGTTCAATAAACTGCCGTAATGGATCGTGGCGAGAGCCGAATCGGGAACAGGCGGCTCCATTACAATGATAAGTGGCAACAGCCGCTTGCAGCCCTGCGGTTCCCTGTCTTCATCACCTGGGAGCTAATGGGGAAGGTAATTACTGCTCCGGGAGCAGGTTTCAGCCCACAGGGATGCTGCCAGGAGGCCTCGGAGAGCCGGATCGGGGTGAAACACCTTGTAAAGACCTGGCCTCATCCTCCTCAATGCGGAGCCGGAGGCGTCTGCTCGTTAGCGGTAACGAGAGCGAGCAGCGTCGTGCAAGCATGCAAAGTGCCGCAAAGCGGGGCCTGCGAGCACCGGCCGCGCGGGAAGCGCCGGGAGCGACGTGTGCTTACCAGAGCCTGGTGTGAGGGCTGGTCTACAGTGGCTACAGAGCCCGGTGTAGCGGGCTCTGTGTCAGCCAGTGCAAGCTCTATGTTTTCCTAGAGAGGACGGACAGAGGAGCGATTAGTGCCTGTGTCACTAGAGATCGGCGTTAGGGACCCGAGCGGGCCGGTCAGTGCATTAGTCTCAATCGGATCTAGGCAGTGCGGCGGCAGGGGTTTCCCAGCCACGGCACGAGGCATCCGGCCACCCCGCCACCAGCCGTGTCCCGCTGCTCCCCGCCGGATCCCGGGAATGGCACACGGGTCCCCTGCAGGACTGAGGTCCCTGGGGGCGCTGGGATGGGCTGGGAGCAGCAAGCACACACGCAGTGGCAATACCCTCCCTGCCACCCACTGTGGTGTCGTTGTCACCTCTAGCCCTGGCACGTTTGCAAACAGAGCTGCCCTGCGGCGGGCGCTGCAGGCAAAGGCACCGCCGATGGTGGGAAACCCCATGGGAACCCCTGCTGCAAGGAGCTGATTAGGTTGGACCCGGTCCAGATGCGACCGCTGCTAGAGGAATCAGCGGGGGGAAGGAGGACTCTAGGGGGGCAGCAGCAGAGCGGAGAGGAAGGAGAGGAGAGGAGGCAGGTCCCCCCGCGCCACGGCCTCCCCGCTACCTCCTTGTAGCGTTCGAGCTCCTGGGCGAAGGTGCGCTGGTGGAAGAGCAGCTGCAGGCGCTCCTGGGCGTAGTTGTGGCACAGCTCCTCGAAGGTGGCCCCGCGGCTCTGCCCCGCGAGCGCCGGGTTCTGCGCGCCGGGGGTGTCCACCACCGTCACGGAGCACAGCGAGTGCTGGCTCGACTTGAGGGCCCTGCGCGGCGCCAGGGCAGAGCGGGGCTGGGCGGGCGCCGCGGGGCACCCCCGGCCCCGCCCCGGCCCCCCGTGTCCTACCTGTTGAGCAGCGAGATGAGCAGCGTGAAGAGCTCCGAGTACAGGCCCGCGGCCATGCCCTCCAGGCACTCCAGCGCCGAGAGCTTGGGACCTGGACGAGACGGATCTGCGTGAGTCCCACCACCCTGCACCGCGTTTCCCCCTGGGACAACGTGTTTCCCCAAGAACCACAGCCCGGTGGTGCCCAGCGCCTGCCCGCCGCCCCCTCGGGCTGCACCCATGCAGTACCAGGCCGTACCTGCGCCATCGCCCATGCCCGTGTCCTCGGGGCCCTGGCGGAACGAGGTGGATCTCTGCAGGCTGCCCTTGGGCTGGTGCTTGAAGATGGAGGAGGAGAGCTCCTCCAGGCTGCAGCCCAGCAGGTAGGCGGCTTTCTGGGCCCACTCGTGCCGAGCAAACTGCTTCCTCCCGGCTGCGGGGCACAGAGAGAGAGGGAGAATCAGCGCCGGCCAGGGCGGGTTATCCTGGGGGATACAGGGTCCCTCCTGCCAGACCTGGGATGCTCCCAGGTCCTCCCTGAGAGAAGGCTGGGGACAGGGGGTGGCAGGTTAAAGCCACCTTCATGGCAGGGATGTGAAGCACAGCTGGGGCAGCGGGAGCTCAGGGCTTTGCACATTAGCACAGGGGTGCCAAGCGCTGGGGCGCAAGGACTGCGGATCTGGCATCGGGATGCAGAGGGTTTTGCATCTCGGCAAGGCTAACGTCAGATGTGCCATGGGCTAGGGATACAGGATCACCTTCCTACTCCTGTGCACAGCCGGTGGGACAAACAGGGCCTGGATCAGGGCCATGGAAGGTCCCCCCACAACAGTGCTGGTCATGGAGACCCCCCGGTGCAAGGACCCAAATCAGTGCTGCCCATAGGACACAGCACAGCCGCTGGGCACAGGCACCTGGGTGCCGGGGAGAGGGCAGGGGAGCCAGGAGTGGGTTAATGGGGACACACAGGGACATGGCAGCGGGGAGGCAGACGGGACAGGGGAGCAAGACACGCGCAGAGAACAGGACTTTACCTTCATCGGCGTCTGCATTGCAAAGGGGCAGCATGCACCATGCGAACAGAGACAGGGGTTAGAAACAACAGCACGTGGCAGCGCGACACGCGGCACAGGGACCCCCTTCGGCCGAGACACCGCGACACCGTGCGCACGCCGAGCCCGGCTGCCTTGCCCTGGCACAGCCTGCGGCTGGGGGCATCGCCGCACCAAGATGCTGGTACCCGGGCGAGAGCCGGCGCGGTGCCAGCCTGGGATGTTCCCTCCTATGCCCTCTGTGAGCACCTGGCTGCACCGTGGGTGCTGGCACTATGCTGGGGAGCCCCAGGGGGCCAGGTACAGGCAGCAAGTGCCTAAGGAAAGAGCCTGGAGTGTCTGGGCTGACCCTGGGCATCCCCAGTTCTCAGGGAGAGGCAAGGAAGGCACAAGGAGCGAGGCCTGGGAAGCTCTCCCCGTGGAGCAGGACCCGGGATGCTCCGGAGGAGCGGGATCCGGGATGCTCCGGAGGAACAGGGCGGGCGCAGGCTCCGGCTCCGCGCGCATCCCCGTAGCGCTCGCTGCAGCAGGGCCCTGCTGCCCTCTAGTGCCTCGAAGCGCCCCATGGGCGAGCGCTGCGCCCCGCAGCCCCCCGGCACGGCGACCCCTCCGAAATGCAGTGTTATGGGGGTCTCCCCCTGCTCGGCTGCATCTTGCCCTCTCAGGGCTGCACAACCCCTCACACCACTTGGTGCAGCCAGGACCTCCAAGTGCCCGTTCCGGACACACCGTCTCCGGGCCGTGCAGCGAGCCAGGCTCCCACAGCTTGGGGGAAACACCGGGACCCCCGGGGAGCAGAGTGGTGGTGAAGGGACCCCAAAGCCCTGCAATGCCCAGTCTGCTGCCCCTCTGCGCTGCCCCTCGCACCCCGTGCCCCATCCCAGCCCTGCTCAGCACAGCCCTGGGTGCCAAGAGGACCAACGGCGCCGACAGACAGGGCTGGGGCAGCCCCCTGCAGCGGTTGATCCCCATGTGCTGGGGACAGCCCCCCAAGCCTCCATTTCAGCCCCGCCACCAGCAGCAGCACCCGGAGTGATGCCGCGCGCGCCGCAATTACCGGCTCCATCCGCCAGCGGCTCTGCAGGGAGCAAGGGGAGGGCAGAGCTGTTACACCCCGTGGACGAGGCCGCTGCACCCGCCACGGCGCCCACAGGGCCCAACAACCCCCTCAGGGTCCCCCCGAGAGCCCCGGCCACGCACGGGGTGAAGGCGCTCACTGCCGTCCAGCAAGGCCACCCCGATGGAGGGGACAAAGCCCGGGGACACGGAGCACCCACAGGGCTGCTCCTGGGGTTAATGCAACCCCAATGTCCCCACGGGGTCCAGCTGACCGCTCACATTCACAGTGTCCCCTGGCACGCAGAGGTGTCGCAGGTCCTGGGACCCTGGGCAGCCTGGAGAGCTCAGTCTTGGTTTATTAGCGCCAGCTCTGAAGGCTCCCTTACCTTTGGTGGCCCCGGCAGCCCCCAGGTGGTAGATAGCCCCCAGGACGAGCCAGAAGGCCTTCTGCTCATCGCTGGAGATGCCCATCACCTTCATGGCAGCCTGGAGCTTGTTGAACTGCTGCGTTGCCTTCTGCTTCTCCTCTGGCTGCAGGGAGGGAAGGGACACGATCAGCATGGGAGCCACAGCACCGCTCGGACCAAAACCTCTGCACCCCGCAGGGGAAGCGCGCCCGAACGGGCTGGGGGCACCTCCACAGAGGTCCCCTTGCCCAGGGGGACAGGGCCAACCACTGGGAAGGGCTTTCCCAGTGCATTTTCCCAGCTGGCAGCAGCATCAAGATGCAGGACATGTCCCAAAGCCCCAGTCTCCGTGACAGCGGGCCCCAGGACCCTCGGCTCAGCCCCCCGCAGTCCCACAGGGAAGGAGCAAGTGACCTTGGAAAGCGGCGCGATGCCAAAGACGTTGTTCTCCGCCAGGTGGTTGAAGTGAAGCTCAGTCCTGCAGGGACAAACATGGAGATTTGTCCCATTTAACAGTCCCGCACGGCAGAGCCACCCACTGGTGTCTGCAGGAGGGAAAGCTCAAAGCCCCAGGCAGGGGCCAGCTGGTCCCCAAGCCCTCGCCGCGCTCACCGCAGGGCGTTATCGGAGCAGGCCAGCAGGTAGTAGAAGACGTTGAAGGTGGCTTCGTTGGCCGGGCGCCGGGCGACGCGGAGCTTCTCGAGCAGTAGCGTCTGGGAGAGGTTGGGGACGTTGGGACCCGTCCCCGGGGGACCAGGGTCCCCACACACCAGCACTGGCCTCGTCCGTGTCACCCACTGCCAGCACCCCTGTCCCTGCAGCACCTTCCTGGTGCTGGGGCAGTGCGAGGGCCTCCGCATCCTGCCGCGGAGCTGCGTTAATGCCAACAGTGCCCGCGCAAGCCGGAGGCACCCGAGTTCCCTGCGGCTGCTCGCAGTGACGAGCGGTGCCGGCAACTACAGCCCCGAGCGGCTCTGCTAGTTGTTAGGGACTCTTTATCACACTGGGATGGTGCTTGGAGCGAAATACCCTGGAAAAAGGGCTAGTTTGGCAAGGGAAGGATGTAATCTGCAGCTCTGCTCTCCAATCGGCCACACGCTGGAAGGTGGAAACGGAGACGAGAGCAACAACGCTGAGCAGCGCCGACGCGGCGGGGTTGCAGCAGAGCTGCTGCGAGCTCGCGGGCTAGCGCACGGCCGGGCTGCAGCAGCAAACGAACTGCGAGGGCGGCGGAGATGCTGCAGCGGGTAGAGCCCTCGGCTCCCGCGGGGCCCTCCGCGGCGGCGCCGCATCCCCACGAGCCGCCGGGAGCCTCCTCGTGCCGCCTGGCTCTCACCTGCACCGAGGCGGACGCCACCTGCCCGGCCTGGTCGAAGTCCAGGGAGATGATCTGGGAGAAGCGCGTGGCGTTGCCGTTCATGCTGGTGCTGCTATTGCCAAAAGCCTCGAGGACGGTGTAGAGCGCCTGCCACTTCTCCGCTGCGGGAAGACGAGCGTGGCAGTGGGGCGCGCGGGGCTGCGCAGAGGGCGGCCGGAGCCGAGCGCGGCTGAACCGCGGCGCGGGCGAGCTGCACGTGAGCCGTGTCCTGCGCCGGCGCTGCAGCCGGGAGCGAGCGCGTGGAAAAGCATCTGGTGCCGGTGTGCAGGGCTGAGAGGCGGCGAGGGCAGTGCAAGGGGTGCGCGCGGGCGGCGCTCGGACTCACCCGAGAAGACCTTGCCGGTGCTGCCGGCGATGGTGGCCAGGTACTGCACGAGGTGCTGGCAGTTGGTGGTCTTGCCGCTGCCGCTGCTGCCCAGCAGCACCACGGCCTGGTCCTGGCGGCTCATGAGCATGCTGCGGTAGGCGGCCTGCGCCACGGCGTAGATGTGCGGCGACATGTCCTCCCGGCGGCACCCTTTGAACATGTGCATGACCTGCGGGCAGCAACGGGGGCATCGTGAGCTTCCGAGGCCCTGGGCAGCTTCGTGCGCTCCCCACGGCCACCGCAGAGCCGCCCCGGCAGCCCCCGGCACCTTCTCGGAGTACATGGACGGGGAGCTCAGCGGGTTGACGATGACCATGGTGGGCCCCGCGTAGGTGTGCATGAGGTTGCCGCCGTAGCGCTGCCGCAGCGTGTGCAGCACGCTCGACTCGTTGAGGTAGACGAGGCCGGCGAGGTCCTCGGCGCGGTCGCAGGACGGCGGGTTGGCCTGGCAATGGGGCAGGGGGGCGTCAGCGGGGAGCACTGGCCACCCCCTGCCCACACCTCCCCACGCCACGGCCCTACCTTCTCCACGTCGTCCTCATCCACCTCCAGGATGGCCCCGTCGTGGTCCAGCTTCACCTTGACCTTGCCCTCGGGCAGCGCGCTGGCCTCGTCCGCGCGCAGCTGGCTGGCTGCGAGGGCGGCACGGTGCTCGCGGGGCCGTGCCGAGCGCCCCGCTCGCTCCGAGCCCCTGTGGTCACCCCCAAGACTCACCCAGGGAGAAGCCATCCTTGTGCACCAGCCACACCTTGTCCGTCTCGTACCAGGCCTCCTCGGCCGCGATCTGCTCCTCCGTCTTGGCCTGCAGGCAGAGACGGGCGCGGGATGTCAGCGTGGGGGGCCCCGTGTCCCCGCTGTCCCCTCCCCGGCTCCGGGGAGCACGGCGAGGCAGGAGCACGTTCGCTGCCGGCGGTGGCACCGGTGCCCCCGCGCGCCCGGAGCCACCGCGTTCCCCAGGGCAGCGCAGAGCGGGGGAAAGCGAAGGCAAACCTGAGCGGCAGCAGGGAGCGGGCCCAGCGGGGCTGCGGGGACATCGTCCGCCTGACCCTAGTGCGGCCGAGAGGCGGGGAGGGAAGGCGAGAGCGTTATCCCCCGCTGCAGAGAGCGAGCAGAGCGGCGGCGAGGGGGCAACGCGCAGCGCCCCGGCCACGCGGGCACGGCGCTGCCCTCCTGCAGCTCGTGCCTGGTACACCGCGGGTGTCCATCCCCGGGGATTGCTGCCCCTGCGCGTCCCAGCGCCAGCACGTGCCGGGCACCAGTGCTTCATGGTGCAAAACCTGGGCACCTCCAACAGTGAGACTTGGCGCGAGGATGCCAACCCGCGCGGCGGAAACGGAGCCGCCGAGCTCCCAAAGCGCTCCCTGCCTTCCCAGCGCCCCTCTGCTGCTCCGTGTGCGCCCCACTCTGCCCCTCCGCGCGTCCTCCCGGCGCGTCCGTGGCCGGCGCGGGCGCACGGAGCTCTGCATCCCGCCTGGCTCGCGCCGCGCTGGCCCCGGCGCAGCCCCGTGCGTCCCGGCATGGCGCTGGCCTCGTCGGCGCGGGGGAAGCCTTACGCTCCAGCACGAGGCGCGTGCGCAGACGCCGGCCCAGCGGCGGACGGCGGAGGGGAGCTCCGGCGCGTGCGGGTACGGTACCTGGCCGGGTGCCGACGGCGGGGCCGCGGGGTCCAGCTGGAGGCAGCGAGGCGAGAAGGAGAGAAAGGAGAAGAGAGGGGTGAGAGGCAGAGAGCAGCACAAGCACCGGCAGTGCCACGCGGCCCCGATCCCTGCAGCTCCGCACGCGCATCGCCCCGTCCTGGGCTCCTGGATGGTGCTGGGGAAGAACCGGCCCACAAATGGACACAGATGGGCGCTGCAAAAGGCAGCCCCTTCCCTGCTCCTCTGCACGCTCGGCAGCCCCGGCCGGAGAGCGGCCGTGAGCCCCACGTCATGCCCGGTCCCTGCTCCCCTGCTTAGCGCCAACCCCCCCAATTACAGCAGGCGCGAAGATCCTCTCCAGCCGGCGCTGCGCCTCCTCCGACGGGCTCAGCGGGGACCCGGGGGCGGCTGCAGCCTGGAGGCAAAGCAGCGTCATGGCACCGGCCCCGGCATCGCCGCTGCGCTGGCGCTCGCGGCCCGCGCGGGAGGACGGGGGACGCAGCGAGGGCGCAAGGCTGGCGCTGACCGAGGCCGCTCGGGGATGGCGGCGAAGAGCGCGGGGGACCCCGGCCGGCCGCGCGCGCTGGGCGGCCACGCACCTGCTGGGGGGCTCCCGGCGTCGCGGGGCTCGCTCGCTTCTCGGCCGGCGGCTGCTGCTTCTGCTCCGCGGGGCCGGGAGGGAAGGGGCAGCGTGACGGGGTGGCCGCGAGTGCCACCGCTCGCGCCGGCGCAGGGACCCCCCCAGCCCGCACACTGCACACGCCGACACGCCGCACGCCGTGCCGCGCTCGCGGTGCCCCGCGCTCACACCATGCTCCGCAGCGGCGGCGTTTCGGGAGCCGCGCGTGTTGGCACCATGCACACACGCAGCGGTACCTTGTGCCTCTCCAGCGCGGTGGGTTTCGGCGCGGGCGGCTTTGCCGGCTCCGCTTTGCCCTGGGGCGGCTGCGCCGGCGGCTCCGGCGCCGCTTTGGCGCCCGGCGGGGCGGGCGGGGGACCCGGCTTCTCGGCCCCGTGGCCACCGACCACCTCGGGGGGCTTCTCCTCCCTCCTGTCGCCCAGCCGGGACCGCGGCCGGTGCTCTTTGGTTTTGCCCTTCGCCATGAGGGTTTTGAGCCCCGCCGAGATCTCGTCCTTGGGCTCTGGCTTGCCGGGAGCCGCGCTGCCGGACGGGACCTTCTCCTCCTTTTTGGGAGGCGCCGCTGGCTCGGGGGACTTGGCGTCTCTGGCCGGCTCCCTGGCGCCGCTGGCGTCCTCGCCCGGCAGGACTTTGCGGACCACCTTGCGGACCACGCGGACCACCCTGCGGCGGGACAGGCCCTGCCCGTCGTCCGCCAGCGCCTCGGGGCCCTCGGGGCCGTTGGCCGCAGGGGCTGCCGCCGGGGCCGGGCTCTCGCCGTTCAGCACCCGCTCCGGGCCCTTCCCGCTCGCCGGCGGCGGCTCCGGGCTCTTCGGCGGCTCCGGACTCCGTGGCGCTTGCGCCGCATCTTTCGCCGCGCTCGGACTCTCTGACTACAGCCACAAACACAGCGGCGGGTTACGGGCGGCCGCACGGGGACAGCCCTGTCCCCCCTGCTGCCGCGAGCGTCCGTGGACACCGCGCCGGTCCCGGGGTGTCCCCGGTGCCGCAGGGCGGCCGCCTTCCTGCCGCGGGAATGCGGCACGCGGGCAGCGCCGGGAGCCCACGCGGATCTGCCCCATCCCGGCACACGCACCCGCCTCCCCGCACAGCGACACTTACAGCCCCGTCCTCCTTCACGGGTCTTTTCACAGCTAAGGATTTGTCCTCGTCCTTAACCTGGGGGTCACACAAGCAAGAGGGGCAGGTCTGAGCCCCCGCCGGGTCCCTACGCGGCTCGGCCCGGCTGCCCGGATTGTTCCCAGGGCTGCGCTGAGCCCTGCAAGCAGCCACTGGAGAATCCCCCCGGCCAGCGGCTCCCCGCTGCAGCAGCAAGTTTCTGAGCCAAAACTGCGGGTGTCAGAGCTTGGGATGAGGAGCGGCTCTGATGGGAGCTCCCAAGGAGCAGCTCTGATGGGAGCTCCTGAGGGGAACCCGGTGGCTTTTGCAGTGGGTTCACGGCCCAAATTTGCAGCAGGCACGAGGACGGGGCCGGGAATGCAAACACGGCACATGCGAGGCCGAGCGTGGAGCGATCCCTGGAGCACCGGGAGCACCGGGAGCACCGGGAGCACCGGGCTCCCTCCATGCAAACCCGCAGGAGGGGCTGCAGCTGGCGCCCGAGCGGGTAAATGAAACCCGAGGGGGGCCGGTTCCCTGCCCCCTGCGCGAGCGGCCCTGACAGCTGCGCCCTGCGCCGCGGCGGCCGCGAGCCAAGGGCAGGGGACGGCGAGCGCGGCACGAGGCCGTCCCGTCCTCCCGGGGCGCCAGGACATGACGCGGCGCCCACGGAGCCACCACGGGGCTCCCGACGCCGTGTGAGGAGCGGCACAATCAGGTGCCCGTGGCCGCGCACGGCGGTGGGGAGGGGAGATCCCGGGTTGCTCCTGGGTGCAAGGACGGGCCCAGGACCCCCCATCTCTCGCTGTGGCGGATTTTGCCCCCCTCCCTCGGAGCTGCTCCCCCGGCAGGACGCGCTGCCCGCCGGGAAGCGCGGCCGAGACTTCCCTTCTGCTCCCAGAACGCGAAGCGGGAGGAAAACGCCATGGCGAGGTCTGCTGGAGCCGGAGCCCTGGCTGGGGAGAAAGGAGGAGGTGAGCGGGGGGGCAGCCCCGGCCCGGGCACGACCCGGGCTCCGACAATGCCCCATTCTCCGGCGCGGCCGCCCGGATGTGCCGGGCACAGAGGGCTGCTCAGAGCCGCAGACGCCTCCAGGCACCGGTCGGCCCAGGCACCATCTGGGCTCCCCAGAACTGGGGGGCCCTAAAGGGGATGGGGGGGGAAGAGAGCACCCGAGCCCAGGCTGAGACCGGACAAAACTCACTCCACAAAGAGCAGCTAATGGGCAGCAGCACCACAACCAACCCCCTGCCGGGCCGGCCCCCGCACCACCAGGGTGAGGCAGGGGATATTTTTTCCGCGGGGCCGTGCTTTCCCTGGCACGCTCCGTCCCTCCGGGGGGCTATTCCGGGCGGCTGACGGGGCTCCGGGGCTGGCGGCCAGCACCGATTTGGGAGCCACCCACGGGACGTGAGGCCCCACAGACCCCTCACCCCACATCCCGCTTCCCCCAGCCCCCCTGGCTTTGCATTCCCAAGCTTTTCCGGGCTCCCATGTGTGGTCACAGAGAGGCCCCTCGGTGGCCGGGGCCACCGAACCCAGGTGGGCGGCTAGTGCCAGCGCAGCCCCCCGCCCCGTCCCCACACGGCGTCGCTCCGGGCACGATTCCCATCTTACCGCGGCCGTGGGGAGCCGGGGCCCCGCGGAGCGCCGCACGCGGCCGCGTTTCCGCCGGGGAGAGGAGCGCGGCGCAGAGCGAGCGGCCCCGCGAGCGGCGCGCGGCCACGTCCCCTCCGCCCCCGGCGCGCGCGGGGACAGCTGGGCTGATACGGCCACCCTAAAAATAGCGGAGGAATGCGAGCGGCCCCCGGCGCCGCGGGACCGGCCTCGCCGCCGCCGCAGGAAGTGATGTGGGGCCGGGGCCGCGCGAGGAAGAGCCGGTGGAGCCGCCTCGCGCGGAACGGGAAGGGAAGCGGCTCGGCCGCGCACGGAGCCGAGCGACCCTGCGGTCCCCGGGCACAGGCGGTGGCACCGCGGGCAGGATGGCACCGAGCAGCAGGGCTGGTCGCGGGGCTGGCGGGACGCACGAGGCACCCGCTCCGCCGGCGCTGAAGCTGCTCTGGCAGCAAAGCTCCCCGCGGGGCGCAGTGTCACCCTGGAGAAGGTGACCACGGCGTCCCCGCCGCGCGAGAGCGGCCCCAAACCGCCCAGAAATGGGGGGAGGCAGCAACCGAATGTCCCCGCGACGCCCCATGGCGCGGGGAGCCGAACCCCGCGGGGCGTCCTCAGAGGGAGGACGGTGACACCGGCGTCCCCAGCAGCGCTGGCGTCATCAGCAGAAAGGTCACGGCCGTGTCCTCTAGCAACAGGAACTGGCCCGTGAAGGGAGCGGGAGCCGAGCGGAGACAACGCGAAAGACCCGCGTGTCCCCAAGGGGAATGCCCAGGGTGGCTCTTCCGCAAGGGGCACCCGCTGCCATCCGTCACACCCCAAAGCGCCAGGTTGTGTCCCTGCACTGCCCACCCTCAGGGGCAGAGAGCGGCGCAACAAGGGACCGATCCGGCACACGGCGGCATCCGGCACCCGCTCCCGCATCAGCGGCGCCCTCGGGGCGATGCAGCAGCGTGCGGCATCCGCCACGTCCCGGCATCCCGCGCAGCGCCGGCACCCGGACACGCCGCCGCGGGGCCGGGCACGGCCAGGCCAGGGGCGCCCAATGCCTGCGGTTTGCCAGAGCGTTCGGGCGCGTTTCTGGAATATTTGTGCGCTGCCGGCGCCGCACGGCGCATGCCCGGGCTGCACCAGAGGAATGTCAACGGCAAATAAATAAATAGGAGCGTGGAGCGCGGCCAGCCCCGCGGCCCCGGCGCCCTCCGCAGCCCCGGCCGGGGAGGCGCTCCCAGAGCTGCAGCCCAAACTATGCCTATAATTTCCTGTTCCAGAAGGGATCATTTTTATGTAAATGAGGAGCAGAAGCATTCCAGGAGTGCGGCCGGGAATGCCGCCTCCCCGGCCGGCCCCCCAGCGTGGCCGGAGGCGCCCTGCTCCGGGCAGCGCCCCCGCGCTCAAGGCCTGGGAACGCGGCCCGTGCCCAGAGGAGGAGGCCGGAGACGATGGGAACGGACACACGTGTCCCGGCGCTCCCCCGGGCCGCAGATAACCCGGCGCGTCCCCTCCGGCCTCGCGCCCAGGCCTGCGGCTGGCGGCTCATCCCGCGGGAGCGCCGGCGCCTGCGCCGCCTCCCGGAGGAGCTGCCGGAAAGCAACCGCCGCGCGGCTCCGGCTGCGGCACTGACTCCACCCCGGAGCGGCCGCCGCGGCCGGGCCGGGCTACAGCCCCCGGCACGGGGCACGTTGCAATGGGGATCCCTCCCGGCTCCTCGCGCGTCGGCACCGGGGGGATTTTGCAGGGAAACGGGTCCTGCGAGGACACGCGGTGGCGGCGCACGCAGGTCACCTGGCCACGACACTGCCGCCTGCACAAACCCTTCCCTGCTCCATGTCCCCGGCAGGCACGTGCCATCCTGCTGGTCCCTCTGCCGTGCCTGAGGCGGGACTGCGGCACTGGGAATAGGCTGGTGCGGGGCGGAAAGCTCCCCTGCATCCCTGCCTGCCAGCCTGCTTTCCAATGGAGGCACATCCCTGCAAGGGAGCCCGGTCTCCCAGGATAGATTGACACCTGATCCCAAAGCTGCGGTGGAGCTGGGTGCTCCGGGAGCCCCTCGGGCAGGAGAAAGAGCAAATCCGAGCGCTTTGGGGGGCGAAACCCCCTGCGGCGGGTCCTGAGCGGCGCCCGGCACCGATGCCCCCTCTGCATCCCGGTCACTCAGCTGCTCCCGAGCCTGGCACGGACACGCAGGGAAGGTCCCTCCACACCAGGCAGGAGCGCGCCAGGTCCTGGGAAGCTGGGGCAGGAGCCAGCACAGCCCGTGTCCCCGCGTCCCCGCCGTGGCGGTACTCACGTCGCCGGCGGCGCGGCGCGCGCCCTCGCCGCCCCGCAGCCAGCAGCGGCTCAGCTCGCTCAGCTCCAGGATGGGCTGCACCTTCAGCTGCACCGTCTCCCCCGACTGCCGGATCATCTCCACGATCTCGTCCCGCGTCTTGCTCTCCACGTTCCGCCCGTTGATCTCCACCAGCCGGTCGCCCGGCACCAGCCCCAGCGCCAGGTCCTTGGTGCCGGCGCCGGGCTCGGCGAAATGCACCACGCGCCGGTACACCTGCCCGTCGGCGCCGCGGTCCAGCATGGTGGTGCGGCGCAGGGAGAAGCCGAAGTCGCCGGTGTGGCGCCGCTGCAGCTCCAGCTGCCGCGGCACGGGCGGCTGTGGTGGCACCACGGGCGGCAGCCGCAGCTCCGCCGGGAAGCGCTTGCCCACGAGCTCCGGCACGCGGGCGCGCAGCGAGGCGGCCGAGGGCGTCCGCGGGCGGCCCGGCGACGCCGCGTGCTTGGCCAGCTGCGTCTCCAGCGCGCGGGCCTCCACCTGCGGGGAGGGCGCTGCCGAGTGCTCGGAGGGCGTCGAGGTCTCCGAGGCGCTCTCGTCCCGGCTCTTCTGCGAGAAGGAGAAGCGCTTGACGATCATCTGCGAGTTCTGCTTGGCCAGCGAGCCGAACTTGGCCGCCCGCTGCAGCACCGAGCCCTTGAAGTTGCCGTCGTCCATCTTGAGGTCGTCGCTGGAGCTGGCCGTGCTCAGGTGCCCCGAGTCCAGGATGACGCTGCCCCGGTTGCTGTCGGAGTCAATGTCCGTGAGGTGCAGGTCGGAGCCGCTGGCCACCTTGATGGGGATGGGGTTGGAGATCTCCAGGCGCGTCTTGGACTCCCGCTTGGAGGCCCGGTTGAGGTTGAAGAAACCCCGGCGCATGCTCATCTCCTCCAGGCTCTTGAGCTCGGCTGCCGACATCCGCTCCTTCTTCTCCTTCTTTTCCTTCTTCTCCTTCCTGGCCCCATCCTTCTCTTTGTCCTTCTTCATCAGGTTGAACATGGTGGAAGGGGGCTGGGAGAGCCGCTGGCTCCCGCCGGCGGGGCGCGGGGCGGCCGCCTGCCTGCAGAAGGACACACGGACAAGGCACCGTCAGACAAGCTCAAACCCAACCCACAGCCGCGTGCGCTGCCCCACGGCCCAACGTCCCCTCACAGGGCAGCCCCCAACCCTGGACATGGGATGGGACAGTGCGCACGGGATGGGAAGGAGCGGGATATCCATCCCTGCACGGGGATGGAGCAGGTCTCAGCCCAGGGCTCAACCCCTTCTGGACCCGGGGATGCCCTGCGAGAGCGGCCACGAGCAGGGCCAGTCCTGCATGGAGGGAGGAAGCCCCATCACACGTGAGGCGCGAGCAGCTCCAGTCCCAAACCCTCCTCGAGCGAGCAGAGCTGCTCCCAGCCCATCACAGGGCAGACGAGGTGACAGGGTCCCTATCGGGAAGGACAAAGCACCAAAACGCGGCCCTGGTCGGAGCTCTTGCAATAAACAGGAACCTGCAGGATCGCGTTGCTCCAAAGCGCTGATAAGGGTCTAATTTTAGCAGGGCTTGTGGCAATCACCCGGTGCTACCGGTGACCTCTGGGGACAGTCGGTCTTTCATCCAGGCGCCCCACTTGGCACGGGGGGAGACACCGCGGGCCTGGCACGCGCGGGGACCCCGCGAGCCCAGCGAGGGCCGGCCTGACAGCTATATATAAACCCGGCAGGAAGCCGCTCGGAAACGGCACCTCCGCACAAAGGACGGCAGGAAGAGCCCTCGGCGCCCGGAGCATCTGCGGGCCAGCTCCTGCGCGCCCCTCCGGCCGCCCAAAGCCTTTTTGGGGTGGAAAAAGCCCTTCGCGAGCAGCGTGGCCGGGCGCCGCGGCGCAGGAGGCTCCTGGCCACAGCCGGGCATGCGGGAGGCCCGCGGCCGCCCCGGTCTTTGTGTGCCCGGGGCTCCCGCGCGCCGCGCACGCTCCCTCCCGGCCTTTGTGTCCGCGACAAAAAGCGGCGCAATCTGCATCCCTAATCAGGGATGCAGGCGCAGGGCCCCGCGCGCAGCCTGGCTCCCATCGCCTCCGGGGCTCCGGCATGAGGATGCAGCTCCGGCTTCTCCAGAAGGGCTCCAGAGCGTTTCGGGCTCCGGGAAAAGGCGTTCCTGGCTGCTGACGCGAGCTCGCCGGCACCCACGGCTGCGCGCTGGGCTGGAAAGGACCCAGCAAGGCCACGAGCAGCCGCCTCCGGAAACACGACGCCTCCCGGCCTCTCGTGCCCAGCTCTGCCCTGCCTGGTCCGGACTCGCCACGCCGGCAGCAGCATCCCGGGCACGGGACGGAGCACGCGCTCGGAGCGGGAAGCAGGAAAAAGAGGATCCCGTCAGGAGGTTCAGGGGCTTTCCATGTCCCGCCATGAGTAACGCGGTGCCTGCCCGACCTTACGGAGAGCGCCGGGAGGAAGCGGCTCCTTTGCCGGCTCCCGCGGGACGGGCTGGCTCCGAAGCGGGATCACAGCCCCGCACGCCACCTGCGCCCGCCGCGCCGCCGGCCCGGGCGGTTTGGCGAGGAGGAAGGTAATAAAAGAGGAGCGCGAAGGGCGGCTGTTACAACAGCCGCATTGCAGAGCGGCGATTCACGCAGGGCCCGTCCTGGGTGGGACGCAGCGAGGGCAGGTCCTGAGTCACCGCGCGGGAGGGAGCGCAGGTTGGACGGAGGCTGCGAGGTGGCTCCGGTGACAGAGCAGCAGGTCCTGGCCGTGACGTTCCCAGCGCCAGCGCAGCCACGACGCGGTGAAGGGCCAAAGTCCAGGGCTGGCGGCACCTGGGATGTCTCCGAGCCGGGGACGGGCGGCTGCGGCACTCGCTGGGTGTTCAGGCTTTGCCGTCACGGCCCCGGCTCAGGTGCTGTGTGCGGTGCCACCGCGACGCTGCCGGCCCCGTGCGATGGGGCAGGAATGGGGCAGCGAAGCAGCCGCCAGAACGCGGGATAACGGCTGCGGATGCGACTCCTGCAGCGCAGCAAGGCCTAGGCCAGCGGCTTCACCCCGTGCCCCGAGGAGCCCCAGCGCAGACCGGCTGCTCTGGTCGGCACAGGGGTTGTGCAGACACCCGCAGTGGGGATACACACAACCACAGCGCAAAGCCGGGGTGTACAAACTACCACACGCACTGCAACACGCTGGGGAGGGTGTGCACAAACACCCCGTGCGATGCAGCGGGGTGTTGCGCGCAAACACACACACTGCGCGATGCGGCGGGAGCCTGCACCCCACGCTCAGCGCAACGCAGCGGGGCTTGCACCCCACGCTCGCTGCACAGCACGGCCGGGTCCCGCGCGGGCACCGGGCACGCGGGCTGTGCGGGGGAACAGCAGGCCGAGCACAGCACAACCGCGGGCGCGCACACACACACGCAGGCTCGCTGCAACCCCCGCGCATACACCCGCACAACACACAGCGCACACACACAGCACAAGCGCTGCGGCCCGGCCCGGATGGGGGGCCCTGCGCAGCGGCCCGCCCCGCCCCGGGCCCGCCCCGCCCGGTGCCGGTGCCGGTGCCGGTGCCGGTGCCGGTGGCGGCTGCGGCGCGGGGCACTCACCCTGCGGCGGCGGCGGCGGAGCCGGGCCCGGTGCTGGCGGCGGAGCCGGGCCCCGGCGGCGGCGGCGGCGGCGCGGGGCGGCGCGGGGCGGGGCGGGCGGCGGCTCCGCACCGGGGCGGGCACTGCCGGCCCTGCGCGCGCCGCCCTCCGCCCGCGGCCGGCACCTACAGCCGGCACCTACAGCCGGCACCTACAGCCGGCACCTACAGCCGGCACCTTCACCCTGCCGTGCACAGCCAGCGCCTACAGCCGGCGTCTTAATCGGCCACCTACACCCTGCAGCGCACGCCCGGAACCTATACCCACCACCTATACCCACCACCTATACCCACCACCTACACCCGCCACCTACACCCTGCAGCGCACGCCCGGGCACCTACACTCAGCACCTTCACCCTGCCATGCTCATCCAGCACCTACACCCACCACCTACACCCGGCACCTTCACCCTGCTGTGCGCATCCAGCATCTACACCCACCACCTTCACTCTCCACCTACACCCACTACCTACACTCCGCACTGTGCACCCAGGACATACACCTGCCACCTGCACCCAGCCATCTACACCCTGCAGCGCACACCCTGCACCCACCACGACAGGCAAGCAGGGTGCACACTGTGATGCATGTGGTGTGCCCCGGTGACGTGCACACTGCCATGCCACTGGGTCATGCACTGCAATGACATCATGTTGCATGCACTGCAATGTCACCACGTTCTGCACTGCAGCGCCTTCACGTTGCATGCGCTGCAATGCCATCGCGCTGCATGCAACACGGTGCAGCCAGCACTGCTGCACAGCCCACACTGCAGGTGCTCCTGTGCACTCTGCAGCAGGCACACTGGCAAGGGACACAGTGGTGGCACCCCGTGCAATGCCACATGCCATAGGGCTCTCACACTTGTGTGACACCCCGCTGCAGCACAAATGTGCATGCACAACGCCATAACACCCTGCCGCATGCCCCCTGTGCACAGCCGGAACGCAGGCTGTGAAAACCCCCCATGCAGCACACACACCTTTCCATGAACACACACATGGCAACACACACACGGTGACACGCACTGGTCACAGCCACAAGGGCAACACGCAGTGACACCACAACCGGGCCGAGTGAACAGGGTCCTACAGGAGCGCCTGCCAGAATCCCCTGGGACACAAGCACGTGTGGGGTTGTTGCACAGGGAAAATAGGGCAGCCGGCACTGGCGGAGAGGGAGCAGCTCCGGGACAGACGGATGTGTTTGCTGCCGAAAGCCTTTTATCCCGGGCTCGGCGGGAACGCCTCGCAGAGATGCTATTTTGGTTCAAAGGCCTCTTTTATCACCGCGCGCAGTGGATCAAAGTCCCGGGGAAGGGGGGACACGGCAGCACGGAGCGGGATCCAGGTGGGCCCGAGCAGCCGCTCTCCCTGGGTGTTTACAAAGCGCCGCCTGTTCGCGGGCCGGGGCAGCGTGCCCGCTCGGCACACCGCCTTCCCCGGAGCGCTCGGCGCTCCCGCTGCATTTCGCAGCCCTCCCGGCAGGCCGGGCGGCCGCGGTGGCCGCAGCGGCAGCCGGGAGGCTGGGAGAGGGAGCAGCTCTTCCGCAGCGCCGCGGCGCTTCCTAAATAGGTCACCGCATTTTTTTGTTTTCAGGAGGCTCTGGGATCTAGAAAAACCAGTCGTTCCGGGCAGCTCGCCTGTGTCCCGCGGGATGCAGCGCAACAGCAGGGAGCACCCGCAGCGCCGAGTCTCTGGGGCATCAGCAGCACCACGGCTGTGTCCGGAGCGGAGAGCGCCAGGGTGGCCATTCCCGCTCCGCTTGCAATGAGTCCAAGCGCCACCGGCAGCGGCGCCGTGCGGCTGCCATGGGCTGCGGGCGCTGCTGGGGTGCCCACCGGCTGCATCCATGCGACCGGCTCGGGATGAGCTCTCCCTCTAGCGGCCCCAGGCTCGGGGCACAGCTCTGCTCCGGGACGTGCCCCGTGCGTGGGGACACGCGGGCGTCCGGAGGCAGCCGCGGCAGAGCCTCCTCCAGGCGGCACCTGCCGCCTCCGCGTGGCCGGACAGCTGGCACCACCTCTCCTCCGCGGAGGTTCCCGCTGCCCCAAAATGGGCACCCCAAAATTTGCCAGGCAGACAGCCTAACCCCATTCCTGCTGCCCCCACCTCTGGAATTAGGGCACCCGCACCCCAAATCCAGGCGGCATTCCCAGACAGAATATCCATTCCCCATGCACAGCAGCTGCACTGCCGGCCCCGCCGCGGTGGCTGCGGCCTCCCCGCGGGGGTCCACGTCAGGACAAGCGTGGGCCGAGGCGGGCGCCCGGCGCTGACGGGGCTCTTTTGTTGCGCGCCGGGGCCGGGAGGAACAAAAGGGTCAGTCAGACGCCGGGCGGGCGCTTTGTGCCGCCGCGCAGCCAAGCGCTGAGGCAGCAGCTCCCGCCGCCGCGTGACCCCCCCGCCTGGCACTGCCCCATGGCTGCCACCACCGCCCGCGTCCCCCCTGCCCCGCGGCGCCCACCATGGCGCCCTGGCCCACCCCACAGCCGGGCCTAGCGCTAGGCCCGGCCTGGGGGCAGGGAGGGAAAGGGGGAACAATGACACTGGTTGCCGTGGTAACCGCGCGGCAGGCCAGGGAGGGGGGATGTTGCCGTGGTTACCCAATGCGGCCCAAAGGCCTGCGGTTGCCATGGCGACACCGCGGCCCTAAGGCTTAGGGGCATCTGGTCTCCATGGTGACACTGCGGCCTAAGGCCTAGGGGTACCTGGTCACCATGGCGACCATGCGGCCTGGGGGTACCGGTTGCCATGGTGACGCTGCCTACTAAGGCCAGGGAGGCATCTGGTCACCATGGCGACCATGCAGCGCAAGGCCTAGGGGTACCCAATCCCCATGGCTGCCCCTACGGCCCAAGGCCTCTGGGCCCTGTCCCCCTGCCACCCTGTTGGGTGCCATGTCGAGTGCAGGCCAGGGCCAGCACGAGGGATGAAGCATCGGCTACAGCAGCCCATGGGGGAGCAGGACGGTGGTGGCCCCCCGTCCCACCATCCGACGGCCGGCGGAGGGTGCTGCGCCCCGCGCCGTGCCAGCCCCCCGGGCGCGCACGCGTCCCATGACAGCTCCATGCCACTGCCCCGGAAAGTGCCAGAGCAGTGAAACCATTGAGTCACTCGCGGCCAAGATTATCTGTGCAAACAGCCGCACCGATATTTTTATTATCAAAATTTTTTTTCGTTTTATGTCAAGAATGCGGCCCGGGCCGCGGCTGAAATCTCCGGGGATCAGGGGAACAATGGGAGCGAAAGCTTTGTGCTGACGGCTCCGCGACCGCGCTGCGGCCGCCCGGCCCGCCCGCTGCTATAAAAGCAGAGCCGCTGAAGTCGGCAAACATTACATGGGCGAAGCAGCAGTACAGCCTGAGCTAGGTGAGTCCTGGCGACGAGCTCCCACTTTTCCCCTCCGTGTCCACCCCTTCCTGCTCCTCCAGCCCCGGGGGTGACAAAATCCCTGCCGGGATGGATGCGGCGGTGGGACGCAGGGCCGGGCGGCTGCTCCCGCTCTTGGCTGCTCCCCGGTGTGGAAGTGTCCCCAAACAGCCTCTCTGTGCTGGCCGAGCGCCGCGTCCTGCCCGTCCACATCCCGCCTGGTTCCTCCCCGGATTTCCCATGTTTTCCCCTTGGAACGGGGTGCCGCGGAGCAGCCGGCTGGGCTCTGCCAGGCGAGCTGTTGCTTTTCCTTCCCTCTTCCAGACACCTTTCCAGCGGCAAAGATGGCTCAGACGAACCCCCTGCCCGTGCCCATGGGCCCATGGAAGGTAGGTCCTCGTGTCCCTGCTCCCACCGTGCTGCTGGAGCCCGGAAAGCCGGAGGGGACTTGCTTCCCGCCTGCTCTGTCACCCCCAGGGGACTCTATAAACCTCTTGGCAGCACCGGGCACTCACAACAGCCCCCGAAACCTGACAAGATCCAGCTAAGGAAGGGATACATAAGGGTGGTCAAGGGCCAGCCCGGCCAGCGGGACCCGGCCAGCACACAGAGGGGACGGAGAGAGAGAAAAGAAGCCCCCATGGGGACAGGGCACATCCCTGCCAGACCCCGGAGCGGTGGCTGGATGGGACGGCAGCACCGGCAGCCCCCGGGCAGGTCTCCCGCTCCCTTTCCGCAGTTAATCCTCTCTGCCCTAGAGCGTTCGGAGCAGAGGCCGGGAGAACCGCCAGCCGCCGCTCTGCCACCCGCCCGGTCCCGAACGGCTCCGCTCCTCTCTCCAGACGGCGCCGCTGCCCCCGGATCTCCTCTCCGCAGGGGTGAGCAGGAGAGCGGAGCCGGGCCCGGCGTGCGGCGGCCTCGACGCCCAGGCAGGGCGCCGCGGGCCCACGAGTGCAGGGAAGTGCCCAGGCGTGCAGGGATGTCCCCATCCCCGACGGGCGCCCGGCGCAGCCTCCGCTGCCTCTTCCCCGGATGGAGCGTGAACCTCCGTCTTGAAGAGGCGCCAAATTGCCCAGGTCGCCGCCGGGCAGTTCCCAACTTGGCAGCTCATTCTCCATTGCAGATCACTGTGTACGACCAAGAAAACTTCCAGGGCAAGAGGATGGAGTTCACTTCAGCCTGTCCAAACATCATGGAGTGCAGCTTCGACAACATCCGCTCCCTGAAGGTGGAATGTGGCGCGTGAGTACCCGGCTGCAGACGCTCTCCGAGGCCGGCGACCGCGGTGCAGCTCTCGGGCTGGTGGGGACGAGGAGGTGCCTACGCATGGAGCAGGCTTGGCTGCCCTCGCCACAACGCAGGGAGCCGGGCACGTGAATCCCTCCTTGCGGGTGAATCCCTCCTTGCGAGGGCAGAGCAGGAAACCCAGGCAGCAGGAACACGGGCGCTAGGGGCACAGGGCCGGGGGTGGCAGCATCGCCGTTGGCATCATCCAAAAACTGCCTCATGCAGATCAAGCCTGAGCTGCCCCGTGCTCAGCAGCTGCTGCCCGAAGATGCAGTGAAGGTCAAGGCTCTGAGAGCAGCTCTTGGCCACTCAGCTCAGCCTGTTCCTCCTCCACCTGTGTAACCCCATGAATCACCATGGCTAAAAACTGCCTTTTTTTTTTTTTTTTTTTTGGCTGCAGGGCCCCCTCCTGCTCTGCTCCTCGCTCTCCCTGTTGCTCCTGCTGCACCGTGCAACTCCCCAGGGCAGGATTAGAGTTTTCTTGCAGCCTGCATGGGGCTGCAGCCTGTGTCTAGGCCCAGTCTTGGGCCCCATGACCACGGAGGGGCATGGAGCAGAGCTGGGGCTCTCCCTGCATGCAGGAATCTTCCCTGTAACGGGCAAGGCAGCTCCGGAGCGGCTCCGAGACGCTGTGTGTACGGCGCTGTCCCCACGGCAAGCATCCTGCTGGGACCGGGGAAGCAGACAAGATAGATTTGCGCTGCTATATTTAGGATTTGTAATGCTAATGGGATTACAGCAGCATGCGTGCTCACGCCGTAATCAGCTCACTGCTCCAGTTGACATGTTCCTAATCAGGCTCTTCACCTTGCGAAGTGGGAGGCCCAGGCCGGGACGCGGGAACGGGGCTGAGTTTTGCTCGGTGCCCAGAGCGTCTCCAAAGCTCCCGCTCACCCCAGGCAGGCCGTGCCCTTCAGCACTGCACGTACCCCACAAGCAGCAGGACTGTGGGCTCTACCCGTATCTGCCATCCTCCTTCAGGCTCCCCTGCCCCATTCTGCTGCTTGTGCCCTGCTCCAGCTGCCACCAACCGTCCCGTGCCCAGCTGGGTATGGGGACATGTCTGGAAGAGACTTGCCCAGCCTGGGCAGCACTGGGGGCACTGGGACCTGCAAGCTGGGGTGTCCTGTGAGGCAGAGATCCCTTGTCACTTTCTTGCTCGTTTTCAGCAGAGAGACCCAAAAGGTGAAGGGCAAGAGCTCCCTTCCCTGCCCAGAGCCAGATTGGTTCTGCCTGGTTTGGGCATTAGGAACTCAGGTGTTGCCAGCTGTGCCAGGATGTAAATGGGAATGATGTAAGAAATAAGGAGAGAAGGAAACCTGAGCCGCCAGGGATCCTGCTGTGCCGGGGACCTGCATAGTTCTGTTAGGTGAACAGCCAGGGTGGGCGGCTTGTGCGCTGGGCCCGGGTCACCCATTGCAGCTGGGGCTGCTCTGCCGTGCCAGGTGCCTCCCACGCGGCACAGGGGCTGCCACGCACTGCCCAGCTGCTGTGCCCACACGCAGCACCGCTCCCTGCACCGCCAGGGCCTGGATCCTGGATCCCGGCCCCTTCCCTGCACCTACCCCCGTGCCGCGGCGCCGGCCCCGGGCAGCAGGCGCAGGAAGCCCCGGCAGCCCTCGCTCTGTTTTTGCAGCTGGGTTGGTTACGAGCACACCGGCTTCTGCGGGCAGCAGTTCACCCTGGAGAGGGGCGAGTACCCCCGCTGGGACGCCTGGAGCGGCAGCAACGCCTACCACATCGAGCGCCTGATGTCCTTCCGCCCCATCTGCTCCGCTGTGAGTGCCCCGGCGCGAGGGGAGCCGTGTCCCTCGCTGTCCCCAGCCCGCGGGCACAGGCAGGGCAGGAGCCACCCCGGGTTTCTCCGCTGCAGCAGCCTCTGCTGCCCCCGTGCAGACCCAGGCAGGGGCTGGAGGGGGCACTGGCTGCAGGGCACCTCGTGCTTCTGCATCTCTGGCATCCCAGGCAGCACCGGCAGGTCCAGGGAGAGCGATTAGGAAGGACAAACACGCAGCCATCCCAGCTGCTTTCCCACCGGGACAGGCTGCTTGGGGTGGGCTCGTTTCTCTGCAGGATTTGTTGCCGCTTTATTGTTTATGGAGACTTCTAAGGGCACTTCTGGGCCAGTTACACACGCCTGGAGCTCAGAGCCCAGGGACAGCAATCCCAAAATGGTAACTGGAGCAGAGCTGTCGCTTAGACCTCCCAGGGCAACCCCCTCCCTGTCTCATCCACCTCCCCGGCTCGCATGCACACACTAGTCCTGCTCCACACTGAAACACAGAGCCCTGGCCCAGCACGGCCCTGCGGAGCACCCCCAGCAACAGCCCAGATTTGGCAAAACCAGCCCTAGGAACCCAAACGCCTCCCTCCCAGCTGCAGGAACCCCCCTAAAGTGTTGTGAGGAGGAGAGGCCTCCTGCCCCGCTCCGTGCCCGGCGCGCTGCCTCGCTCTCACACTCCGCTCTCCTGCCCCAGAATCACAAGGAATCCAAGATCACCGTCTTCGAGAAAGACAACTTCATCGGGCGCCAGTGGGAGCTCAGCGACGACTACCCCTCGCTGCAGGCCATGGGCTGGCCCAACAACGAAGTGGGCTCCATGCGGATCCAGTGCGGCGCGTAAGTGACAGGCGCCGGCGCAGCCGGGCTCAGCGACAGGCAGGGGCTTGCGAAGGGGAACAAAAACGTGGCACAGAGAGCAGGGCCCAGCACACAACCCTCCTGCTCGTCCCTGTCCCTATGAGGCCCCCTGACAGCTCTGTCTCTTCCAGCTGGGCTTGCTACCAGTACCCCGGGTACCGCGGCTACCAGTACGTGCTGGAGGCCGACCACCACGGCGGCGACTACAAGCACTGGAGAGAGTGGGGCTCGCACGCCCAGACCTGCCAGATCCAATCCATCAGGCGCATCCAGCAGTAGCTGCCCGAGCTGGCCTGGCTCCCCACGTCGAGCACATCTCTGCAAGGTTTCCAAAGCTCACCGGCTCCCTCTTGGTGCTAATACTCCCCCTCCTGAAATAACAACCCCTTTCTCGTACTGCAACTGCTTATGGAACAACACTCCTAAATGGTACCAACTGCCACAATTGCCAATAAATGTGACTGAAGGAAAAAGATAACAGAGCTTGGTGTCCGTTTGCTGGTGGGGTTTTGGAAGGCAGGGACATGGGGAAAGTAACAAAGCCTTGTGCCACAACCGGGGAACGGGTCTCCCTCATCCTTGCCCGGATGAAGCAGGACTGAAGTCCAGCAGAGTTCAGAGCAGGGCACGTTCAAGGCACCGAGGCTGCTGCGCAGGAGGGCAGCGGTGCCCAGCAGGAGTAGCAAAAGGATTATTTGCTGCAGACCTGCAGCCCCATCAGTTCCTTTCCCCCCTTCTCCCTTTCCCTCCTTCACAGTAAAGGGCCTTTTGCTCTGCACCCACCCTGCCCATCACGGGACGCTCACGTATACGCGGCCACCTATACGGCCTGGCACGTAGGCTCACGTAGTGACCGCAGCTCTGAGGGACTGAAAATGAAGTCACTGGTCACGCAGCAGCCCCAGGGGCAAAGGGAGGCTCTGCAGGAGCGCAAAAGAAAGTCACACTGACACCCACAAACTTTAAAATCTTTATTCAACAATTTACATCACTTATTGTCTGTCTTAATGTATTCGATCTACACATTTTTTTTCCTGATAAAATAATAAAATTTGGATAAATTTTGAAGACCTGTTGGTGCAGAATAAACAAAATCCAGGTAAATTTTTTAAACATTTAGTGTGAAATATGACATCATCAGTAAAGATACATCATGCCATTACAGCTCATGGACATTAACCTATCCTTACAGTCCGCGACATCATCATCCATCCCCAGCGCAACCGCCTGCGCCAGACACAGCTACAGCAGGTTTTACACTAACTCCTCTCGCCACCCTCTCACGATCGGAAAATAAAAGCCTACACTTTGAGCCGGGTACACAGAGTGTGTTTGAACTATTCGGAAATACGGGGCAGGGGAGAAGAACGCGAGCTACCTTGACTGTTTGCGTGCGGTCGCACGCCGCGACGCCGGCGACGGAGCGGGGCCGCCCCTCTCCCAAAGTCCGAGGTAATTCAGCTCCTGAGCAGGTCGAGCACAACCCCTTGCTGTGATCTGAAACACACCAGGAAACTGAAGGGAAATGAGAACTTTGGGGAGAGGCAGGAGGGCGGCGCGGCTGCCTCCGGAGAGCGGCCGGGCTCCCGCGCGCTCCTAACACTGAAATATTCCGGGAGAGGGGAAAAGGGGCGTCTGCTCCCCACGTAAACAAGTCGAGGACCTCCAGGGGCGTCCGAGCCGCTGGAGGTGTGTAAGTACACGCGTGATGGTAGATAGAAAAGCAGCCCTGTTCTGTATGAAAAAAAGCTGTAAAGTTAGTACAAATCTCTGCCATGGCAAAGGGAACACGAGGAGGAAGCTGCCGGGGGTACTTCTCCCACCGCAAAATCCAGGCTTTTCTGCACAAAGGGTCTGGGCTAAGCAACACGCTTTCAAAGGTGGTGTTTGCAAACCGACGCGCACAACTCGGGAAAACAAAACGGGAATAAAGGCCTGGCGACCGGAGGGAGCCCCCGCTCGGCTCCAGCGGGCCAGGAACTGCCCCCTGCGCACAACCGCCCGCTGCAGGGCCAGCGCCAACGCCGACCCGCTGCGTCCCTCTGCGGGGCCTCGAACCTGCACCACGGGCCTGCAAACGGGTCCCCCCGCTGCTCGGAGCCGCTTCGAGCCGGGACGAGAGGGCAGAAGAGGCGGCGCTCGCGTCCCCGCGTCCCCTCCGCTCGCCTCGGGCACCCAGCGCGAGCGGAAAACGGGCAGCAGGAAGCGCATCCGAAACACAAGCCGGCACACCTCCTCCCCCTCCCATTCCATCAGGAAAGTAGGCTCTTTAAAATAAAAAAAAAATATATATATATTTATATAGATGTACGGAGAGAAATACAGAGAAAGCAAAGGAGAGAGGCTACTAAAAAAATCAAGAAGCGCCAGTTTTCTGCTACAGCTGTCAGCAAAGAACTGTCACCGTACATCGCACCCTCCGAGATGGTCAGCTAATGTAGGCAACGACAGCACGGGAATGCAAAAGAGGGCAGATAAGTCACTTCTGGTAATGAGACACAAATTAAACTTTCAAAACATGTGCATAGCTTTATTCATCTGCTTCAAACTAACCTTTTCACGGAGCTTCAGCGAAACCCGAGTGTGCAAAATGCATTTCTAAAAAATAATGCAAGCAAGCTTTCACATTTACAGTGGCAGAAGTACAGAAAAACTAACAGAAATCACACATTAGGGCAAATGAGAGAGAGATGAAGGAACAAGAATTGCACAGTTTCATATTCTGAGTCACTGACTGCAAACATAAGCATTTCTATTCTGTTAACTTTAAGCAAGGCATGTTTACTTTTTTTTCCTTAATTAAAAAAAAAAAAAAGCCACAGTAACAAGAACCACAAGCTGGAAGGGAATAAATCCCCAGGATAATGGAATTCCCAGCCTCTGCAGAGAACTAATTCCAGAGTACAGCCGGTTCCAGACCTTCACTTGTTCCGCAGGCAACGCTTATCTTTGCCTGCAGGAGAACAGCAAAGCAGGTTCTCCCCTCAAAAACGGCAGAAAACGGGTCGTGTGAAGAAAGGAAAGGTGCCATCCCGTAGGACATTCCCCCCACGCTGTAAGACGGCGCCAATGGCAGGACCGGGGTCACCGAGACCCCCGGCACCGTCCCCAGCGCCGGGTCCCGCGGCCGCTCGCCGGCCCCACGTCCTGCTCAAGCACACACGCAAGGCACGTTGATTCGTACGCACACACACACGCACGCGTGGAAGAAAAGCAAACGCTGCTCAGAAAACGATGCTGGATAAACTAAATAGGCAGAGAATTCCAGACTCTATACACTATTTTCCAGGCAGTTGTAATCCCGAAGTATTAGACTTTAGACCTCCCTTACTCTTCCCTCACTTTACAAAAGATATATATATATATTTTAAAGGATCTTCTATAAATAAAACATCAAGTAAATTCCCTTTATTTTCTCCAGGAACCCCTTCCTCAGTATGTAAACTCCCGCTGCAATCGGCCCACGTGTGCCACAAGGCCCATGCTGGAGCAGCGGGACACGCTGCTGGCTCGAGATTCCGACCCCACGTTGGGAACATGGAATTACAACTGGATAGGAAGGTCATGCCATTTTTAATACTGCAGGTTAATCCCCATTAATTTCACATTGAGATAAAGCATTAGAATGATATATATATATATATATATTTTTTTTTTTCTCTCAGGGATGAGCAACTTCCTTCCAAAGACGTACTCGAACAGAACCCAGAACATCAGAACCGCAGCCAAGCGATGCTGCATCAAGATCCTTTCGAGCTTACAAGTACTCAGGCCTCTTCCCTGCATCCGTCAGGGAAGGAGAAGCCGAGAACCTCAGGGATTCGCACTACCTTTCCAATAGCAGCTAGAGAAAAGGAAGGAGAGGAAGGAAATGCACAGTGTTCTCTCGAGTTAGGAGCTCTCCTTTGCTTGCGTTTGCATAGAAGTTCTCGTGGGTCAGCACCAAAGCCCCGTCCCCCGCGCACACCCGGCGACCCGCACGGCTAGCGGCTGCGTTACAGGAGGGTTCCACTATCCTCAGAGCGACTCCATGGTCATGAAAAAAGGAAAAAAAAAAAAGAAAAAAAAAAGTGCATCACACATTCTTGATTTTCAGGGTTACTTATAGCAGCAGCAGCATTAATCCAAGACATGAACAGTTGTCGATTCATTCTTAAATGCAGCAACACTCAATGAAATGTCTTCAAGGAAGGTCATAAGAGGGTCCTTCTCAAAAGGATAAAATGAAATTAGACTATTTAATATAGACAAAAAGGAGATAAAACAAAATTAAAGACGCATAATCTTATTTACATTAAAAAAACATTCTTGTTAAAATATCTTTACAACACCTAAGCAAAAAAATATGTATTTTAAGAATAAAGCAGAAACTCCTAAAGCAGTATCCATTTTTGGAACCCTTATTTAGCACCTGAGGAAAGACCGTATGGAAAGCAGACAGTTTTTTTTTTGTTTTTTTTTTTATAATAAAACAGTAAGTTGTGTTTTTCCTAAACGTTCATATGTTCGCAGTACACAAGTTTTCATACCACAGAAATGATTTTTTTTTTTCTTTTTAAAGATACCCTACTCATCAATAAGGCTGTAGAAAAGGGATACCGCTATCTTACAAAATGGCTTTAGAGCTCTGGACGCATTATACGAAGCTTTCCGGTTAACAGTCGAGATAAACACGGATCAGCATCCCCCGGTGTGAGCACAGGTTGTGACTCGTGTTCCTGTAACGGGATTAGGAGCGGAGCTCCCGAGGGACCCGCGCGCCCCCTCGGACGTCCCCTGCTCCAGCGTCACGGCTGTCCCCGGCCGGGACCCCCAGCGGGACGCGGGGCCGCCGGCCTCGCGCGCGCTCCGCGCTGTGCAAATTCCTAAAGCTCTGTGATCTCTGGAAGGCAGCAGGGCTGGCGGGGGAGGCACCGCTCCGGCGCTGCTCCGCATCACTCCGGATTCACGGGGCTCAACTGCTTGCGCTCATGTACGGTTTAATATATTGTTTAAGTGGGGAAAGGCAGCAGTGCAGCAGGCTCGCGGGGTGCCCAGCGCCAGGGTCACTGTCACGGACACCTCTCCACGACCCGAGGTGCCAGTCCCAAACCGCCTCGTGCACCTGTGTGAAATCTTGTAGCAGCTTTAAATGGGGTTCCGCCTCGTTCTCGCCCCTCCTGACCTCGATCATCTCCCTTATGAACAGCCTCTGCAAGGAAAACAGACCACTACGCACACCGAAAAGAAAACCTCCTAGCGACAGACTCCTGAAAGCGTCGGACACCATAGCAATTTACTGAGAATGCTGAAATCAGAGCAAGAAAATGAACGCACAGGAAAACTATCAGCCACATACATGCCGCCCTGAAATGAGCCTGTGAATGCCATCACTCCAAGGTGCTCCCAATCCCGCCGCTGCCCTTGGTGGCCATGCCTGGCAAGGATGCTCCTGGGCTAGGGTAGCACGCTCTGAAGGTAAAAAGCACAAAGGAGAAGTGAAACCAAGGGGACAGCTTCCACCTCTTGCGTTTGCAGGGAAGAAACCATTTTCCTTTGGATTTAGATAGCCAGTTCTCCCTGCTGCCCACGCATGGGATAACTGGCATATTTGCAATCTAATACAAACACTTTTTCCACCTTTAGAAGAAGCTCAGAGCAGCTGCGAAAGGCAAACAACGGGATTTATGCTTCAGAAAGGGCCAGGGGCAGAACCCGCACCCTGCGGCTACGGCGGGACTGGAGGTTTCTCGAGTCACAGGCAGGTTTTGCGGATGACCGAGGTGGGTTTCCAACAAGCACCCAAAACCCGCGCGCTGCCGGAGCCACAGGGAGCATCGCGGCGGGCGGCAAGCGCCCGCCAAGCCCAAGCTGCCGGGAGGAACGGCGCCCCGGGGCCACTCGGGCTGGTGGCACCGGGATACACGAGGCACTGGGCAGGAGAAACACAGGGAAAGCTGTAATCAAAAGGAGGAAGGAAAAGCAGAAAACAACCCCACGCTGAGCACCCTGCGCACGCTCCTATCCCTGTGCCCCGCGCAGGGAGCGTCGTCCAACGCGCACGGACCCCGGCAAGGGGAACAAGGAGGACGAGCAGCCGCAGGGCCTGCGGCGAGAGGAGCCTTAACCCGAATCAGCATCTTCCTAGCTGTTAAAAACACAGGCCACGATGTCACCCTTAGTGCCACTTTCGGATACTGCACCCGGTCGAGGGGGGTTGTTTGAGCTTGCTCAGTGTGATGAAGACAATGGCACAAATAAATACGCGCCGCGGCCCGCGAGGCGGCGGCAGGGCCCAGGCCGCCGCGGCCCTCCCGGGCTCTATTTGGTTTATGCTACAGTACTAATACTCCAAGTCTGACAAAACGACGACGACAACGAAAGGAAAAGAGAAAAACAACAACAAAAACAACCCCAAACACATGAGACTTATCAGTAACACCTTAGCATTATTCAAATGTGCTAAATCAGTCACAGCTCAATTTCAGTCCTTTTTTTTTTTTTTTTTTCCTCCATATAGGTTTACACAAAAATAATCAGAAAACAGATTAAATCTCAAGATATTTTTAATAAGTGCTCAGTAAAGAATTGTGTGAGGACGTGGGAGGAGCGCGGGGAGGGGACTGGGCCGCCCGCTGCGGCGGCGCCTGGGGGCTCCCCCAGAGCCTTCCCAGGGAGCGCGGGTCGATCCCGCGCCGAGGGGGGACGCGGGGACCGGGGGGACATTCAGGGATACAGCAGAGAAGCCACAGGTGGTGTCTGGGGACGGGCGCCGGCAGCCAGGGCCACGCGGACAGAGCAGCAGGGAACAACGTGGGCAAAGCTAAGAGGCCCCTTCCCGGGCCCGTGTTTTCCTTGGGGCTCCCCTCCCTACTTAGGGAATAACGGGAGCCGGGACGGGCGCTCCTAAACGCCCGGGGTCCGACGTGGAGGCAGTTATTGCTCTTGGGCTTCGGCACCGCGCCAGCGCCGAACGCGGGGCCGGGGCGCCAGGACACTTCAACCCCACGTAAGCAAAACAGGTTTCGGTTTTGTCTTTTTTCTTTCTTTTTTCTTTTTAATGGAACCCAGCCCTTAAGGCGACAAGTGACTACACAAGGCAAACAAATACATAGCCGAGCCTTAAAGCCAGGAAAACAAACTGGAAACTTTGCTATCAGCCTTCAAACATTTTTCTTCCTTTTCTAATATAAAACAAAAGTTTCTTCCACCCTAGGCTTTTCAGTGCCGTTATCCAGTTTGTTCAACACTTTAAAACTCCAGAATGCCTCAGCTCTCTTCCCCGGGAGAGCTGGAGGCAATTCCAACTTTTGGCAAGCAGTTGGGAGACTCAAAAGAATTTAAAATAGGAACATAGGAGGACTAGGTGTAGGACACATCTGTAAACATGTTATACATTTGAAGTTACACACACCTGTAAAGGTGATACAGTTTATAGGTGAAACAGAACTATTTGCGACTGGCCAACCACAAATTTCTGAACCTGGACTGATACAATAAATTATTACTATATATATGCAGATGTATATGTACATATACAAATGTATTTATATATATACATACACATATATATAGTATTTTATACATAAAGTGGAGTAGGCAATCCATAGCAAAACTTTTAAAACTAAGCATTGCAGAAAGCAAGCAATCTTAAAAAAAAAAAAAAAAAAAAAGGTACAGAATTAAGTTTCTTTGTCCCAACATGAACTCAGGAGCTTCATTCAGGAACAAACTTGCTAAAAGAATAAAAGCATTTAAAAAAAAAAAAAAAAAAGCATGCTGCATACTCCTAATTAACAGAAGAGTGGATACATAAGCATAAGGGATATGCAAAAGTTTTGGGCTTATCTGCTTCTTGAAATGCCCCATAGGATCCAGTCTGACTTCAGGATACACCAGCTGCTGCTGACCTGGATGCCGACACACACGAGCCTGGATTCAGCTGCAAACGCCCACGGATGTTTTTGAGGACTGGGTACATAAACAGGCCGGATTTTTTTTTTTGTTTCACTCAAAATTCATTGCTTTGTCTTTCATTGGACCCCCTGAACTCCGTACTTTTTTTAAGGAAACAAAACCAAAAAGCTTATCCAATGCCAATAGGATTTCAATGTGCTACACAAGCTGCAGTGGGGCAGAACGGGTTACACAGCTGAAGCCTGGGCTAATTTCACTCTTCTCTTTGCTGGAAAGCTTTCCCTTTTTTTAATTATTATTTTCATGCCTAAGTCCTCCATTTTGCTCTTGTAATAAAATATATTTTTATTAAGAGATAATTAGAAGCAGAGCCCAGAAATACACAGAGTGCATGAAAATATTAAAGAGCATTTCCAATGGACATGTGTGGGTAACTCTGGCCATCAGCTTTCTATAGACAAGTCAAAGAGGATTCAAATTCCCATTTTTTTTGTCTTTTTCTTTTTTTTTTTCCTTTTTTTTTTTTTTTCAAATTTTTAAGAGAAAAAACATAATTCATTAAGGGTGCAAGTTAGCAGAATTCAAATTCTCTTCAGTTTTTCAATGAAAATGGGAAAAAAAATCCAAGACGTTTAGTGTCAGAAGACAGACACAGCAATATGAAGCACCTACAGTTGAAAGCGGGAGATTTTTTTTTCCTGCTCCCAGTAATACAACGGCATTAAGCAATGGGAACAGTGGTTTTTTGCCCTTTTTTTTTTTCTCCTCCATATTACATGCCTAAACCAATTGCTTATTTTTGTATGTTCTCTCTTAAAATGAAAGAGCTCTTCAGTTGCAATAGTCCAACGTGTAACCAGAGCCACGTCAACTGTGCGACTTCACCGTGTATCCTAGAACTGCAGTATAACAATTTTTCCCCCAGAAGAATGATGCTTTAAGATAATTATCCCAGCATATGATTGGCTGCTTTACTCCTGGCAAAACACGAGGATTATAATTCTCTGGGGGAAAAAAAAAAGTAGAGAAAAAAACACCTCTGCAAACTTCAAGGCGTTTCTCCAGCATTCAATGTAAAATAAAACAGAAAAAATGAAGAAAAAACAAAACCAAGGGAAGATGGAAGGGAAAGGGGAGATGAAGGATGGTGAATCATCCTGATTTCCCTATGATTAGTGTATCACTACAGTCACAGAACAAGAAACAGAAACCTTGTCAAGTGGAAATGCCTCTCCAGTGGGTTGCTGTTGCCCGTGTAGACGACAGCAGGAACTTTAGAACTGGGCTTGTAAATCGAGTCTGTATTCGTTAATCACTTGCATTCACTCTTTAAACAAAGAAGAGAAAAAAAAAAAAAAGGAAGAAAAAAAAAAAAGAAACAAAAACCAAAAAAAAATTCTATTCAGTACCGGAGATTAAATAATCACGTGTGTAGTCTCGTTGAAATAAATTTTCAGATTCCTTAAGAAGTCTAATTACTTTCAGTTGCCATTTTTAAATAACTATATATATATTTGTATATATTATCCTGTGATTCTAGTTATGGTTCCTCTGCTGCACTGAAGATTTAGAAGGAGCATAAAAGCCTTTTGTCCCCCAGGAACAGCACAAATGCTGCCGAAAGGTTATAACAGGCAGTCTTGTCTTGCTACCTTCATTGATCCGGGCGATCCATGGCTTCATCGTAAGTGATTATCCTTTTGGGATCTGGAAAGGAAGCAAAAACCCAAGTCTTCAACATGTTACTTTCAGATGCTGAGATGTGCAGCAACGCTACCCCAGGAAATGCAGGTAAGGGCCCAAGATGACCCTTGCAGCTCCCCATGCTCTATCTGTGGAAAAGCACTGAAGTCTCTACTCCGCATCCTTCCCACAAGCTACATCATGTTTTTACAGATGAAGTTTAGAGATATAGCAGAATTTAAACTTTGTCCTTAGATGCGACACCCACTGCCAAAATATAAGACAATTATTGTATCAGAATACAGCTATGGAACACAAGTTACATCTGGTTTGACAACCTGTTTGCCTTTTCTCCTTCAGACATTTCGCATGGAACCTCCAGCATCACAGTAAAGCTCAATCCTGATTTTCAATGATCCAGAGCACAGATAAACCCAAATTAAGTCCCAGGGCAATACAAACGGTTAGGACTGAAGAACCAAACTCGAGCATCTCTGGACCCTGACATTATTCAACGTTCAGTTCTTAACACCTCCAGCTCTGCCCCAACAGAGAGAGCAAGGCAGAGAGACTGGGTATCTTTTTTTCCGGATATCCTTACCTTGCTTCTGCAAATTCCAAACTGATTCCATTTCTGTGGAGGCAAAAGGAAAAAACTGCCATTAGAGACAACTCAAAACACGCTTTTGTTTTCAGAGCACAGCATCATACTACTAGAACTGGGCTACGGTTTCCAGACAAAGCCGATTTCGTTCGGTGCCGCAGCGCAACCCAAATGAAGCTGACAGGTTTGCATCAATTTGACTTGAACGATCCAGCCATAAGAGGCAAAGAGACATCTATAATGTGGTCTAAAAAGTCAGACGACCAAACCGAGCATCAGAAACGTCACTGCCGTTCTCCATTCTCACAAATCCTCGTCTAGCTTTGGGGTCACCTTCGTGCTGCTTTGCAAGCAGGTGCTGCAGCCTCAACAAGTAGCCTGAAGAGGAAAGATTTTTATGGGTTGATACTTGGCTCGTGTGAAGTGCTGGGCAGAGGGAGCTGCTCGTGGCTCGCAGCGTGGACCTGCCGAAACGCCCCGTGCTGCCAACACCGCCCTGAGACCACGGCACAGCTCCTGTCAGCTCACCCAGGAGCAGGGTGCGACGCTCCAGGGAGGCATCTGGCTGCCCGCTCGACTCGCGGCTCCTTCCCAAAGTGTCTCCAAGACACATTTATGGTGGAAAAACAAGCAGTCCCCCCCCATGTGTGAAAGAGTACATGGTTTTGTTTACTTAAGAGATATCTTCGCGTTCTCTTCATTCACATTAATATAAGAAGCAACAGGATGGTATTTCTTTTAAAATACCCCAAATCTATATCAGAACAGATCTTTAGAGATCCACTCACAATAAATAGATTTAACTACTATTGTGTTGCTACTGTAAAGTGTAGAATATCTATAAAGATGCTAACTGTCTCTCAATCTTGGGGACTGAGTACATAGTTATGGAAAAAGAGCAGTTAGGAGGAGCACAAACTGCAAGAAGGATCTTTATAGCCTCCCTTGTGCCAGAAAGGGGGCAGGAACAAAGAATGTCCACAGATTATTAAGCAACAAGAACGTGTGTGGCAAAGAGCGAAATCAAGCAGTATGTAAACGAACCGGCATGGGAAAGGAGGAAGAGAAAAGCCCCTGCAAAGCTCATGGCCACAGCGTGGTGTGTGCCAAGCGTCACCTCCATCAAGGGCCTGCACATTCCTGTCCCTTCGGCTGTGCTTAGCCTGCTGCAATCGCGAGCTCCCTGGGGCAGAGAAGGGCACACAAATAAGCATCGCCAGCCTTCTCGGTACGTTGAAGCCTTTTGTTAGGGATGCCCTGACAACGTTTTACAAGGCTGTTTTGTTATTTTTCTTATTTTTGTTTTAACACCAGGAATACTTTGCACTTTCCTTGAGGCTCCATAAAGTGCTTAGGGAAGAGTAGCGAGGCCTCTCAACACTCCTAAAGACAGAAGCAACTTGACAAGAGACTAATCCCCCCTTCACCAAAACACAAATTTCTCAGAAGTAAAATGAACCAGCTACAAAAATCACTTTCCCTAGAACCAGTTTTCCCTTCCCAATGAATCTGGAAGCATCATCTCCTAGTGGCTGAAGAGCATCATCTATTTTAACAGCTTCCCCAAAGACTGGGGACAACCCCAAAAGCCCCCATCATAGCGCTCAGTAACAAGCTGTTGATCCCTTGGCATTAGAAGAGTGTTAAAGCATCAAATACACATCAAGAAGGTTGAAGCTCCGTCCACTATCGTATCTCAACACAAAAGGACAGACGTTCTTTCATTTTACTTCCATTTGGTCCCAACTCCAACAGATAAAACCTCAAGCTTAATGAAAATTCTGTATTCTGAGTAAAGACAAACCGTTTTTCACATAGGAAAGGTGGAAGAGAGGGATGAATTGCCTAAATAAGTTGACTCACTGGCTAGCAGGCGCTTAGCCCAACAAATCCACAAGAGCAGATGTCATGGGAAACCAATTGCTATATTGACTATTCCTGAATATTGCCTGTCACCAAAAGGTCACACGCAAAGTCCTCCCTTTAGCTGGTCACCACCACTTAAATGAGCGCTGTGTTTAGTGACTGAAACAACTCCATAGAGGAAAAAATATTTTCTTAGTCTAACTGCAACACTGAATTAAGAAAGCAATTTTTTTTTCTTTTCCAATCAATCTTAAGATTGAATTTTATCATTTATTCTGCTTTACCAATAGGAAATTCGTGATTTTGCTTGTGCTTCTGGCTTGGGTTACAGGTTACGGTCACCTACAACTGTCCCACAGCTGCTTTTCCTTGGGAAAATCACGGAAATAAGGTCCCTGCGAAAGGCTCTAGTACAAGGAAGACTCACACACACATTCTGGTGAACTTCCTCATAGATTCCTCATAGGTCAATACATTTTACAGGGGGGGATTGGTGGGGAAAAAACCTGTAGCAGTAATTTGTTATGACAGGCACTTCTATGTAAAATTGCCCTTGCTACGAAGGCTGCCCCTGCAAAGAGCCCCTGTTCTGTGCTACAGCGTTAGCTCTTTATTCTTTTAAATCTAATACATAAACTGACAATCCTCCTTACAGCGAAGGGCTAAAGAAATGAGAGGAACCATCCTCATTTGATTTCTCCATCTACCCGCAGGACAAAATAATTAAGTTTGGGGATTGTATAGAAAACAAAACAGATTAAAAATTAAATACTGTGGAGACTCATCATTCTGCTGCTGGACAGTAGTTCCCAACAACTGGAAAGAACAGCAACTAAAAGGAGAATTAAATCCGCTTTGCCCCACAGAAGCAATGGGCTGAGATCTAAATTCCTCCCACTGAAAGAGGTAGAAAGCCAAGGCATTTTTCCCCCCCTCCTGATGTAAAGGATAAAAATTGCTGAATTCACAGCTCTGCTATTTCTTCTGACCCAGTTCACCACCGCGGCAAACGCCACTCCTGGCTGGCCCACGCTGCCTTGCTCTATTTTCCTTGCTGCTCTTCTGCTTCTTCATGCGAAGAGAGATGCGGGCGCAACCGAGAAGGAACAAAGCAGCAGCGCCGGCAGGAACCGAGGGGCAAGAAAGAACAGGGAAACAACTGCAGGTTTCTCCCTTCCACCTATGCGGCCTTTGCTACTGTGCAACGGAACTGGGAGAGCTCGATTGCTCTTGCTTTAGCTAGGGACATTTCCATCATGAAATGCTCCATACAGAACCCCCTGCAAAGCACGGACACCTTTGGCCTGGAAGACTGCACCAGTCAGAACGCAATGAAACCCTGCACCGCAATTCAAGCGCCAAGTGCTCCATCCAACTTTAAAAGGGGGACCAAACCAACAAAAAAATTACCGATTTCAACAGAAATGCATCTGATTTTCAACAGCCGCCTCTTTTGAGGAAGAGGACCAAGAATCTGTAAGGGCCAGTCTGAACTCAGAGATACGAGGTGTGCAGGCAGCAGTGCCACATGCAGGAGGAGGTTCCTGTCCCTAACTTAGGAACAGGATTCCCTAGAATTCCCTACAATTCCTTCTTCCTTCCAGGCCCCCATATAAAGCTAATGGCCCTGTCTCCAACCCAGCAGCAGGTCCCCCCATGCTTGCCCAAGTCACATCTACCTTGCTAAATCCAATCTGACACCAGCGAGCGTTTCAAAGCACCATGGCAAACACCAACTCACACGTGCTGCCAGTGAAGACAGCCACGCTACAGGACTGGGATGTACAGCAGGATATACGCGCAGGTCGGAAAATCAGGATGGCCTCTTCTCCAAGAAAGGAAGGCCCCGAGCGCGGACACACATGAAACCGTGCAGGAGAGGAGCACGAGCAGGCACAGAGCACGCAGGGTGCACTCAAGCTGCTCCCCTGTTTAGCAGGTGAGGACCTGCACACGCCGAGCGCAGCTGCAGCCGCGCACGGTGCACGGGCCGAAACCCATTCCTCACCGCCAGCACAAAGAGCCTCATTCTTTCACCGCGGGTCGCTTGCATTGAATTACCTCATATTTAGTTCAGGGCAAAAGAATGCACCGGAGCAGGTGCCACCGAACGATGGCAAGCTCCAAGTTCACCCCGGCCTTTCCCCACAATCGCTTCTTTTCATGTGCGTAAGCTCCGCGGCAGGGCGGATTTGCAGATCAAACCTTCAATACTTTGTTCTGTTCAAAACCAAACAGATCGATCTGAAGGGGGAGAAGTTCACTCTCCTCCCGACGCAGAAACCAAACAGGTCGAGGTCCAGCTGCCGGGAAGCCCCAGCTCTCCCGACCAGCGCGAGGGAACGCGCTCGTGAAGGACAAACCGCCTCCATTCCCACCTCACACAACTGGCGGTTCCTTACTTGGAACTCGGGAAAACAACCCAAGGTAAATCCCATGCTGTTCTCTCCAGTGCTGCACTGCTGTCCTGCAAAATTCCCTGTGATGCAGGGACTGCCCTGCCCAGCTCCAGCTATACGGCCAGGAAGATGGGAGAAACAGCAGGCAAAACTCCTCTAAGATCTTCATTTCTTCAAACCCCAGTAGGCTTGAAGAAATACAAAAAGGCACCAGCCAGCATCACCCCCGAAGACCTGCTAAACCCCAGAGCCACCTCCACTTTGCAAACCAACAGCAGCACTCAGACTGCAACGGAGAAAGACACGACCTCAAGCTGCTCGCGCACCCTCACCACGTTAATGGCACCAGAGCAATCAGAAAAACCCGTTTTCTTTTGCACCTAAATGCCCCCTGAGGTGGCAGGAGCCTCAGGAACCGTCCTCCCAGGGCAGTGCTCCCAGTGCTCCAAGCAAGAACTCGCTCCCTGCTTACGCCTTGGCAAGGGCAGAGCCAAAAGCAATTATTTCAAGGAGTGCTCCAAGTGTCCATTCTCGCCACTGAGCACAATTAACTCCACTGAACGCAATTAACTCCTGTGTTTAAAAGGACTAACCTCAGCCAGACTTTGAAGTTAACACCTCCTCGCCAGGCCATGGGAAGGGAGTGTTCCTTGCTTTCCTGTTGGGGCTATTGTTTTCCTGGGGTCTGTCCTTTACACAGCCAGGGAGATCGTGGCTGTGTCTGGCTATAAAGCTGCTTTTGCAGCACCAAGTGCAGGTTGACAAAAACAAAGCAAGAAAGTCAAAGTGCTGGAGAAATTTGCAAACTGGTAAATAGAGGCTTGTCTAGGACTCGCCCTCCTAACTAAGCTGGGCTTCCCTCCGTTCCCATTCTCTGAAAAGAAACTGAAATTTAAGAGATTTAAGAATGAAAAGCTAAGATCACTTTAATACTGGAAGATACTGAACAAGGGGTCAGGGAAGACCCACGTAAAACAAGCTAACGAACATTGTTCTTCAAGGAAAATACTAGAGCTTAAGATGTTGACATCTTGAGAGTGTGATGACCTGGAAAATACCTTTTAATAATTTTTAAATGCATGGGCTTACTCTTTCTAAAGGAGCCATCTATGTTCTTGCACTTTAAAGGCTTGGGACAGGTAATTTAAGAACTTGCAGTGGGTCAAAACACAGCAGGTTTTGCCAAAGCCATCAAATACTAACCTCTCTGAGCAGCTATCAGAGCCAGTCTCCCTCAGGAGGGGAAACCAATAAGATGCTGTCCACATACGTACCAGGAACGGTTTAAAAAAAGGAGGGAGAATTATCACCTTTTCTCTCAGGATAGGGGGACGCAGGGAGAAGGAAGAAGGAGGAGAATAAAAAAGGAACTGCCCCGAGTTTGTCAGAAGCAGATAAGTTCACACAATGCAAAAAGCAGAGTTCCTGTTACCGCAGAGCTGGGACCTACAACCAAGAACCGCCACGAGACCTCAGAGTCTCTGAGACCGAGACCTGGAGGGAAAGGGAAAAGCAAACAGCTCTGTGGACTTTATCTCTAGGCTCCCAGTTGTAAACGTCTGTATCGAGTTTAAGGCATCTCTGCCTCAGAAAGGAGGGGTAGGGGGGAAAGGGAGCCAGCTACAAAGAACTCCATAAAAAGAGACACAGCAATAAAATCCATCTGAAAGATGTGTCTACAAAAGGTATGAGAATTCAATCTGCAGCTTCAAGAAGAGTCGATAAGCAAAGATTCGCCTTGCTGGTCCTGTAATATTTTAGAAAGATGAGGAAAAAACTGCAGGGGGGCTTTAAAACGATCACACCATGAAAAAAAAAAACAAACAACAACAAAAAAAAATGGAGAGAAACATTTCATGGCCTTATCTGTTATCTGCAAGGGGAGAAGCAGCAATACTGCAGAGGTGGAGGTGTGAGCATGAACTAAGCAGACCCTTCAGTGACAGATTATGGCCCGGGAAAGCTGGAACAAACCTGGGTGTTTAACTCCTTTCAGGTCCAGGCAGCTTAGGAAGACCTGCTCCTTCCACTGCATTTCAAATTCAAAAGAAAACACCCAAGCTAGGCATTATCCTTACCAACATCACTTATTCTTGCTCATAGGAATAGGGAAATTAATATCTTTTAACATAAATTAAACATCTGTTTGAGTAACTTTTTCAAACTGCTCTTACCACTGAAGATACGGATGCCAAGAAAAGCCCCTTTTTAAAACAATCACAACTGCTGCAAGCAACATAACATGTTATATCATCGCATTTAAAAAGAGAAACCCACAACGAAGAGAACTCCCTTAGGAAGCAAGTTAAGCCATTACCTTTAGTGTGATATATAATAGCAGCCCTCAGGTCAAAAGAACCCCAGCTATCTTTCCTTTCTAGGCCTCTCTGGTACCTCTGTTCTTTGGCGGAGGCTAACAAATTGTTCGTGGGGGAGGCCAGAGGATTCTCTATTTCATAGTCTTTTGAAAGAAACACTAAAGCACCTTGGCTACCGGTGTCTGCCTTTTGTAGGTCACCTGTGTGATGTGACTCCAAGGCTAAGACACCACCCTCAAGAGCAGTCCCAGGCTTAAGAATAGCACTAAGAATTTGAGGGCTAGTCCGTTTATCCAGCTCGTAAGCCTTAGGAAACACAGGTTGTTCAGTTCCTGAGGGAATGATTTCAGCACACTGCGAAACCAAAGCGGCAGGATATTCCCCTTGAAATGTCACTTCCATTAACTGATTATCTGCAGATTTCCCCACAACAGTTTCAGGGCCAGCACTGGGCTCATTTATGAACGACAAGCCCCACTGATTCTGGAAGATATCTCCCAGGTTCTGCTGATTTGTCTGCGATGGGAAATCGACTTGTGCTGTACCCAGAAGCACAGTTTGCATATTTGAAGGGTAGATAAAAAGGCTAGATTTCTTTTGTTCAAGAGCTGTTGAAGTTGTACTGATGTCCTGGGGTACTGACTCAGAAGAGGTTGATGTTACAGTACTAGCAGCAGTTGTGAGCAGTGGCTGGGTCCCTGGAGAATACACGTTGCCATCAGTCCCTGCTAAAATTGGCCCATTTGAAAAGCTAGCAGAAGTAACAGATTTCATAGCAGACATAGGAACTTGGGAGAGTCGACTTGACGTTTGGGCCTGAACTTCCCCAGCAGATGACGAAGACGATGATGAAGACGTGGATGGGGTTTGGGCTGCTTTGTTGAGGTTTTCTTTAACTTTACTTGCATAACTTATTTTAGGAACAATTTTAGCACTGCTATTGTCCACTGGGAAAACCGGGGGTGGTTTAAATAAGGTCCATGAGTCCTCTTTAGACGTAGCAGACGAGGCATGTTTCCCTTTGGGCCGGTCATCGAACTTCTTGCTGCTAATTCCAGGTTTGGCATCAGAGTTTTTTCGCTGCACATCCCCAAGCCCAGGCTTTCCCCGGCCTGCTCCACCAGCCCCAGCCTCGTATTTCCAAACGGGCTTCGTATTTTCAATTCGGGTCCCCTTTTGTTCGCTATAATCAGGCTTGAAACCCTCAAGGTCCTGTTTTAAGGTTGGGGTATTGACCTCCTGTTGCATTATTTTGTCCTGTACTAGGTTCAAGTTCTCACAGCCTTTGGCACTGTTGCGCCTGCCTTTCCGTTTCTTGGGCGTCGTATATCCACTCTCGGAGCCACTGCCATCGTTGTCTGCCCCTTTGCCTACGTAGCCGTTAGTGATATAACTGGAATTATTGGTTACCACACCGTTTGGAATAGATACTCCCTCTGGCTTCTCAGAGGACTGGCTTTCCCTAAGTTTATTTTCGTAGGACTTGTCATTCTTTTTGTCCATGCTGTTTTTCTGAATGAAGCTCTTGGGTTTGATTCCGGCTTTCCCCAAAGCACTGGCCTTAACAGTCTGCTTTGGGGTCACATTAGTGTCTGCAAGTTGCTGGCTGCCATTTGGTACCCTGGATCCCGGGTTGGTTGTTTCATCAGAGCACAGGCCCTTTAATGATACTTCTCTTTCTCCTGCATTACCATTTAGTTCTCCATAGCCTAGAAGAAAGCCAAAAACAACAAAAGGCAAGAATTAGAATGTGAAATGTTAAACTTCTGATCGCAAAAAGCTGTAATCAACCGTTAAACATATCCAGTTTCCTCCAGCAGACATTTTAAAATAGGAAAACATCTCTCCTTTGACATATAAAAGCACATTACTGAAAGCTGCAGCACCAAGACTTAAAACACCAGCAGCTGGTGACTCTCCTATACTACTGTTATGTCACTCTGTTGTACATTGTTTACTGTATTTTATAACAAGAAATTAAAGCAGAAGGACATGAGACATTATAAAGAAAACATTCTGTACTGAGGATCATCTGCAAGCCAGAGGACCAGCTAGTAATTCCAGGTCACACGAGAGGAAAATATTAATTCCCAAGGTGCTACAGGATTCACTGCGATGCAGCAGCTCTGTGAACAAGGGCCAACTTCTACCATCGCTGCCGCCTCACAGACCTGCAGCAGCAGCAACCCCCTCCCCAGCTCCTTCCCAAGCAACACGTCTAGCAAAAACGCTCTCCAAAAGGATGCGTGCAACACCAGGGGGAAACGGAGGGGAGGACGGGGCGACACCATTTCTTCACATGCTTTTTAGCTTTAAAAAAGGTGGTCATACTGAAAATGCACCTTTGCAAGCGCCTTCCACCACCGCTGGCAACCTGCCTGCTGCGAAACTACCCTCCTCCTGGGGAGACACAGCAAGAGCCTGAGAACCAGGCACTGAAGTGCTTGCCAAGGGCCCCGGCTCCAAACACAGGGACAGGCTGCACACTCGGCTTTCCTCTTGCCCCTGAGGTGCATTCCTGCTCTTAACGGTTCTGAAGAGAAGCCTGGGACTGCAATTCAAGCAAAGCAGAAGGCCCAGGACGGTCCAGACTGAACCACCGCATCCTTCAAGGCCATCTCCAGCCACAGACCTACTACGGCCAAGGACCCAGCTACAGCATCCCAAGAGCAGCCCTGAAGTCCCACAGAGAGGTGGGAAGGACACGCTGTGCCCAGCTAAGCAAACACACGCCCTGCTAACGGGCTGAGAAGGGGGACTCCCTCCTATTGCACCAGCTTCCCGGGAAAGGAAGAGAGCTCCTTGCTTCTCCTCTGACTCATCCTTGTCCTTCTTTGTGAAGGTGCAAAGCCTCACCTTCTCTAGAAGAAATGACCCACCTAAGGCTTAATTTGCAGTTAAGAGCAGTGTGAAATCAGCACAGTGCACAAAGCAGCTCCCAAACCCAGGAGCGGCACAATTCCAGCTCCAGAAACAACGTTTTGTTGTTGCTGATGTCGCTCATCTCCACTGCAATACTAAAATCTTTGTTATCCGCACATCCTGGAGTCTCACATGTCCGGCAGATGTAACTGCCTGAGGAATCCTGATAGAAATTCCTCAATTGAGTTTGCTGGGAGGGATCAGAAGGGATTTTACTACATATACATATCTGCAGTGACCAAAACTTCCACTATAGCTTTCAAGTAAGCTGTTGATAATATTAACCATAAATATTTCATCAGAGATATGAATGGGATGCTCTGTTAAGTCAAGGAGTAAAAGTTATTTCGGAACAACACGCAGGGGAAGCCTCCTCCAGCACAAGGCCTTTCAGATGACCAGAGTCAGGACTTCTGACATGATGATTTAGCAACCCAAAACAAGAATGGTCATAAGACCACTGCGGATGAGGAGCAAGAGGATAAAATGAAGAACAAAAATCCATCTCTGCGAGTCAGTGCGTCAGCAGTTTCAAGTTCCAATTTTCAAGTATTCACAACTCGGCTGCCTGAGCTCTCCTCCAAAGCGGCATTCCGAACAGCCCTGATGGGCCCGGGATGGAGGAGCAACAACGAATATTTAGAGGAAGGGGAGGGAAAAAAAGACGTCAAAAAGAACAAGTGTGGGATATCTGCAACCTCATGAACCATTTCACGGATGGAAAGAGAGGAGAATCAGGCTTGGGTGCATATTAAAACCATGGGCTTGCTGCAAAGGGAAGGCCGTTACTCGAGTTGTTTTCGCCCGGTAACTTATTTCGGCCCGTGCCTGCGCCCCCCACGCCGCAGAGCCCGGCTCCCTCCCAGCTCATCACAGAAAACAACATTTCAAGGGGGGAAAAAACACGTCTCTATGAAGGCTGAGGGCGCGCGGCCTTGTCCTGATCGCACCACGTCCCCGCAGCGGGGCCAAAATCGTCCCGTGGCGCTCGGTGCTGCGGCGGCCGGGGCCGCGCGGCCCGCCCGGTCCCGCGGGCCGAGGCGGCGGGCACAGGCCGCGCAGGCCCCGCCGCCCGCCCTGACTCATTGATTTTTGCGCCGCGCCGTTTCCCCGCGGCGGCTCCTCCGCCGCCGGCCCCGCCGCTCCCCCCTTTAGCACCGCGGCGGCAGCGGCCGCTCCCCGGGGCCCGGGCGCGGCCCCACGTGCGGGCGGCGGCGGCGGCGGCTCGGGCCGCGCCGGCTCCAACATGGCGGACAGGAAGCGGCCCCAGCGCGGCGGAGAAGCTTCCAGCCGGGCCGGGGGAGGGAGCGCCGGGAACGGGGGGAGGCCCCCGCGGCCCCGCGAAGGTCACGGGCGTCCCCCCCCCCCCGCCTCCGCTCCCTCCCGTGCCAACCTGCTCTGCGCTTGGCCGCCTCCTGCGTCCCGCCGGGCTTGCTGTGCTCGTGGCGGAGCGGCGGCTTGTGCGGCGCGCGGCCGTCGGTGGGCGGCAGGTAGGCGCCCTGCGGGTGGTGGTGGTGGCTGTAGTAGTAGTAATGGTGGTGGTGGTGATGGTGGTGCGGCGCGGGCGGCTGCTGCTCCTCCATGAGGGGCGGCGGGTTGTTGTTGTAGCGGCGCTGGAGGCGGGGAAGGGCCGAGCGGCAACGGCGGCGGCGGCTCCGGCGCTGCTTCGGGACGCGGCTGTGGAAGGCGGCGGCGGCGGCCCGAGTGGCAGCGCCCGGCCGGCAATGAGCGGCCCCGCGCCCGCCCCGCGCTCCGCTCCGCCCCGCGCCGGGCGGAAGGGGAGGGAAGCGGCGGCTGCGCCGGCACCCGCGCCCTGCAAAGCGGCGGGATGGGATGAGGGGAAGTGTCGCAAGGGGCGGGAATGGCGGCGGCAACGAGGACATTTTCCCCCCCCCCCGCGCTACCGGGAGCGGCTCCCCCGGCCCGAAGGGGCCGGGGGAGCCGCTCCCGGTAACGCGGGGGGGAAGCTCGAGGTCGCCGCACCCGGTAACGCGGGGGGGAAGCTCGAGGTCGCCGCAGCTCTCGGGCTCCCCCCGCGGAGCGCGGACGCTGCCACGGTGGCACCGCGCGCGCCGAGATCGCGCTTGAGACACTCGCGATCCGCGTGTTGGGAAGCGACGGGAATGGGGAACTCCCCGTGGAATTTGTCGCCGTTCCTCGTGGGTTTCCTCTAACAAACGGCTGATCGTGGCGGTGTCGGCACGGCCAGGGCAGCTGCCGCAGTTGCACTCCCGCCTCTGTGGATCCTTCTTCCCCAAGGGTTGTCCTTCTCGCACATCCTTCCATATTTACCCCTGCTAAGAGGGTGGGAAATACCCTTCTGCCCCCGGCCTTCCTCAAGGGAGCCTGCACACACACACAGCGTCTCTTTGGAAAATGGAGCAAGGAGGAGGATCATTGGAAGGGTAGGAAAAGGATGGAGGAGAGGGATAGGGGGCCTGAGACAAGAGTAGAGGCTGCAGCAAGTCCTGCCAGGGTTTACAGTCCTCTCCTGTTTGATTAATCACCTCCCAATACTCACGCTGTGCTCTGCCTCGCTTGGGGAGGACGAAAAAGGAAAATGCAATCACGTAATTAAACACAAATAACACGAACAAAAGGAATCTAGGGGCTGCATGGACAATCTTAATAGTATTTCAGAGCATCAGATCAGACTTTGTCTCAGACTTCTTTCGAGAGCCCCTGCCTGGAGAGTTCCCAAGTTTTATTTCAGCACAACATAGCTGAAAGTTCATGCCTCAAGCACAGCTTTCCACCTCCATAGTCCCTCCATTTTAATATGAAGGAGGTAAAACTTTTCTCACCAGAAGTCCAGCTCCAACACTGGATTTGAGGGTACGTGAAACAGCAGGACTCCTGTTTGAGAGGCTTAAGAGGTAGTGAAACAGTTTAAACAAGCAGCTGTGAACGCTGGGCTTCACCCGCAGTCTCGGGGATAACGGTCCTGTCAAACCCTGACTCATGAAGTGACCTCACGTTAGCGAGGAGACAAGTCTTAAAACGAGGAGCCAGACTTTAATCACCGTTGACACGTTAGTGATAGCTTGGAAGAATTTAGTTTTAATATTAAGAACTGGCTTGAAGAAATAAACTTCAAAAGACGCTGAAGAAAGAAGCCTTAATTATGAACAAATCATCGCTACGCACAACTATTAGGAATGTAAATAGGGAGAGCAGTGGGTTTTCTTTACGTGGAAGGCAGAGTAACTTCTGTTTTTAGAAGTGTGGTGGTGTCAGTATTACACCAGACATATGCAGAGTGCAAAAACAGACTGAAAGAATCCAAGGTATTGCTGAGGCTTGTGGCCCATCCCGCTGCGTCGGGGCTGCCTCGGCACCCTCGGAGCTGCAGCGCGCGGCCCCGCTGGAGGCATCAACGAGCCCTGCTGGGATTTGCATCTTACCAGCTCCGCTTCCTACTATGGGCAGTTCCAGTTTGTTCCTGGTTTGGACATTTCACACTCTCCTTTCAAGCTGTCTGTGCTAAGAGGCACATCGAGCCCCCTGCACAACGTCACACCAAGCGGAGAACGTACCCAAACTGGGGCTGTGATCACCACAGCTGGGGAAAGGGGAAGCTGGAGACTTCACACCTTCTGCAGGGGGTTTCTTCCTTGCCACTCCACCTCTGGCAAGTTGGCCATGCCTCATGCAAAGGAAAGAGGTTATTTTTCTTGGAATTTCAAGTCCACTGCCAAGCGTTCCCACATCCTGGCACACAAGTTGGGCAGAGCCAGCGTAATTTCTACCGAGTAACTCGGAATCTAAGTCTTTGAAGTATGTGGCTTTTCAGAAAACCTGCCATTAAAAGCTGCAAAATGAAGGCAGTAAGGAATGATTCAACTGCTACAGGAACATGGGAAAGTTCTCTGGAGAGCCTGACCCTGACCTGAGATGGGTTTTGAGTTCATGTTCAAATGCGGGCAGATTTGGAAGTCATTCCAGAGATCTCCTAAGCACAAATAATTTCCTTCCAAAGGCAATCCTCTTTAAAAACCCCTTATTTTCCAATAAATGTTTTAGACTAAATGTATACTTTCAAGTTCTAACTTAACCTATTAGCCAAATGAAAAATGCTGGCTTTGTAAGATTTCTTGTGTCTACCTCCTGCTTAAGATACACAATTTGGAAACATCAAAATTACAGTAGTTCTAGACACTGGGAAGAGGTCTCATTTCAGGTATGTGCAGCATTGATTCTTCTTTTTTTGCCACAATGTTTTCAATCAGAGCAAGTATTCAGACTTGCCAAGTGCTCTGCATTCCAGAAGCCCAACATAGCAAAGCACTGTCAGATGTGCCATTCCAGGTGTGCTCATAACCCAACTAATCGACACCTGGCAGCATTTGGCCCCTGAAGCCCAATATATTGCAGAACAATGAAGGCAGAATTTACCTATCTACTTGATGTTAAAGTCAGAAGAGCTGCATCTCAGAGGGAGAAGCACTTCAGTCGTGACAGATCACAGGGTGTCAGCGCTCCTTGCAGTCCTCTGCTTGAAAAGGGGTACAAATACCCTCACTGAGTTAATACTGTCACTTGGAATTCGGTTCAGGTACGGTGGAGCCACTCCTTGAGCTCCATTTCTGTACTTTGTACATTATTTATAGCTACAAAGAAGGTCTCTTTAAAAAAAAATCTCTCCCTAGAGGCAGGTTGGTAGTAGACTTTTGCTTGGACTTCTTAAAAGAAAGAAAGAATCAGCTCCTAACTGAATTGTAAGATAGATATTGTGGACACACATTTCCTATCACTAATAGCTTAAGTAATTCTACTTAATAGCACAAGCAAAATTAGTTTTTTTTTTCTCTCTCTCTGATTAACTTAATTTTCAAAAGCCAGAAATATACTATGTTAATCCTTCATTCACTCCCCAGAAAAGTAAGGCAGCATGGCACTAAAAATAACCATAGGGCATAGTTTTCTGAGACAGCAAAACAGACGTAGCAGCTAGAGGCTCCCAAAAGGGAAGGTCATCTCTCCATCCCGCCCGCCTGCCCTCGCTCCAGCACGGCTGCTTCTCCAACCCTGGCTGACCCAGCTTGAGAAATCAGACTAAAATGATGTTCTGCACATTTAGGGAGGGCACATCTTCCTCCCAGCTATGCTGCTTGAACTGAGTTGTTCTCCTCCTCCTCTCTGAGAGACCAGACAAGTATTAACACCCTTAAGAAGGGGCTGGCACTGCAGCAAGTGGGAGAACACGGTGCAGGGATGAAGCCCCCAGACCTGGGCAGTGGTGATACAGCTGAGCCTGCAGCCACGTCAGCCACCTGTTTATTTTGCTCTTAGTTGTGAGCAAGCTGTAACTGAAGGGCTCTGACCAGCGGGGCTTCCTTCTCACAGCTACGCTCGTCGTTTAATAGGACCAGATCTGAGGATTCACCCGTTGTAAACACGGGTGTGAGTAACATCTGCTGCCTAAATCGGCATGAAAAATTGTTTCCTAGAGTGCAAACATGTAAACTAGAGGCAGCTTCTTGGACACATAAGCAGCAGCCCAGGAGGTGGGATAGCAGGTCAGCCCCTGCCAAGTCTCACATTGTTCCTTGTCTGGGGCTTCAGAGGATCCCAGCTCCGGGATTTCAGACAGCTCTGGATACCCTCCTGCCTCCCTAGGCTCACCACAGGGACCACAGAGAAATCAGCACAAACACTTTCCAAGGTGCTCTTCCAAGAACCGCCCCCGCGCCAGCTCCGCTAGGACCCGCGTGTGTGCTTGGAATAGCCTGACTCGTGTGTGGGACTGACGGGCCCGGCTTGCAGTGGACTTTGACCTCTGGAAGACAAATGAGAAAGAGCTCAATCCACAAATCCCAAGCACTTTTTATCGTGTTATGCAACAGAACAGTCACAAGGTCACTAGTTACTTTCATTTCATTCTAATTGCATTTGGTTACGACGCACCTACTATTTTCAAACAGGGATTTTTTCTCTTTTTTTAAGCATAGGAATATAGGACATGAAAGCAAAATGCCAAATTACAAACAGGTAAGCAACCACATTTTAATGCCTTGCATAAAGTACATATAGAATTCATTCCCATGCAACATTCTGAAGAGCAAGACATTAGTAGCATTCCTAAAGGATGGGCATAATTCAGCTAAAAGTAAATATAAACTTTTAAAATAGATGTTTTGGAAAGGTTATCTAGCACAAGTCTGCTTCTAACTCTGGATTTTATAGGAGATTTCAGGTAGGTATCCAGCATCTGGAGAGCTCTTTATAGAAGTGGGAGCAGTATATGCTCATAATAGAACAATCTATTCTGAAGAACTCGTAAACTGAGTATCAATAAGAGAATGGACAGATCTAGCTGGCAGGAAGGAAAACAGAAGGCAGCAGAGACCAGTACCGAAAAACAAGCCAAGCAATGGTCACCGGGCTGTAAATACTTGTAGTATCTGCCACCGAGGGGCTCTTACACCTTCAACTTAATGGACCCACGCTCCAATTCATTTCTGAAATGCAAATATTTTTGTGTTTATCAACTAAGTAGCAACACTGTAGAAGCCACTGTTAAAGCTGACTCTCCTACACTAATTCCTTATCTTGGAATTGGGTCCGCAGTGCCACACTCGCTCTCCCAGACACACCACTTACCTACTCATGAGGACTGGATTAGAGGACAGAGGCTGCTGCACATAGCAAAGGATTTGTAGAATGGTTATTCTGGCACAGCTCCCTCGCTGGAGATGCGGTTTAGCAAGTTCTTTGCCAATTTAAACCATCTCCCTAAAAGACAAAACATATCAGCAGAATAAATGATCTACGCGCCTTTGCTTTTTTGCGTGCCATTATTGCTGCTGTGTTAAGGCTGGCATTTTTACAATTTAACCCATGTAGCAATTCCGGCAAAAGCAGAAGTACCTTGAACAGAAAGGCAAGATGTACCAGGAAATGCAAAAAAAAAAAAAAAAAAAAAAGAAAGAATTGCTTGTTTTGTTTTCTTAAGAAACTGCTTCTTTCTCTAATGCATCTAAAGAGGAGAACGAAGGAGCCATGAGCACTAGCTCTGTTAATGAAGCACAAGTCACCTCTGGGGTGGAGAACAGCATCTGAATAGCAGTGTGCAGCAGCCCTGCAAGAGTTTACTACATGCATGGAAGAAGAATGTCCTAATGGAACCACAGCACAAGCAAAATTTAAAGATGGAATATAAATTAAACATCTGTAATTGAAACAGAATCCTACGTGTAAGACCTTGTTCTACTGGAAAGTAGCCTAGAACTTCATAGGACAAGTCCAATTAATAATATTCATTCTTAATTATCATCTTTAGACTGCAGTAGGCCTTATCTCTGCCCCAGAAAAGCATATGAGTCAATCCTGGACTAACTGGCTCTGATTCACGGAGGAACCAATGTACATAAAATCAATCTGAAGATAAAAAATGCTTCACTGACAATTTATCTAATTTATCTAATGGCTGCTAAGATTGGAGTAATAGGAGAGAGATGAGAGAGAATAGCACTACATTGCTATGGAAACGAGAATTTTCAAAATAAATACCTTTGCAGAATTGAGGCTGCACATCTAAAATAATCCATCCCGGTTTTGATGTTGCCACCTTTGCCATGAGCTCCCGCCGGCTGCCCTGCCACGCAGAGTCCAGCCTTGCATGCACAGACATCAGGCTGCAGTGACACAAGATACTCCCAGGCTCCTCAGCCCAGAGCAGATCTGGGCCCTGAGCAGAAGCCTCAGCATTCGGTCTGTTACTTATACAATTTTGGGGGCTCCTCCTTCTATGCAGCCAGCATGGCCAGGTCAGTGCAAAATGAGCCCATAACCACTTGGAGGGAGAGCGTCATCTTTATCCCAGTGCACGGATAATCCCAAATGTTCAGTCTCACGTGAGCAAAGAGGCCGCTCGCTTTAGCTGCGCACGCACCTCCGCACCCCACCTACCCAGCTCCATCTCTCCGACTGCTGCTGTAAACAGCTCTAGGCTCCCAAAATGCTGACTCACAGTGCTGGGACTAGGGAAAACATCCAGCCTTGCTAAAGAAGTGAAGCCCAGCACGTTCCCTGCCCCTCCTAATCTGTGAGCCCCTCACCATGACAGGCTGTAGCGAAGGCCCCTGCTTCCCAATGGGAAGAAAGAGTTTTCTGTGCTTGTTTCCTAAAGATAGCCCAGATTTCTCTGAATTCCCACTTGCCAGCTAATAATTGCATCAGGAAAAGAACCTTCCCCCCCACCCAGTGCTCACATCTCATAGAGCTAGAGATGTTATGAGATTAATAACTCCTGGGCAAGCTCCCTGGCCTAATGCAGTGCTGTTCCCTTCAGTGCATTTCCTGGGACTTGGGCAAGTCACTTTAGGCACCTCCCTGGCCTGTGGGAGGCTGCTCGGTACCTACACCCTTCACTGGGCCGCAGAGGTAGCTCTAGTTCCTGCCATCAGGACAGCTGAGTCAGTGCAGACTGGCAGAAAAATCACTATTTGCTTTGGGAGGGCTTGCCAGCAATGAAAACACAGGCAGGTTTGTACTGGGCGCAAACTCCGGTTTACTGGGAGCATCCCTGCCCCGAGCTCCCGCTGAGCCGTGGGGACTCGGAGCTCCCTCCATGGAGCCAGTCCGGGTGCATCCTGCCCGCCGTGTCCCAAGCTAATCAGCCCTGGACTTTGTCCAGCTGGCAGGCTGAACGCCCACCATGTCAATGGCTTGTTCTCTCCCCTGGGAACGACCTGTTTCCACAAAGCGGCGGAGCGCGCAGGGAAACAGCAAAGTTTTATGCCCGCTCTTCATGTGGCAAAGCGCTCCAGGAAGCCTGGAGGGGCAGGAGCCTTTATGGGATGGGCAGGGTGCTGAGTTGCCTCCTCCTGCCACCACCCGCGTGGCTCATTTGCAGAGGCTGATGAGGTGCATTTGCAAGCTGGGCAGGGCAGATCTCTCACCAGTGGAAGGAGCAGCTGCGGTGAGAGCTGTGTTGCAGTGCTCAAGAGATGACTGCATTAAAGGTTTGGGTAATCACTGAGGAGGATGAGGTACTTCAGCTTCTAGAACCATCCCAAAACAGCCTGATAAGACAGATTTTCCCTCCACTGCTCTCCCCCAAGTTCCTTAAGTCTTTCCAGTGGATTCCAAAACCAGCTCCTGAGAATCTCCGTTTGGGTGATCTAGCACATCAGCAGGGACAGCTCTGGCTGCTCTTCCTCAGAGCTTCCCCTTGGATGCCCCTCAGCTCCTTTCAACTGCCTGGAACATGACTTGGTCCGAGTTACCGTCTTGGGTAACTACACTGTTACCACAAAGAGGGTTCAGTGTAAAAGCAAGATCAGATTAGAAACACGGAACAGCTGCTTAAGCAGAAACTGAGGAAGATCAGCAATGATGTTGGGCAAAGAAAAGCATCGTGAGAGCTGAGAGCCTCCTTTCTCTAAGGGACACGCACATTGCTGTCATTCAGTTCTGTTTCTCTCAGACTCCCTGGTAGCGGCATCAGCAAGTACATTCTGTCACATACGACTGACCAGAGGACATTGTCCTAGTCAGGCAGTAATGACCTGGCCTTCATTTTTTACAGTTTTGTCATCATAAAATCACTAGGCATGAAACCTGCAGCATAAAGGAAATTCTAGCTAGCACACACTGCTGCAGTACACTCCCCTCAGCAACACAGGTGATTGCTGGCGCTGTAAACCTCTTATAACCTGTATTAGATTCACATAACATTTCGGATCAGGCACTTAAAACTTGGCCCAGGCTCCTCTCCACAGCCAGACTCCATATACCCAACAGACTAAAGCCCTGACGACCACAGCAAGCAGACTTGCTGCTTTGGTAAAGTGGCATGCTTTGCAACAGACAGCTCATCCACATAGAAACAACCTTCTTTTGGCCCAAGAAGAAATTGTGACATTCCCCTAGAATGAAGGAACATCCACATTTCTCCATAGGCAAATTGCACATGCAAGATCAACTCTCTGGCTGAATGGCTACGAGACCTACTGGACATTGCCACTGCCACAGTCTCTGCTCTGCCACTGCGCAGAGTGATGCTGCACTGACCTGTTCACCCTCTGGAAATGAGAAATGGTCCGCGTGCCAGACCACTAGCACATCCTGAAACTAGTCATACTCAGACAGAAGTGCAGAGATTGCCTCAAATATCATGGAAATGAATCCCAAGAGACTGCCTCAAATATCATGGAAATAAATCCCAAGAGAAGGAGTCCCTGTTCAAGCCTGCAATCTCTGTTAACAGCAGAGGGTCTGCCTGGACTTTTGACCCTCAGTCCTTCTCTCCTTGTACCTCCTTGGTCTGACTTTCCCATCACTTAGCCCCTCTCTTTCCAAAATGTGACTTAGCTAATTAAGCTACACATCTTCCCCTTTGCTTACCAGTTCTTGCTGCACTGAACAGCAGTATGAGCACTTGCCCACTGATGTCACCACTACCTTTAAGAAAGAAGCTGACCTGCAAGCTATTTTTAGCCCTGTTGTAAAGTTGTGGAGCTATTTTGATCACATCTTTGTACTGTAAGCTGCAGGATGCTGACAGGTATTATGTTTGCCTAGGGCAACAGGGGCTTTAACTGTGAAAGAGAAAGGCTTACGACTTTGCACTAAGGCTTTTCTGCCCTTCCTGTGCTGTAAGACTCTTTATAGCAAGATTTGGTTTCTAATCATTTTGGAAATGAGCAACACATCTCCCCGAATGCCGCTGTGCACTAATAGGCTCTGCAGGGCCTTTGCTTTGCTGTCCTCTGGTCTGCGTTGTTTTTAAGGCTCACAAAAGGAGGTATTTGTACTGAGAGCTCCCTCACTGCCACTTGCCTCACTAGCCAAGAGAGGAGGGGGGCAATTCTGTGTTCACAAAGGCACCGGAAGAGATTTCATCCATCTTCCTTTGCATCATACAAGTTTTTGAAAGAGATCAATGAACACTAGTCCTGTACCTGCTGAGAACTTGGGTGCACGTAACTGTGGAGGTAAAAGGGGAGAGCAGAGAGGAATGGTTCACATGGCAACATGTCGTTCTGAGTACAGATCAATGCCTGGGAGCTCTGGGATACCAGCACATCAGGCGGAAGGTGGCCAGACCAGACACTTGTTTTCTCTGGAGTGCCAAGGGTTAGTTGCCAAGTTTGCTAGGGCTATGTGCACCAGGTGCAAAGCACAGGCAGAATGGAAGCCAAAGCAGCTTGGTTTAACAGAATTAAAACCATAGATACAAGAGAAACCTCGAAGGACAGGAAGTGTGAAGTGAAAGAAAATACTAAAACTGTTGTGTATAATACCAGGATGGGCGAGCCAGATGCATGAGGGCGGAACAAGGCACTAACCAAATATACCGGGTTTTAAACAGCTGTTGGCCTCCTCCCACCCCCAAAACTCCTCTTGGGACCACTGCTGACTTCAGCCATAGTACGTATTTTCCTGAGGCACTTCAGATAGGTGCATGACTCCTAATACTGCAGTCCTGCTTGGGGCGAGCCCCTCACACAGCATTATGTGAAGCAGTAAAGTGGTATTTCTTCAACTCCGATTTCTAAATCTATCTCAAATTTCCTCCCCCTCAACTTCCTTCTACAGTTTGCACACCAAAACCTACATCCTACTTTTAAGGTGAGCCACTCACTGTAACTGATGCAACAACCACCTGCTCTCCTGAGTCAGCACAGCTCCCATTTCTCTTTCCTCGAAGGATCACCATCTACCGACCGGATGGACTGTCTCAGGCAAACACCAGCAACCTGTTGCAAACTAAGATTTGATTTACAGAGCATCACTGTCTGGTTGAAGGAGCTGCTGTAACTCATTTGGCCGCAGACAAGCATTAATCTGTCTGTGTTCTCTGTTACCTCTGTTGCAATCTTCATGTTAGTGAAGTCAGTAACAAGTATTTTATAAAATGTAAATTAAAATTAATTAAGATTTTTTGGTACATAGTGGAAGTGGAATGTGTTTAGTATGTTATTTTAGCAGGACCAGAACTGCTGCAGTTCAGACAGATACATGCCTAGCAGCAAGGCCTGTTGGATCAAGCAGTTCAATGAAGCGCTTCGTGTTTCAGCTTCCCCTGCAGCTATACACAAAGTAGCAGGACCCATCACATGGCCAAAACAGTTTCATAAGATGAAATAGCAGAGCAACATGTTGCACTCCTTCCCTGCCGAGCGTCAGCAGCCTTGCTTTGGGACAGTGCATGTGTGGATAACAAACACACCGCGACAAGAACCTCTCACAGCACAGTGGGAATGGATAACCTGTCAGCTCCTGCATGGCAGGTCTGTGCTGATGCTAGCAGAGCTCTAGTAACTGGCATTACTCATTTATCCTTCATCACCCATCTGGATCCTTATATTCCCCTCATAGGTTATGTTACTATTAGGCCACCACTGAAATCACTACTTGTTTCCAACAATCACCTAATGAAGACATCCTATTATCATCTCCACACTGCAGATGTTTTACAAGTAAATACGATAAAAAATGCATTTTAAAGTATTCCTGCCCCTGTTCTATTTTCTGGTGTGGAAGCTCGAGGCATACAGTAACAAATCACAGGCTGCTCACCTCACAGACCTAGTCAGAGGTTGTCCACCAATTGTGCAGATTGCATCTGCTCGTAATGCACTCAAGCTGCCAACTGCAATTGTTCCAAGTCTCCTCTAGGGAGTGCAGTTGTAAAGGGAGAAATAAAATCTGCAGCACAAATGCCAGCTGGTAATCAGTGACTCAGGATTTTCAGGCAGTCTGCCTATTTCCAACTGAACACAGAAAGCAGCAATAAGATCTGAGCTTGGTGTAAGAGCAGGATGCTGCTAGAACATTGATGTGCTTTAACATGTGAAAGAAATCTTCCAAGGTACGAAAATCCAGATGCAAATCTAGTGCTGAAGCAATCAGTTAAAGCAACACACCCATGGGTGGATGCAGCACAGGCAGCATCACCGTGGGCCTTCTGTCTCTTCCCTGCTGGTATATCACATCCAGGGAGGGCCCCTTATGAACAGCAAGGCATGTTCAGTCTCCCAACATCATTTAGACCTTGACCCTTATGCAAAAAACAGCAAAGAGACATTAATTTCTAGAATGAGATTTTGTATGCACGTCTCTGTACTAGAAACTAGGCAGAGCCATCAACTTATTTCACCTTAGAACAACAAAACATCCAAACCGCAGAACTTCTTACAGCGGCTCATCCTAGTGGCAAGGAACCATGGATGAAAGGGCATAAAATTGCCTATTTCCCCCTTACAAATCCCATGTGTGTCTCAACTCTTTAAATTCACTGAACCTTCCGGAAAGAAGCATCAGATCATGAAATGAAATCTTTTAGAACAGGATTTTTGCCGAGAAAGCCTATGAGCCCAATCTTAAGGAAAAAAAAATGGCTGCAAAAGCTGTGACAGAAGCTTTGCCACATATAGAAATCTTCTATACCAAGAGTGGAGCAGACATGCATGCATCCTAAGGACAAAAATGGGATTTTCACTTCCAGTTTGGTGTTCATTTCTCTTTAAGTGGCAGTGGGTACCTACAGAAAAACACTTGGGCTTTGAGAAGCTGAAATTTCCTTCTGTAACAGGCAGGAGGATGATTGCTTCTGCTGCATCTGGAGGATGTCACGAAGTGAACTCTAACCAAAACACCACTAATGGGCTCTGTTTAGACTGAGACACTTTGCTAGGATCTATTGGGCATAACAGCCCATGGGAAGGTGGTAGAGACACTGAGTACAAGCTGCAAGTTTGCTCAGAAAGCAACCACTGGAAAGAGAACCATGTGACTTCTGACACCTCTCACTTTTTGTCTCATCACCACACTACATACATAAGCTACACATTTAAGTTACCACAAGCTAATCCACTTGCCCTCTCTCTTCATTACAGCCCCTCCTGCCTTTTTCCTCACCTGCTTCCCTTAATGAGCATGCCAAAAACACTATCAACAGGGACCAAAAAAACAAGGGAAAAGACAGAAAAAAAACAAACACCCCCTACCACATACTGTATCTTCTTCCAGCCTTAGGAACTGTGCTAAACGAAGAGGAATCATCAGCTGTTTCTTGCCCTTGCTATAAAGGAATATCTCCTCCCTAACCTGCTCCACCTACTCAGTTTTCCCCCATCAGCACTGATTTCTCCTGCTGCACTAAATAGTTACAGGTGCTTTTGAACAGAGGCCCTAGGAAGGCAGACTTAGCATTAAGAGATCCTCATGAATCTATGAGATTTTTCATGGTAATCTGTGGTGTGGGCACATCCAGTTTCCGGGGAAAATGGTCATGACGTGTGCGTTATCACAGCCTCAGAGCTTCTCTTGCCCGCGCCTTAGGTTTCCCACACTGGATTGCAACCTACCCACCTTCACATAAAAGATGTTGAAGCTTTCAATGAGGTCACACCAGGCACTGACAAGCTCTGATGGGTGAGTCATGCTGCAGTAGCCAGAGATACCAGCAACAGATTTGTTAGCTGTATGCAGCCTAACTCTTTTTTCAGGCCTAGAATCTTATTTCAGCACAAAATACAACATCTCAGAGACTGGCGGCTGCAGAACTATTACGGACCAAGCCCGTATTTTCCAGAGCTCTTTTACAGACTATAGTGAGGTTCAGTTCCTAAGAATATGTTTACAACAACATGAAATTTGTTATTTTCTTGGAAAATGGAAGATCAAAATCCAGCCTGGGTCAGTGGGTGGAGCTACTCATTGCAGTTCACTGGAAAAATCTAGCTATGCTAATCAAGAATCTAAGAGGTTTCACTGAAAAACCTTCATCAAGTCTTGTTCTAGCAGTTCAAACCATCATGTCCAGCAAGCTGCTGTTCTAGAAGCTACTGCCCTATCGCAGGGCCAGCAGGAATAAATACATGTCCCTAGAGCAGCCACTCCAGCCCAATCCCAGTAACATAACTGGGCCATAAGGTTTATGTTTGAGCTAAGACATTCGGCTATAATCTGGTGCTGTCACATGCAGGAACAGTCTCCTTTCTGCTGCCTCTGCTGTGATGGTGGCAACCTGTCACAAAGGACTAGCTGAGACAGGAGCAACATCCTAAACCGCCACAGCAAAATTCAGAGGAGCTTGTCCATGACAGCCTGGCAGGAGGTACAGTGGCCAAACTCGCTGCTATTTGAGCAAATCCTTTCATTTTGCAGTTAACTTTCTGAAGAACCGTCATCCAGCTTTTGCTTTACCCCACAGGAAAGGCTTGGTCACACATTTTGATATGCATGGGATATCTGTGCAGGGCTGCACAGGTCAGCAGAGCTCCCTTGGGGGAGTAGCTTGCAGAATCAACCAAAGAATCATCTCAGGGACAGGTTCAGTTTGCTTGCATGTTCTAAGTGCACAAAAAAAGCACCTGAGAAATAGCAGCTCAATCAGCTTATTGTTATTCTCCTATGAAGAAAGGTAGAGAGAATGCCTGGGATATCCCTGAGAGCTGCAATCAAGAGAGACCTGAAAGTAATCAGAGGAAACATACAGCTGTTAAGAAAATAACTTTTTCCCCCAAAGTCTTGAAAAATATTGCCCTTTCCAGCACAAGAACTGCCTACCCAGAATCCCTCAGTAACCTGCTTGACATAGGTACTAATGACCTACTGGCATTTATTTGTAATTAAACAGAACAGCATATGCCAAGGAAGTAAAAACTGTTGAGTCGCACCAAAAGCCACTTTTCCACTTGTGTGCCTGCCCAGAGGGTAGAGTGGGACAGTTAGTCAGAAAGATGAGATTCGGTTTACGCCTCTGACAACAGTTTCCCACGTGATCCTGAGTAACTGCTTCCCTTTCTTGTGCCTCTGTTTCCCTGTTTCTTAATGGATAACATCACTCCTTTGACTCACAGGACATTTGTAAGTGTACAGCAAAGAACAACTTGCTTATCTAATAAAAAGTAACAGAGAAGACTGAAGTACTATTATTGTCATACAATACAGAAGCGGTTACATAACAAGGCCAGCATTGCTTCATTTTTGTCATTACCCCATAACATATTGTCAAAGGGATGCTGTCTGACATGATATCTTCATCCCAGGGGATGTACCAAATTGTTTACCAAACATATTACAACAGTTTAGGAGACTACCTCACTCATTCTGACCAGCCTTTCTCCAGAACACGTTTTTCCTGTATAACCCTCTAACCTATAATAATGGCCTAAACTATGCTAAAGGAATGATAGCAAGTTTCATGGGATAGCTAAAGCAAAACATTTCCTGACTTGTGCATTTCACAACTAGTCATGCACTCACACACATGTGCGTATCTTCCTTGCTAACAGAGATCAAGGTGAAAGTCAGTTTTTAAAATGGCACATAACAATACAGAAGCAAATATTCTGAAAACCTCAAAGCCATGCAAAAATTCTCTCTAATCATACATTCTGTATGAAAATGAACTTTAAATAAAATCAGAATTAACTGCAGTTCGTACCTGCTATTACGATAATGAAGATTTCCAGGTTCAAGTCCTAAGATTTATTTTAGAGTTTACATTCATTTGCTTAAAAGAGTTCAGACTAAAGGAACACATAGGCTGAAGGCTAAGAAAGGTACATATGTGACTACAGTAGCTAGAACTCTGCCATAATCACAACCTTATCTTTCTTATCTACTGAAAGTATTTATACAGCAATGATTACTGCACTAGGCCCTATCACTCCTGAGTTATTTCTGAACCAGCACCTTAGTGTTGCTTTAAGACATTTACACTGCTAGAGGTGCTGTCATTCTGCTGAGACAGAAAGTGAAGCTCCCCATCACTGAAAGTCATTAAAAAAAATAAACTATGACATGTCCAAAGAAGTAGGGATGTTAATCCCAATGCCCTGGCCAAATTCCCAGCTTGAGTAATTACAATGTGCTTTGAATAAATTCTTGCCACAGTTTCCGTTGGACATAGTATTGTTCTCTACTTCCTCTCCTGCAATATTATGTAGTGCTGATGCACGCTCTTAAAAGTCCTGTCTAACCTGGACTGTTGTATGGGTCTGCCCAGGACCAGCTCCACGACACAACAACATATCAGGAATAACACATTGAAACCTGTTCTGCTTGTCACCTGAACCGCTACGCAATTTGTAATTTTTATTTCCTGATGTTCTGGCACCTCTTTCAGATGGTATTAACCTTGAGTATAGCTACCTGATGGAAAAAATGTTGCAAGTCTCAACTACAAACATACATTAACATGTTTAGTTTCTTTATGTGAGCTAAATTTCCATCAGTAAATTAGCAAGCTAAACTAAAACCATTTCAGTTCCTAGATAACTGCTGTGATCATCAAAAAGGGAAGCAAAGAAAATGTCTAACAGCAAAGGGCTAGAAAAAGCTAAATGTCTCTATTTAGTTTAGCCGGTGCCAATATACTTTTTCTTTTTTAAATAATGCAGGTTTCACAAGAATCTCAGTAGACTTTTTTTTTTTTTTCTTAAACTCATGGTCCACAGATGATATAGTATTTTTCCAATAGCCATTGGCAACTCTTACCAAATGTAGATCTAGTATTTTATTTTAAATACTTAATGGTTAATGGTGAAGTATTATTCCAGCTTCTCCCATCAGCCTCCTCTAGACACTCCACGGATTTCAGTCTGGGCCCACCACTGTGTTACACAGATTAAAAGACAAGAACAGCGGCCCAGAAAGTCTGATGGTATTTGGTGGGTTATCTCCATGGACCTTATTACCTGAAACTTTTAGCCTCATCATCTGTGAACTTTAAAGGCAACATGTCCAGAGAAGGAAGTACAAGACCAAGATTTGGAAGAACTCAATCCCAAATCCTACATTATGCAGCCATGGGCAGATCACTCCTGCTTACCATTTCATTTAGTTCCCTCATCTGTAAAGGGAAACGATAACCACTAATTTGACAAAACTGGTACAAGTTTACAAGAACAAGCTTATATTTATAGACCATTCTGAACTGAAAATTCTAGATTCATGTTAAATACAGATACTTACCTTTTCTAGTATGTTCTTACTTTCCCCCAAGCATGCCTCCAAACTCATATTATTTTACAAGACAGAAATTGTAGTTTGAGAAAGTGCATGGTTTTATTTTTTGAGCCATTTCAGAAATGCCTTTTAACTTGTCAAGCGATATGCTACAAATATCTTTGGCAGATGAATGAAACCAAGTTTCCTGTCATAGCTGCCAACTTCAGAGTTGAGATAATCAGATAAACCTTTAGTTTGCCTCTCCCAATAGTTACAACAACATATGCTTGAAGTGATCCACATTTGTGTTACTTTTCCTATTGGGATTTCAAAAGGCAAAGTACCAGACCATCATGTGACAAGTTTGCAAAACACTAGATGTGGTCCACAGCTACTTACAGTCAACCTCTGTTCTCAGCTTTATGCAATTTTCCCTCATCCCATATTAAATAATTCCCATAGTTCCACTTGCCTGAAAGTAAATATGAAGTTTTGATAGATAGACTGCAGATCATCCTCAATGGATACAAAGCCTTCTTCCGGTAAAAAACTCTTCATTTATAGAAAAACAGGAAAGAAGCTTTGTTTGCTTGTTATATTTTAGCAGTTTTGGTAATGTTGGATTTACAGAATGGTTGTATTTCACACTAAGGGTAACGTGAAACTCAAAATTTGCACGTTATTTTATAAACTGAGAATACTATCATTCTGTACATAATCCAGAATTTAAAAGTAGGAATAAACCCTGTGAACATACCTTTTAAACCTTGATATTTTATATAATTATTTTTATTCGTTTATTATCAGGACATCAGAATAAATTGTTATTTTGATGACTCTTTGCCTCCCATACTTCTGAAAGGGAAAACAGCTATAGATACAAGGGAGACTGACCTCAGTGGTTTCCTCTGTTCAGGAAACACAATGGAGTTCAACACCATTACAAGGGGACTTGGATTCTTTAGAATTCCTCCATTGTAATCTATTGTAAAAAAAAAAAAAAAAAACAAAAACAAATATGTTACTGTAAGACGTGATAATTAATCCCCACATGTGGCCAACTGTTATCTCTAGCTCATAGATGGAGATACCAAGTTCATGAACCTACCAGGTCCAAAGCCCATCCCTGGGAGCTGAGACTAGGGCTCAGGAGGCCACATGCTCAGGCCACAGATTTTCCCCTCCTCTGGCCTTAGGCTGGATAGAGCCAGGCCAGACACTCTGAAACACCTGATCTGCGTCACAACAGTAGCACAGCAGCTCTCACAAGTAAATGCCAACCCACTACTGGGGTCATCCCTTGTAGCTAAGCTGCTCCCCATGAGCAAAGCAGCTCCCATTCAGCTGGGAATCCTCATCCCCAGGCCTTCCCCCATATCCACTCTCCTCCAGCACAGCTGCCCCACAGCTCCCTCTTGCTCCTCTCCTCATTCTCCATCCCAGGCCAGCCCAGGCCCCACCTTTCCCATTCCCAAGCCTTCCACTTTCTCCAGAGCCCCCAGGACCCTCTCCATTCCCCTTAAAGCACCCTCCCCTCAGCCCCCCAGGGCAGCCCCCATCACTGCTCTCCCTCAGGCCCCTCTCTCACCATCCAGCCACCCCCTGCTCCACCATGGGGCTCTCGCAACACCTACCCTGCAAGTCCCTCCAGTGCCCCCATCACCCCCTCACAGGCCTCCCCTCACACCTCCCATTCCCCCCAGCCACCCCCTGGCCCTAAGTGCCCCCCACTCCTCACAGCCCACCCCAAATGCCCCCTTCCTGGTACCTCTGCTCCTAACTGCCCCTCTCATGCACAACTGCCCCCTCCCCCCGAGATGAACTGCCCCCTTTTGCTCTCTAAAAGCCCCCTCAACTCAACTGCCCTCTCAACTACCACCCCCTGCAAGCTGAAATGCTCCCTCGGGCACCCCCCAGCCCTTCTTTTACCTCTCTAAATGCCCCCCCCTCAACCCAACTGCCCCCTCCCTGCCCACCTCTTTCCCCCTCCCGCCACAGCTGACCGGCTCCATCACATCCCCCAGCCCAACCACCTCCTCTCACAACCCGACTCATCCCCCCGCTCCTCTTTTCCTCCCTAAATAACCCCCCTCCGCCCACCCAATTACTCCCCCACGTCCTCCCCAGCCCCTCGCGCCTCAGCGGCCGCCGCCGCCGCGCGCGGCCCCAACTGCCCCGCGGGCCCCGCCCCCCGGCGCGGCTGCCCCGGCCCCGCCCTCCCCTCCGCCGCCCCCCGACGCGTGTGTATGGTGGGGGGGGGGGGGAGGAGGGCGGCGAAGTCTCGCGAGAGGGGCGGGCGGGGGCCGCTGGCTGCGGGCAGCGCGGAGCGGCGGCGGCAGCGGCGGCGGCAGCGGCGGGAGCGCGGGCGGCGCTGAGGGGAGGCGGCAGCCGGGCGGCCATCGCAGCGCGGCCGGGACACCCGCTCCGCCGCGGCAGGCACGGCCGGCGCCGCCCGCGCTCCGGCTCGCCGTGCCCCCGCGGCGCGGCCTGGCCGAGCGGGGCCCAAGCGGCGGCGGCGGTGGTGGTGGCGGCGGCGGCGGGACGCTCCGCCGCGCCCGCCCTGCCATCTTAGGTGCCGTGCCCCGCCGCCTTTGTGCCCGCCGCGCCCGGGCAGCCGCGGGGGCCGCGCCCGACGCCCCTCCGGGGGCGCCTCCCCCCGCGGCGCCGCCGCCCCTTGCCCCGCTCCTCCTCCCGCGCCCTCCTCCTCCTCCTCCTCCTCCTGCTGCTGCCGCTCGGCGGGGGCCCGAGCGGCGCTCCCAGCCCGGCTGCGGCCGAGGGTAAGGGCGGCCGCGGCGGCGCGCGGGGCTCGCGTGGGGGCGGACGGCGGCGGCGCCGCGGCCTCCGCTGCTGCAGAGCCGCGGGGGCCCCGGCAATGGCGCTGCGCCGCTGTCAGCGGCCTAGGGCCGGGCCCGGCGGCGGCGGGGGGGGCCGCTCGTGAGCCAGGCCCCAACCTCCCCCCTGCACCCCCCCCACGGCGGGCGCCGCGCCGAGCCCGGCTTTTTTAGCAGTGCTGCTATTATTTTTATCGCTATTATTTATTTATTTATATCCGCCGCCCTTCTTGCCTTCCCCCATCGCTCCTCCCCGAGCGCCGAGTTCTTCCTCTGCAAGCGCCGCTTTTTATTTTTTTTTCGGTGGGGAGGTTGGGAGGAAAGTGACCTATTTTAAACCCCCTCCCCCTTGTTTTTTATTCCCCGTATTCCGTTCTGCTCCCGTTATCCAGGTGGCGTTTTCCCCCCCCGCTCCCGCCCCTTTTTTTTCCGCAGGTGGATGCGGTCGCGGGTGGGTTTCGGCGCTTGGCCTGTTCCGAGGGCCTCATCCGCGGGGTATCCAGCGGTGTCACCGCGATGGCAAAAATAAACATAGAGGAGCACGGCCGGTCGTGTGCCCTCGTGCCATTGTGCTGGGTGCGGTGCGAGAGGGGGGAAAACAAGGATGGAAATGGTTGTTGTCAAATGTAGAGCTTTAAATATCCCAGCAGAAATGGCAGCAGGCCTGGAGAGCCGTCTTTCCTTCTCATATATACATATGTATATATTTATATATATAAAATAACACTTAATATTAATCGCGCTTGTCTCTGCTGCTTATCGTGGTGCAGACTGTTTGATTAGGTAGCTTTTTAGTGGCTGAGCTGGTTAAATAGCATTTGCGTTAACCAGTTGAACGAATTGTGTCCTTCACCTTTGGCTGTTGCGTTTTGAGAGCTTTTGCAGCAGTGTGTGCAGGCGTGCCAAGGGCAGATTAGCAAGATGTTACCTAAAGGTTTGAATGGTATTGATTCTTTACTGTTAAAGCTATTTATAGTGCGTGTGACATGGTTCTTATGTATTTGCGCAAGGGTTGTCGGCTTGGAGTGCTTCGCATGAAATGGTCCCAAAATGCCATTGCTAACGGTGTGCATCTCGCGGAATGCTGCGGTTCAGATCTGCACAGTCTGAAAAATAACTTTAGTGTATGGCGTATCATAATGGTGGAAATATTGTGGAAAAATATGGTATACTTTGACAGTGATAAGAGGTTTTGTTTTCCTATTATAGAATAAAAAATTCTATTGCAATGAATATGATTTTAAATGTTTTTCTTGAAGCTAGTTTGATTCTACATTTTCATCGTTGTTGTCCCTATTCATATTGAATGTGTCACAGTTTTTGCTACTTATGCTCAAGGACAAACCTAATCAACGATTGGCTTGAGCCTTCATATTAGCTTTTTCACAACATTGGCCTACTTCTCACTGGTATGTTTGCCATTTTTAGGTCTCCTCTTTTATCTGTTGACTCAAATACATTGAAAACTTGAACCTTAATTTGTCCTTTGAACTTGGATGTTTTCCTTCAGTCTTTAAGAGTGTCTCACTAAAGAGAAAGTAGTTCTGGAAGAACAATCTAAATTAAATTTAATCTAGTTCAAAAATGCTTGAAGTAAAAACTCCTTGTTTCTTTCTCTCTTTTTCTTTTTTCCTTTTTTTTTTTTTTTTAAGACAAAATTATTTGCTGTTTGCAGAGGACCACATGTTGGAGTTAAAATGAAGTGCAAATAAGGTGACTTAGGCCTCAAGTTAGGCTATTGTTAAAAGTTCTCTTGCGTGCCCTTCCATTAAATTCTATTATAAGCTAGACTAGAGCATTTGAAGTGTTTACTCCTTTCTAAATAATATTTCCATTTCTGCAGCTTTCATCTTTGCCTATCCATTACAATTCATTAGCTTTTGTCACTTGAATAACATACTTTTAATGGGCTGTAAGGCAACCTACTTTTTGGACACGGTGAGATATATTAGAGAAGCAAATATATACTAATAATTACATCTTCAGATGTATCCTACTACTGAATTTCCTGTAACAAGGTTGTTTTGCAGAGAACAATAGATATGGCAAAGAATTCAGAGATTTTAAACAGAGATCTCTTTAAAAGATGTTGTAGCTAGCCAACTCTACCGTCATGAGTTGCACTTTTGACAAAACCTGCACATTCCGAGCAGGATCATTACAGTGCTTCCAGGTACTTGGTCCTAAGGTGCTAATTCCCTTTCAGATAAATTGATCCATCAAAGAAAGACTGGATATTTTTCTCTGTATTTCTTTTCACAGTTATATACTTATGATATATCTTAGTAGAGGTTACAGTTCTTTGAAAGTGTTCCATTTATAAGTATATTGGACAGTATAGATGCTTCATCAAAGAAGAAAATACTTAGTTGATTTGAGTCTTTTTTTATAATGCAAAAGTGGTAAAGAGGCTACGATAAATATCACTTGTTCTATTCTTGATATGTTCTTGCATAATTATCAAGAGGCTCGTTTAGAATAATTTTCTATTGTTGTTTGGATGAGAACTGCTCAAACAGCATATACGTTATTACACTGAAGTGCCTACCATAACCTAAAGCTCTTTCTTTGGCTTGTAGTGCAAAGCAGTGACCTGGGCTCCTGTTTTCTATGTATTTCCTTACGTGAACCTGAACAAAGGGGAGAGCTGAACTGCAGCGCTGGACTAGAATCCTGCCTGCTTTAGAAAGTTGTCCTGTGTCTGATAGGGTCTTTACCACTTACGGATTATAAAAAGATCCAAATCAACCCTAAACAGTTATGGGTAACTTACGTGGTTGACTGGAGGAGGGTATGTTTGAGGCAAGCTTAGCTATAGAGATACAGAGGTGAATGATTTAATATCTGTCCTACCCTGATGTCTATCCTGTCTTTTATAGCTCTTGGATGTGTCTTGCTCCTCTCCATCAACTCCTCCTCCTTGACAGACATGAGACAGGATGCATCCCTGGCCTCTGCATTCTTCTGCTCTCCTGACAGGCTAAAAGTACCTGTAGTCCAAGAAATGTTGATGTCTAGCTGCATAGTCCCATCCTCCACCTTCTTTTCCATGTGTGCCATTCCAGTAGCTCTGGTCCTTGTCTGAACCTGCACTGAGCCACTGCAGCCACATAGCAGAAAGGAAACCCAAGAAAAAGCTCCGTGGTTTGTGCCAGCCTGGGGAGCCGAACCGCTCAGTGCAGTGTTTTAAATGAGTGCTAGGGACAACTCAAGGGACTGGGCTGAACTGTGATAGCCAGCGATGAGATTAGTTTATGTAGGCTGCTATGGAACCACGGCCTCGCCGGAGAGAAACGTTTTGCAGACAGAGGTAGTTGGTAGCTTTTCAAATTCTTAGTATCTGCCTTGGGAGATTCTTTGCTTTTGTTCTTTAACAGGCTGGGGAGATACTCATCATACGTTGATTTCTGTGAGGAGAACAGATGGGCAAAAAAATCCCATGGATAAAAGGTCGGAAAACCACTGATCTGTTCCTGTGAAGTTCCAGGGGGCACTAAGCTGTGCAGAAGTGTTGAGCAAAGAGTCCTTCCTGTGAAAACAGGATTGAAAATATGAAAACTTGAAATTAGAGGTGAAAATGTCTTTGGTGGAAAAAAAAAATGTGTACAGAACAGGAGGGAAGGATGGAGAGCTGTTTAAAACGCAGTTGCCTTTTAGACACTGTATTCCTTCCTCTTTATCTAAGTGCTCCTCTACAGTATGGAACATGGAGGAAGAAAGACTTTCTGAAGGTCTTTAGGAACATGGTGGGTATTAGGCAGCACAATGGAAGCTTCAAGGATGTTTTTTTTTAAAGGCAATTTTTAAAAACAGATATTGGATGATCACTAGATGACAGTATTTGTCCATTAGCAAAGGGTAGCCACCGTGAACTTCCAGTTCGTGGATTTGGTCCTTTGGCTATATGTGCTCTTCTTCATGTTTTTTTTGTATCTTAGAGATGCTTCTCTTCTATTAGGGAGGTGGTGTTAGATAGTCCTGTCCTTAGGAATTGTGATGCTGGCTCCTTAATGTGAGTGCATGGTAGCTAACAGTTTTTCCTTTTGCATTGCTTGGCTAGAAGCAGGTTTGGTTTTTTTCTCTAGGGTCAGTTAACTGGGTGACAGCATGGGATTTACGTGTTGAATATTGTCGTCAGAATGGAAAGGACTAGAATTGTTTTATTCTAGGGGGAGCTTAGACTTGGAGGAAAGGAGCAAAAATCTCAGGCCACTAAAGCTGTCAGTCTGCAGGTTTCTGGGCCTGTATCTTCTACTGACCCTTGTTACAGTCCTGGCAAGAGCCATGCAAGTGTTTTCTTTATAGTGATGTATGATTTTTGTAAAAACAGAGTTTTGTCCTGTGCTCATCCAATGTAGCATATTTACAGGGCAGCGCTGTGCTAGAGTGTGGATGAGTGGTGTCTACAAATTTACTTAAAAGCTTTAGCTGTACATCAGTGACGTAAAGCCATATTTGAAAAATAAATTTCAATGCTCAATTTTAATCTTGGAGATTTTGGCTCATCGCTTTCCCACTGAAAGCCAGTCTGCATTATACGTCAGTTCTTAAAATGCTGCTCTAGAGAATAAAGTTGTTTTCAAGCTCTCACTTAGTCCAGCTGAACTTAAAAGAACCTTTTTCTTCCTCTTAGTCTGCTGCCACTCACTGAGTGCCAGTCGAAATGGTTCCTGAATGGATAGAAATTCCTTTAGGACTAGCCCCTCTCAGCCTGCAGCTTCAGTTCCTTCTCCCCTGGCCAATTTATAACCCGAGGAAGGTGTTGGGATCCAGAAGCTTGAGAAAGTGCAGTAGGTGAATGCAAGTGCATTGAAAGAATAGGAAATATTTTGTTTCAACAGTCTCTGACTTGTGCCTTGTCCATATGTCTAGTCTGTTTTTTGAGCATCTAAAAATCCTTCCTCTTCCCTGACATACTGCAGCTCAAAGGCATTGCTTGGACCCGCGAGCACCTGCCTGAGAAGCACTATGTTGGGATTCCTTGGAAATAACTGCATGTGATATTACATGTTTGTTATTCTTGTTTTCCTTATTCTTAATATGCACCTCTTACTTCCCACCTCAGTCTCCTTCTAACTGTGGACTGTCACCCCTCACCCCCAGCTCAGGAGATGGGAAGAGGTTATTTTTGCTAATGTTTCGCAAATAGGCCGTCAGGATAGAGTAAGCAGAGCAGTTACTTCCTCCATGGGAACCATCAGATATTTGGATTTCTCAAGCTGTGTCCCAGTGGCCCTGCAACATGTTTCTTCCTCAGTTCTGCTTTGCAGTTGTCACCAGCGTTGGCTCCTCCCCATTCCCACTTCCTTGTAATCCAATCTGAGGAAAGATCATGGGATTTGAATGTTCTTGCTTTTCTGCTGTTGCTGTGAATGTTTGGGTTGTCTCTGCCCTCTTCATAGAGTAAAGCGTGTGCTGCGATCTTGGCTTTTTGGCTCTGCCTGTTCTAAAAAGCAGTTGACAGTTGTTAAAGTCAGTTCTGGGCCAGCCATGATTTGATGCGATTAAACTGTGTTAAATATGTTCCAGAACAATTTCTTGGCCTAGATAGCAAAATAGTTAAACCCGGGTTTTGAAATCCATTTACGTATGACTTGGCCCTGTACACCTAGGTAAGCAGCCTACTTTTTTAGGTGTCAAATCAAACCACAGATATGTGCATAACCATAACTCAGCACATGATCTTCTGCCTGTAGGTCCATAGCCCTCCCCTTTCTGCTTGGGCCTTTATTTTTGTTGTTCTTTGCTTAGATAAGGCTTACCTTGAGAATTACATCCAGGACTAACCGTTCTAATGTGGTTTCACCACCCCATAAAGACTAAACGTGCTGCAGTGTGACGATTTTCCCAGGGGTCAGCTGAAGTGGTGCAAACCCCTCTTTGTCCTGGCTCAGGATATCCTGATAGACAGGCCTTTACTGGGAGGCTTTTGTGAGGGTTTGCTGTCTTAATTAAAAATAAAAGAAAGCAGCCTAAGTCTTGACAAAATTTTGTGCTAGCTTCTAGAAATATATATCAAAGTTAGGAAGAAAATAATAGTGTGTTTCAGGGGCAGTGCTCTGCTAGGAATGTCAGGCTCCGTTTTTCTTAGAGGTTAGTTGCTGTATGGGCTAGCTGTGAACTCTTACCTGTGTTTTTGGTTTAGTTTTCCTTCTTTCCTTTCCACAAAAAAAAGCCTCCCATACTTTGAAGTGTTTAAAACTAGGTTAGGCTCTGGCTGGAGGTGCATGTTAGAACTTCCTGTTAATTCTTGCTGTGACCTGCCCGTTTTGCAGCAAGAATGCAGGCAAACCCATCTGAATGCTGATCCCCTGTCCTTTGTGGAGAGTGCAAGAGAGTTTTCTTCCCTTGACATGGTAGATGGGCAGTCCTAGAGCATCTCCCTTCCCAAAGGCATGACACGTACCAAGACAGACGTGTGCAAGCCTACGGACCGAAGCACGGGCAGCGTTTTGTGAGGGCTAAGATTGCTGTCTTGCATAATGATCATTTCAGTTATTTCCTTCTCTCATAGTCAGGAGATGTTGCCATAAACCGCTAGCTCAGAAGCTGACCAGACCGCTCGGTTCCTTTGCGAAGGCCCACGCAGCACTGCTGAGCTGACCAGTCGTGAACATTTCAGTCTGTTGCTGATTAGGAAGAAGAAAGCTCAGGGTCCTAAGCACTAAAATAATCTGTACTTAAGAAGATGTCACTGTGTAAATCGGCGCCTGAGGATTCACCTCTTAGTAGAGACAAGAAGCTTAATTCCAGTAGGTTTTATCCCAAAAAAAAGTCATTGAAGGAGCAAGCTGTCTTCACCATTACTTTTACTTTTCATTGCAGTACTCATGTTCTGCTTTGTTTTTGCAAATTAATTTAGAAGACTTGTTCTTGGTTTGACAACAAGGAGGGCTATATTGGGTATTAGATTAACACAAATGTAGTTTTCTTGTAAAGAACATCATTTATGTTCATTAGCTGGCAGTTAGTCGGGAAAATATAAGTAAAGCACATCTAAAGATTATTTGCTAATTTGTTTTAAAAGGTTTGATGTGTGTTTTTTGACAGACTTTTCAAAAAAAATTTAGAAAATTCCTTATTTTTCAAAATGTTTTACCTAAAGGTAGTCCCTACTAGAACTGAATGTCAAATCTTCTTAGAGTCCAGTTATTACATAATACAAATGCACACAGATGTTTTCTGTAAAAAGCTGAACGTGCTCTTACCTGATGCACTGGAAAGAAGAGCTTCATCCCCCTGTTCCTGGCAGGCACCTATAGGCACTGTTCAGTGAGACATCGCTCAGCACAAGTAACTTTCATCTACTGTAAATTCTATTTTATTTGTCTCTGCAGAGAAATTTACAATGTTGATTTTCATTTAAAGCAAGTCTACACAGTAAAATTGCTGAAGCTTATTTAGAAGTAATCAAATGAAGGATTATGTCGCTTGAACTATGTTATTTTTAAACTAGACTAACAGAGTGAAAACCTTGAAATTCAAGCGCTTGTATGGGAGCACTCAGTATTTTGGGACCTAGGTTTTCCGAATGTGCTGAGGGCTTGTTTGTTTTTTTCCATGCAATATTGTTGCAGCCACGGAGAAATTTAGCTAGTGTTCCCTAAATCTGCTTTTGTTTTGCAATTAATACTACCCCTGTTGATTTGAAATAGCACTTACTATTAGTTCTGTTTACCTTCATCCTATGCATTGCAAAATCTACCTGCCTGTTTACATAACTCTTGGGGAAACCAGGATGATTTGGACTAGTGCGAGTGGAAGGAGAGTATTGTCTGAGTTGTGATTGTACTTGTCTGCTTAGTTTCTGCTTTGGAGGCTCCAAGCACCTGTGTATTTAGGGAGTTTTCATGGATGCTTTCATGCATGTGATTGCATTTTTAAGTACATGACACATAGGGTCACACCACTGAACTGCATCCTGGAAGTGGGTGAACAGAAAGTTGCAGTGATGGTCGGTGTCCGCCTGTCCTGACTCGTTTCCAAAGGTAACCAACACCTCAGGACACAACGTGCTTAGTTGCTTCCATATGACTTTGCAAATCTCAAAACTTCTGAGTAAAATTCCTTCTCTGAATGGAGTTATCCACCTTCTTTTGATGCTTTATTAATGACAGCTATTTGTCTAATTACCAGGGCAGAAGATTCTGATACTGAGTATATTGCAGTGCTTCATCATTTTACTGTCTTAAAAGTCAAGCTCTACAGAAAACTTCAGCAGCTTCACAGAAATCCCTAATTGGGTTTTATCTGAAACCAGCCACTAGCTACACCTGGGTTGGACAGTGGTTGTGCATTGCCTAGTTTGGTGTCTCAGTCTTCAAGATATTTTTTGGCTATTTCTTCTAAGATAATGAAGATACTTTGTGCTTGAGACCTCTTCGAGCTTGCCAGTCATGTCAATCTGCTGAGTTCAGGTGTCACGTGAAGGATAAAGCTGCTTGTGGCATGGAGCAGTCAGGTTGCATGTTTTAGCATGGGCCTCTCCAGAGCTTTAATGAATACAGACAAGATATGAAATGGTCTTCAGTGCGAGAAGCATGATTTTCCCTTTTGCAGATCCTACTTTCTGCATGCATGCACATGGGGAAATTCCTCAGTCTCTGCTATGGCATATTTAACTCAATCTACAGGAAAGATGCTTTTCAGAGTACTTACATTATATGGAAGAAGAAAAAAAAAGCCAAATCTTTAATTACTAAGTTTCAAACTTACAGTGACTTAGACATACTGTTCTGTGCTTTGTTTTGTTATGGTTGAAACCACCTGCCTGCACACTCGATAATACAAATATTAGTGCAGCTTCCAGGTATCTTTCCAGATGATCAATAACTAAACACCTTGCAACCTTAATTCCTCTTAGCCTTGAAAGCATCAGCCCTGCAGCCTCCCCCCATTTTGACTGAGCTGTTTCCAGGGGCCAGAGGGTCTGAAGGGAAACTTTTTATCTGTGACCATGGTGAGTTTTGAGTCGTCCCCGTGTTAACAACTGCCAGCAGCCTGAAATTTTAAATTCTTATTTGCCTGAAAGCTGCTTGGCTGTTGTGTAGGTTTTGGGGGTTTTTATAATCCTGATGTCATAATTCTGTGAGTTCTCCACTTCGGCATCTTCCAAGAAAACAAAACAGGGGAGACGAGACCTGAATTTCAAATGCAGAAAACAAGTAGATCTGATTCCTCCTTTCATCCCTCCCCCTTTTCCTTTGAAAGGAGCTTTCAAGCTGACTTTATACAACAGGAATTAGTTTAATAGGAGAGGGGGGGAAAAAAAGAGAGGGAAGCGGTAATTTCTTTTCGATTCTTACTATCAAGTTCTCAAACTTTTCTGCTTTGTGTGCTGTAGGGAGTAAAGGATGTGATACACATTGTGTGCCAGATGCAAGTATATGGGCACTTTATAAAAACTTAGGTCCTCCGTACTTCTGTGTGGCGGTGTGTTTGTGCCTCTCCCTGTTTCACTGATGTGGGGATACTTAAATAAGCAGCATATAGTGATTTCTTGTTGCAATTTTGTCGATTCTCTTAGCGGAGACTCTCCCAGCCACTTCCGAGGTTTATATTAGCATCATGGTAGCGCTACCAGCAGCCTCCCTGCTGCTGGGCCCTGGCCAGGGTCAGGGGGCAGCCAAAACCAACTACATGACTGATATAACCAGGCCCATTTTGTTTGAACCCTTGAAATTATTAGTGTAAGAGCGTAGCTGAGTTCTCTACCTTGCTTTAAGGGAGGACTTTTGTGATCTAGCAGCAACTGGCCTTCCTGGAGCTTGTATCTAGCTATACTAAGCAATGTGCTTCATGGAAATATAGACAGGTTCATTCTCTTACAGGCTAGAGCTTTAGATACTGCCTTACTCATAATGACTTGGCAAAATAACCTGCACAGAGGCATTTTTAGGTATTTGGGGGATACAAACCCTGAGTATCAGTCATCAGAAGGGAGATTGGTGGTCTCTCAGAAGTGCTCCAGATGCAGAAAGAACTTCTGGGCAGCAAACAGCGCTACAGCTAATATTCTTTGCCCTTTTGTGTTCAGGAACTTTAATTAGTTCTTGGTTGTTCTTTATAGCTCGCATACAAAAAGTAAGTAGTGTTTTCTGGCACGGTGTGTGGAGCTCTCCGCAGCTCCCTGTCCAGCTGGACTGCCTGGGTGACCTGCATGCCTTATGAAGGAGCAGTTTCTTGCCTGTTGCTGGTTGGTTGTTAGGGCAGTATCTGCCCAAGGTATCAGGAGGTTGTCCTACTTTTCCCTGCTCAAAATCCAAGATCTTCAGCACTTTGCAGAATGGACCCCTGACTTTCTCTTTGTTTATTAACCGACCGGAGCAGTCAGCAAATACATCTCCTTTTAATAAAGGAAATATTGCTCCTTTTTTTTGTTCCTTATTTGTCTGTTTCTACTGACAAACAAAAGGGGATCCATTATTCCAGACTGCTGAAAAAGAATCGTCAAATTGCCAGGTATGAAATTATGCTGCTTGTTCGGTTGCCAGTAGGAAATGGTGTGTAAGGTGTTTCAAAACCTACAGAGAAGAAAGTTCTTTGTATGTGTGAATTTAGTATTCACAAAAGGTGTCAGATTGACAGCCTGGAGATTGTGGAGATTGGAATTTTATTTATCCCTGGGTACAGTGCAGACTGCAATAGTGCAAAAAAATTCTTATTTTATTCTGCTGTTATACCTTAATAGTGCCCTTCACAGACAGCCTCTAGGGGCAAGGAGCTCATTCTTTTTCTGTGCCTGTTTAAGTAGTTGGCCACTTTGATGAAACTGCCAAAAGGATGTGAGGCTGGGCTGCTTTTTGTGATGTGGGTGCTTGTCTCCTGAAATCTAAGTAGATGTGAAAGGAATCTGATAACATCTACCTCTAAACAGCTACAGTAGCAGAGGCACCTGCCAGCCACCATGTTCTTGCCTTGAATTCTGTCGTGTCTCCAGTGCAAAGATTCTAGATACGATTTTGATTGACTTAGTTATCCATCCTCCCACAGAGGTTTAACACTGCCTTGTGATACATGTAAATCATGTTGAGATACAAGATTACAAATCCAGGTAAATAATGCTGTTCTTAATTTTAATAAGCTGTGTGCTGGGTGAAGCTTGAAAAATATCAGGCACTATTAATTTCGTGGCTGGCATTAGGAACAGGATGTTGGACCTTTCTGTTCTTGCTGTGAACTTGCGTGATCTGTGATGGGTCACCTCTTATTTCTATAGTTTACGTGTTTGTAAGGTAAGAATATTTACTGCAGCTCTCCTAAGCACTCTGCAAAAGCAAGATGCTTTTCAAGTGTCTGTAATGAAAGTCTAGGTCAGATGTGCAGCTACCCATTTTAACAATTGAATAGTCTCCTCTTGGGAGAAGGCAGTGAAAATGGAGAAATAGAAGAGGGAGAAGTCATTTGTCACCAGAGCTCTGGTCTTTTTCTGCTTTTCCAGACTCAGCACAAGACCTGAGAAATACCAAGGAATCTGTGAATGGAAACGTTGCAGGTGCAGTCTCTTCCATCACGTTGTGTTGATACCCTTGGTTCAGGTTAGTCGTGCAGAGCTGTCTTCCTCCCTCTGCAGAATGAGGAGCGATAGACGTGGAGTTGTTCTTCATTCTCTGTTGACAGTATGTGTGAGTACCAGAGATGGATATCCTTCAGCTTCGCAATGAATGATCTTTATTTCAGTGCTATTATTTTATTTCCACCAACAAATGAGGACCGCCAAGCCCAGTGCAAACCACAGCCTCTGTCTGAAGAGAAAGAGGTCTTCATAAAAGCCTTTGCTGTCCCCCATAATGAACTTTCCAATTTAGCTACTCAGATTTATTATGAAATAGTGGTGGTGTGATAAAATCTGAACATATTGATAGCTAGCATTGAACCAGTTGGATTTTAGATGAGGGATGTTGTTATATACTCTTCTGCTTTTAAAATTCCATTAATTTTCTTAAAATGTAATTTTAAAATGATGTAGATCTTGCACCACAGATTTAGGACTGATTTATGGCAACCATAGCTTTGTATAAAAAAATGTGAGAAAGAGGACCATGTTAAAGTACGAGAGAAATGAGGTATCAGTATTGAACTCTAACGCAGCCGCCCTCTCCTGTATCGCTCGGCTCTATTTGTTCTGCCCCTGGGAAGCAGGAAGGTTTCTGGGAGGTGTCGCGTGGGAGAGCGGGGTGTTTTGTGTGTGTTGTCCGTTTGCTGGAGCAAAAGAGAAGACAAAGACCTGCTTTGAGGGGGGAATGGAAGCAGCAGGTTATTCTCGTTGAAAATTTCCAGCCTTTTTCCCTAGCAAGGCCTGTCCCACTGTCCTCTTGGGGCTGCTCTCATGGCTGGCCCTGTGGCCTCTTGCTTTACTTCTGCATTTTAATAGAGCTGGACCCCATGCTGCATATTTGCAGACAATCTCATGGAGGCCCCTTACACCTCACAGCTTAATCCTGCTCAAGCTGTGTGATGTGGCCACAGCCCTGCATAGTGGCTTTTATCTTCAGCTACCATATTTCCTTAGATGTCACGGTTCAGCTTTGACCAAATCGGTGGTGGCCTCCAGATAAAAACTCCTCCCAACCAGCGCCACCACCCAACTCAGCACGAGCCCAGACAGGGACCTTCTAGCTCGGTCCCTGCCTGAGCGGTAACCAGTGGATGCTTAAGGAGGGGTTTAAGATTATATTAATTGGCTTTTCTTTACCTTGCTATTCATTTACAGCATCTCTCAAAGATCAGGGTAGTGTTAGAAAAGTGACCTGCTCTCGGCACTTTCAGGCCGGTTTCCTGACTCACCTCCTGTGAACGCTGAGGCCAGAGCGCTGCGACAGGCAGGACAACGTTTCCAGGAAGCCTGGGTTACAGCAGGTTGTACTATATCTCAGTTAACCTCTTCAAAAGGCACAGAAAATAGGTCTGTCCATGAAATGAAGCAGTCAGATTATTATTCACTTCAGTTAAAGGATAGGAGTGGAAATAGTTGCTGGTTTTACTTATTTATTCATTCAGTTCTTTTTGCAAATGCATCTTGAGAACAGCTGGATTGAGAAGCTTTGTGTGTGAGCACGCAAAGAACATGTGAAAGGTAAAATTGTTGGATCTTTGCTATTGGAAGTGACCCATTTCTGAATCTGACCGATTTTCCTGTCAGATTTAGGATGGATGTGTTCCTACTTTAGCTGAAATTGGCTTTTCGGCCTTAGAATATTTCAGAGTTTACAGGTACATTGAAGCAACTTAAGTGCTTTTCTCCTCTGCTCAGTCCCACAAGGTCTTGTTAGGGGGATGAGGAATCAGAGTATAAGAGAGAGAATTTTTTGAAAAGCTATGATTCTATGAAAATACTTTCAATATGAGGCAACCTGCATAGAATGGACCTTGGGCATTACCTGCTTTGAGCGCCTTGGTTTGAACTGTATTTCTGAGAATTGCAGCTGCAGATGTTGACCTACCTCTTTCTTTCCTTATTTTAGGATACTTAGTAACACTGGTAAAACAAGTAAAGAGCCAGCTATTTTTAAGCAGGTTTTAAGAGGAAAAATCTGTGCATTTTCCTTTGGTGTGTGTGCAGTGATGCATTGACTTAACCTGTCCCTCTCAGAGAGGCAGGTGAGCAACAGGATGCAGAAGTCCCTGATTTGATTAGGATTTGAGTGAAATTTCTTCAAGGAGAGAACTGCTGTCTTTGTTGGGTATGTTCCCTGGAAAGTCGTTCTCCTCTTCAGTTTTATAGAGCTTGTGGGTGTTGGTATGGAGACCTGGAGAACTTGAGCACTCCATGGATGTGTCTTAGACCATCTTTTTTTTTTTTTTTTCTTTCTTTTTCCAAAGCATCTCCCAGAATAGGTGCTTATTCCATAGGATGTTCTCCTGGCACAGTATTTGCAGGTAGTAATGGTGTAAACCACCACCTTGCATTGCCTGGGCATTTTGCAGCTCCTGGGGCTGAGCAGGCACTAAACCTCACAGAGCTGCAGGAGTCGGGAAGGACTTTCCCTGCAGCAGCAGCTTCTTTTCTTTCCAGTTCCTGGACTCCAGGGAATCACCGTCCTGTTGAGGGAATGGTTCCTGGAGAGCACCCAGGCAGTGTGGAGGAGGAAGGTGCCTGGTGCAAACACAGAAAGTTTACAAGGCAGATGGGGTAGGAGCGATAAGAACAGGTCAGGACAGAAGTGTGGTGACATTGGGACAGTGGAGGGGTTGGAAAGCAGCTGTGACAGGCTGAGAGATGGAGATTTGCGGAAGAGATGACTTGGGAGCCCTGGAGATGGGGAGGAAGGCAAAAGCTAAGATGGGTTGGCAAGGGAGCTGGTAGACTTAATTCTGACACTTCCTAATTTTGGAGTACTTGACTTTGTAACCTTAATTTTGTTTTAATATACTTGGTTCAAAAATTGCATTGTACATTCTGAGGAATTTGGTTACTATGGCAATGGGTGTATAAGTACATGGGAGATAAGATTTCAGCGAACGGACCAGCTGTAATTTAGCACACAAACCTATGATTGCCCTGAATTTGGGGAAGCGGCTCCTTCCAAACTTCTCCTTCCATCTCCTCTCCTTCTGCCAGGACATCCGTCCCCACGCGAAAGCGACGTCAGAACCGCTACCAAAGGCTCTGCATTTACGGGATTTTAGCAGACGTGCCCCGAATGTCTGGGGACGCAGCCCGCAGGCCTCCCCGCCGGGCCAGAGAGGAGGTCCCTGCGGTCCCAGCCCGGCCTCGGGCAGCACCAGGGACGTTGCACTTGGCCGGGCCGTGCGGCTGGGACGGGCCTGCCCCGGGCATCGTCTCTCTCTGCTTCTCTGCTCTTGGTGCCCGGTCTGGACCCGTGCGGGGAAGCACAGCGAACATCTAGTTTTTAAAGGTCTTTCTTTGGTGTGGCTGGGGGTGAGGGTGCTGGTGCTGGTGCTCAGCGTGGCGTTTCGGGAAGGCCATGGGGAGTACGAGCACCTGGTGGAGCGTCGGGTGGAAATGTAGGACAACCATCAGCAGGGGCATGGAAAGGATGGTTCTTGTGCGCTTCCCCTTCTGCCAGTAGGCAAAATGTAGAGGGGAAAAAAGAAAGTTCTCTTAAATTATTTTTGACTCATTCTCTTGCCATGTGCTATTTAAAAAGTTGTTTTGTTCAGTCATGTGAGGACAGGAGGGATAAACACTCAACTTCAGCGGGAGTAAAGCTGAACTAAGTGCCTTTACTTCGGGGAATTCCAACAGGAAATGAGGTGTTCATAGGCCTTAGAAATGCCTGCAACAGCTGCTTGGTAAAGGCCTTGGGTTTATGGCTACAGATAATCCGATAGATTAAAATCTTCTATAACTGCCTAAACTCCTTACTTGCAATGTTGAAATATAGTCTACCTTTTTTGATTCTACCTTAAATTACAAGTGTAGGTAAGCAGCTGTGCACACTTGCAGGATTCCTCCTAATGCCCTGTTTCAGGACTGTCCTTTAGCTTGGTCACTCCTCAAAGAACAGAGTAGCCTTTCACTGTAATCTGAATTTAAGCAGTTTATCAGCTTTTTCCCCAATAATGACAGTATATCACACAGGTGCGCATAACTAGAGCATAGCAACTTTCTTGTTATTTCTGTGCAACTACCTGTCAATAAATTGTTTGCTGTGTCTGACAGTATATTTTATAAACTCCTGTGTGAACCAAAATTTACTTTTTTATCATATTTTTTAAAGATGAAATGATATTTGCTTCATCCTAAGGAAAAGAGCAGTGCAGAAATTGCGATCCTGAATCCAGTGCGTTGTCTAATTCTCTCTCGTGATTCTGATGAGGGTAACAACTACGTGCTTCAGAAGAGCTACCGAGAGCATCAGCAGCTACCTGACCTGTCTGTGGATGTTCTTGTTCATGTTAATGCCTGGTTTATAAAAGCAATGTTTGTATCCCTTGGCCCCAGGACCTTGCAGTAATACCTGTAGGTTAATTTTGCTCTTTGTAGCTGGGTTGGTTGAATTTCTTCACCATACTAAAATAGCTGCTCCTGCATTTTGTAGCATGTCCCCTTGTTTTTGAAATCTGAGCAAATTACATGGCATTCTTAGGACCTTTCCCTTCTGTACCTTTTCTCTTCAGTGTCTTCACAGACATTTGACTTCTATTTTTGGAACCTTTTTGTGCTGTACTTTTGTTTTGCTGCTGGTAGATGCAAGTGGAGACCAATATTCAGAAGTAGACATGCCAGCGACGTCCTTAACATTTTGCCAGAAATTCTGTATTTTCCTTATTAATTCTTCTTGTTACTTTAGAATCATAGAATACTTAAGGTTGATTAAAAAAACAAAGGCTGATAACAGTTGTACAATGATGTGAGGACAATTTTCATTGAGCAGTCTGCAAAAGACCTGTCCTGAGTTAGCTTCAACTTAAGATCAGATCTGCACTTGTTTATCCTTTACTCTTTAAACTTTCATCTCCAATTTTGTTCCCTGTCCACGTTGTTTTTAAAGGTTATTGTGCATTTTGGGTACTATTCCCTGCCCTAAATGAGGTTTGTCTTTTTTTCCTCATTTTGTATCTTACAGGGAAACATTCTGCATGTACAAGGTCTGTACAGCATCTATGGTCACCCTGTGCTTGCAAGGGCACATGCTTGAAATGTCTAATTATATATTTGACCTCTTTTTTTTTAATTTGTGTCACCATTTCAGTTCTCAGTTCAGAGGTAATATTTTTTGTTCTCTGTCCATAACTAATTAATACTCATAATAATTTTGTATGCCCAGTACTTTTGGAAAATCCTCTTCAGTTTTTCAGTTATTTTAATGGCGTATATTTTAGCGTGCAGGTGTTTGGTTTGTTAGCTTTTAATGCTGCATACTACTGAGTGAATGTATTTCTCTTAATTATGAGTTCAATTAATGCTTCTGTTTAGCTGTGTTCGTAGTCGTACAGTCCTCTGGAGCGGTAGCTGTTGAAGAGAGAGTGGTTCAGTGATAAAAACAAGCTTCATTTTTGAGTTCCTTTAAACTTTTAGGGTAGCTATTACTCACCTTGATGGCACCATAATGTTTAATTTACAAATTTATTGAAGGACCAGCTTTCTTGATATATGGTCTGTGACAATAACTTGCACCTAGTCTTTTCACAGAGTAAAGGTACCTTCTTTGTGCAATACTTGAGCTCCTTCCCTACACCCTTGCTCTCCTCTAACTTGCTTTTCCTCGTGCTGGTAGCTGAGCAGGCTGGGTGACTGCCTGGGGCTCCCTGCTTAGGCAGTTTGTTTTAAGACCATGGCCGTACAGTCTTCCAATTTTCTCTTGGCTTTTTCAATTTGTGTTTTTATCTTTTTGCTACCTCAGATCCTTCCTGCAGGCGTCAATTTTGCCAGGTTTGCTCTTTCAGAAAAAGACCCTTCTTTAGAAAAATGAGATCCTGAGCTGCGAGTGCTCCGTGTTCCTGGGAAGCAGACCTTGGAGCTCACGCTTCCTAGCATCCTTGTGCACTGCAGGGAATTAGCTTGCATGCACATCTGCAATATTTTCATTTTCTTACTGGTCAGAAAGACTTCCTGCTGGTCCTCTCTAAAAGCAAGCTTGGCACTGTTATTTTGTTTAATTACTGCTTTTTTCCAGGACGACGTGGGTTTTCCAAGCTTGCTTCTGAACTGTGCATTCCTTATGCTGCCTCAAAAATAGTGAACTTGAATTTCAGCATATTTGGTGTTCCGGGGCAAAATGGCCTGCGGAGTATCTCTGAACTCCTGTCCCTTCCTGACATCACCTGGTTTAATGGGAGCAGCCGGATTTGCCCATTATTTTTGCCTCTGGCCTGCTCTCCTCGGCGGGTTCCTCGCTAACCTTTTCCCAAGCAGCGCAATTTTTATAACTTAATGCTCAAAACTCCTTCAGTCATTAAAGTTTAAGACAAGAGATGTGGCCGCGGAGGGTCGTCTGTAGATGATTCAGCCATGCAATGTGTATTAATGTGATGCTTTTATGTAGTGGAGGAAAATAGTTGGCAACTACTGTGAATCTAATGAATTGCAAAAGAAGAGGGGCAGAAGATTTAATTTTTTTCCGGTTGCCTTCCTCAAAGCTTTGCTAGCCTAAGGAATTACTAAATTTAGAGCTGACCTTCATAATAAATATACCAGAGCTATTGCAAGCAAAGGGATTCAGGAGCTGTTAGTGTTAGATGTGTCAGAGCATGGTTAGCGCTTCTCGAACCTCCCTGACGTTGCCCTGTGAACACTGGCTGCTCTTCAGCTACTCCGTAGCTCTGTGTCTGACTCAGGATCATACAGGAGAAAACGGGAGAAATTTCATAAAATCCTGGGTGCATCTTGGCCTTAGTGTTTCTTTCTTCAATTGCATCTGCAATCTGTCTTTTCTGTGTTAGTTAAGTGGTAGCATCAGTGGTGTTTCTCAGGTGAGTGCGGATGCAAAGAAATTGCCAGTTAACTGTAGTATTTTCAAGAGTACTACTAGAGTTAGATGTATTTTTGTTTGTTTATAACTGGCATATGTAAATGTTGTGCAAATCAATTTTGTTGTGTTTAGAATATCTCTTGAATGCAGCAGTAGGCTTGGTTAGTTAGAGCTGTCTTTTATGCTAGTTAAAAGAAAATGAAAATATTGTAGAAATAATCAGAAATACAGAAAATGGGATGGAAAGTACAGGAAAACCATTGCTTGTTCTGTTGGATTTGCAGGTGCGGCTCATCCTAGGGAACAGTTAGGCCCAACCTAGAAGCACCAATCCTGGACTTGCCAACTGAGCTCTAAGGAGACCTCCCTGGCCCTTGTGCTGTGGACATTCCTGGAAAGTGAACAGCCCTGTGGGGTCGGAAGGGAGGCTGGAGCAAGTAAATCAGGGTGCTGGTGATGGACATTTTAGTGGCAGGATTTTGAAGGGAAATCCAAGTAAGCCACGCAATCCCCATTGCATGTGTAAGGGAAGAGATGAGCAGTGCTAAAAGATAAAAGTGTCTTCCTGAGGCTATTTTGTGAAGAAGTATAATACAAGAACAAAATATAGGTGCTGAAGCAGAGGAAGAAAAATATCTCCAAAGAGCTTTTTCCAGGAGGAAAACATTCCTCAGCATTCCTCCACCACCCAAAAAGAGGAAGAAAGAAATAATTGGAGAGGAACTTCGCAGGAATGGGAGGCTGGCTCTTTGTCTGAGGAAGGCAAATTTACTGTGTTGTGGAGGAAAAGCCTGTTTGAACATAGAAGCTCACGCATATGAAAAACTACTAGAATTCCGCACACATCCCTGCAACCTGCTCCTCCAAACACAGAGATGAGAGAATGGGAAAGGTATAAAGGGCTCCAGTACAGCTGCAGACACCTCACCTGCTTCAGCTTTGGCAGCGGGAGCGATTCCTGACTCGGAGCCAGGGCCGGCTCTCCATTCTCCGTGTCCTCCAGGAGGCTGGGAGGAAACAGAGGAGCATTTAGTGCATATAGGCTTGAGGCTGAAAAGCAGAACTTAGAGCACACTGTTCGGGGGGCTTTCCCTGGTCTGCAGCTCCCTTCTATAGTCCAGTTTTCTTAACTCCTTCCAAGTGTCTTTGTTTTGCTGCTTCTTGGCAGTATTTCAGTATGGTTCTTTTTTTTTTAATTCAGTTTTGTGACAGAACTTTGGATTTTTTTCTGAATATTAAATGTTTTCCTAACAGTCCCTGGTAGCATGCCATTCATTTGCATCTCTGTCGTCTCTAGTGACAGATAGCCCTAGTGGATCCAGCGTAGAGAACAAGTGAACCAAAAAAGAATGGAGAGAAGGGCAAATTCGTGACTTTGCCAACAGTTTGTTCATCTCAGCTGCTGCTCACTACTGAGTGGTAAAAGTAAGTTAGTAAAAGTAAGCTACAAGGGAGATGTTCCTGCATCCCTCCTGCCCCTTCTGCAGGGCCCAGGAAGAGCTGAATGCCCTTTGCTGCACCTCCAGGTTTTTCCTGTCTCGTTTCCTGTTTTATTTTCTTAATTGTTGCTCTAGTAGGACTTTCACCTTGCAGTGTCGTTAGTTTGGTGGGAGAGACTTACCCGGGTAGGCTGTGGTACGTGGTTTCACATGAATCAAGGGACTAAAATTGCCGTCCCTTTTGAGAGGCCTGAAGATGCCAATAGACTTTCCGTTGTGATAGTCACCTACAATACGAGTGTTCTGGTACCATCTGCCACGGTGTCATTGAGCCTGGACGGGAAGCTGCGTTTTAGCTGTTTGAGGAAACAGCCTGTTTGTGCTGTGAGCAGCGGAACTTGTTTTCCACGTGCGCAGAGAGCATGTTAAGCCACTTGCAGGGTGCTCTGCTTTCCTCAGGAGAGGGAAGAGACTGGGTGCACAGGGATAAGCGGGAGAAGGCAGGAGAATCCCGCAACGTTGCCCTGGCTGCAGATCCCTGGACCAGCCACCAGGTCTCTTGGTGTCAGAGCCTCATGGAAAGACCCACGGACACCAGTCCTGCCTAGTGCCCACCTTCAGCTACGCAGCACATAGAGTAGTGCCAGGTACAGCAGGTGATCTCTGCCTGCCCTTTCCATTTCCATTTCCAGGTAAGATTACTCCTACTATTCATCTGGCTACAGTTTTAAAATCTGATATACAGGGAGGGATTTATATAAGTGTTGCAGAATAAGTCACATATAGTAGCATCATTCCTAAAATCCCATGCATCACCTCTTCCTGGTGTCATGAGGACACAATATGTCCCTTTCCTCTGATTCTGGAACTTAGCATCTTTTCTGAAGATCCACACGAATTGAAGGGGTGGCTATTGCAACATCTCGTTTCTGCTGGAAGAGGATATATCTCCGAGGAAAATCAGGATTTTTTTCTCTCAGCTGCCGCATACTTTATTCATTGCACTGTCTTCTCTTTCCCTACTTCATGACCTTGTTTTGCAGGATTGTAGATAGGGTGTTTTACTACCAGTCGTATAACAGCTAGTACTTATGATGGTATAGCCTTGATAAAATGATGATGTGCCAGGGCTACGCAGTTACATGTGGTGCTGGGAGAACCTCCTTGGCAGCTTAAATGTATGTCAAAGATGACATTTTCTCTATGCAATAGGCAACTTTTATTTTAAGTCCAGCTGAGGGTTTATCTACATGGTGTTTACTGCATAGCTCACAGGCATGCTGGTGTATCTGGTCTGTATTAGTCAAGATCTATATCTCTTAGTTAAGAATATTTTTGTGAAATTACCTGAAAATACTGACCTCTTCACATTTGTGTACAAACAACAATGTGTACGCTGTAATTTAGCTGTTTTTCTTTTCTTGCTTTATGTGCTTTTATTCAGAATCTATCAAAAAAAAATGAAATGATCTGTCAGCTGCTTCAGAAATTTATGCTTGCAGGTCGAGTCTTCAATTCCATACCAAAAATGAACAGAAATTTTAGCAAGTTAGTTTGTATTTTAAGCATCCTTTCCATCTAACTAGCTTTATGACTATTTGTAAGTAAAAGAAAAGAGATTTTAAAGGCACTAATTCCACTAGTTCAAATTTACTGTGTCTGTGGTAGTGGTAGAAATTTTCAGTGTCAACTGGAAGCCATTCAGGAAAATTGTAATGATGTGTGAGAGGATAATTTAATCTGTGCTTCATACACTCCCCAGAACTGACCCATATGCAACTAAGAGAAAATCCCTTTTCCCCTCTTTTGATGGCTGCATGATGATACTCATTCCCCATCTTTTGATGCCCTTGCATTATATCCTGCCAGAGGAAATGAAGATTTAGCAACTGCTTGTGCTATGTGCAGTGTGGATGCTTTACGAAAAAGAAAAAAATCCTAAATGCCAATTTCCAATTATAGTTAGGCTTTGGTGGGAGTTGAGGGTGTCCTTGGGCTTTGGCTAAGTGATGTGAAGGAGTGGTGGTTTTCTGTGTTGGACATTCACATTATAGTCTTTACTGTTAGCAAATAAAACTCTAAAGATCCTGGGTACTGTAGCTGGATACCTGAATATATTTTTAAATGCGGTATATATTTTTACTGGGAAGAAATGTATAATGTTTCTACATTTAGTAGTAAAGTTTTTAGAGGTTTTTCTGTACTTAAAGTATCATATAAGAGAAGACTATAATACAATGCAACATTTACACTTCAAATTGCAAATTAATTTTGTTCTTAATTCAGTAGTGGAGAACAGCATTCCTGTGGTTCTCATTACCAGCATAGGACTCCAGCTTTGAGGAGTCCCTTATCACACTGTTTGATACCCTGTGAGATGGAGAGTGACATGGGATGATGGATTGTGCATAAATCCACTTCCATTTTGTGCTTGTGCGGTATTTGTTTAACTTTGTTTATAATATTCCTATTTGTAGAAGCTGAAGGACATTGAATATGTTGATTCCTTGAAACTTTATTTGTATGGAGAAGGCGTGCTGTTTTTAATGGTAATAATGTACAAAGAAGTTTCTATGCTAATTGTCACCTCTTGGTTTCTACAGCCTTGTGAACAACGTCCTTTGATTCACTGCTGTTTAGCACAGTCCGATACATTCTGGTTGTTGCTCTTCTCTCAGGTCTATGTCCGGGTATGGATCCGAGAAATAATACTATGGATAGGTGCAAGTCTTAATGCATAGTTTGACTTTTCTTTTGCAGAAAGCACATGCACTTCCTTGTATAGCTGCTTATTACATGTAAGCAGTTACATAAGGCAGTCCCAGCGCATTGCAAACGGCTACCTGTGACACTAGCAACAGTCAGGTGCTTTATTGTAGCATGAACAGCAGTCGACTAACAGATTTTATTGTTTTCAACAGCCTTGCTAAACATATGCTCACTTTTGATCACATTTTTTCCTAAGGTCTGCGTAGCATACAGTTTAAATCTCTAATTTAAGAAAATGGCACTGGTTTTGTGTGACCCTGCAAGGTCCTGGGGATCTTGGTCACAAGAGACAACGTGATGGGCCGGGGTGTGGAAAGCCCAGAAGACCCCCATCCTCTTCCTCCTGTGGCTCCACAGTGTCACTTGTTCAAGGGCTGGGTATATGCGGGCTTACGGGTATACCTGTAATTGTAGGGAGTGTGAAGTGCTTATTTTGATTTGATTTAGCAGCCCGCGAGGTGGGTTTCTCACTTGGCTGATGCGTAGGCTGCTCTTCAGCCAGCAGAGACGGTCAGAGGATGCCGCATCCCGTGTGCAGGGCCTGACTCTTCCCTGGCCACGGGGAGCGTCTGGCCGCCCGCTCCAAGGCCTCCAAATGAGGGGATCCATCCCAGCCACTGGAAGCAATTACACTGAGCAGCATAGCTGCCCTCATGTAAAAAACTTCAGGAAAGGGGCTGCGCTGGTGAAGGGATGTGAAATGCCAGAGTCCAGGTTGGCCTTGATTTAGAAAACCAGCTGCCTGCTGGCATATTACTTAAGCTTAAGTCATGCACTGAAACTTAGGTACAGCTCTCTTAAGTCTTAAGTGCAATCTGTATTATTAATACACTTAAAATAATGCAGAGACGGCTTTGTGTGCCGCTTCTCCCAGCTTCGCTTCCAGAGTGCTCCGGTGTCGGAGCCCCTCGGCCGTGGGAGCTGCGGCAGTTGGGCCATGTGTCTGGCTTAGAAAGAAGATGGAGGAATCGAATAGTGTAGCATCCTTAAAAAAAAAAAAAATGGGGGGAGTGTTTTATTAAGTACGACTGTATAAAGCTTCCCTATGGCTGGAATTTACATTAATGCAGTTCATTGTTCCCTGCAAGCAGATGGGGCGATAAGCACAGAGTCACGTGCGCGTTTGTAACTATTCCTTTAACCAGCGTTTTTAATATGGAATGCTTTTCCTTTGATACATTTGAAAGTAAAAGTTAGTTCCCAGAGTGAAGATAATCAAATTTCCCTAGAAATTCCCTAGAAAACCCAATTTCTCGGGATTGGAGTGGAAAGCGCGTGTTTCGGGGCGCGTGGCGCGGCGCCCGGGGCCGGCTCCAGCGCCGCGGCGCTCCGGAGCGCGGAGCCAAGCGCCGGGCCGGAGCGGGGGGAGCCGCGGCCGCCGCGGGGGCTCTGCGGGCCGCGCGGCTCCGGGCCACGTGTGACTCTCGGCCACGCGAGCGGCGTCGCCCAGGCCGAGCCCCTCTGCCTAACAGATGTGGGGAGGAGGGCACCGCGGGCCCGCAGCAGTTGCTTCTCCGCAACAATGTCCTTTTTGTGGGAATCCGATGCTTCTTAAAAGATGGAACATGACATCACCACGGCCGCTCCAAGAAGCATTCCTCAATAATACCGAGTGTGCTCTGGTTATCAGCTCCCTTCCCCCCGCGCCTCGCGCCCGCCGCTCTGACTGATGCTTTTTGTCTATTGTTTAGGCCGGGGCTGTAAATGCGAAACAGTTGTCCCTCAGTGCTGCGCGCTTGTTAGCGCGGCGATCAAGTGGAATGGTGTTGGCTTTTCCTAAAAATTGATTTTTATTTTTTGAAAACCTGACAGAAATGACAACAAAAACTGTTCTCCCCGACTTCGTCCGTGTAGCTACAGGTACGGCCTGCACTGGGCTAGCGGTTCTCCTGCCTGCGCCGTGTGTTCTGTGGGAGAAGGTGGGAATCCCGCAGGCCTCTCCATGCCGCCTGGGCCCACCGGTTGCTCCAAGGTTCCTCCGAGGCAGCCATAGGGATGGGAAAACCGTGCAGTGATTTTGTATACAGATCTTTTTTGTGCTTGGTCCATCTTTTCCTGGTTCCCTGAGAAGGGGCTAACATGCAAACGTGCTTTGGGTTGCCTTATGAATCTTTGTAAAACCTGCCCGCGTGGAGGAAAGCAATGGGAAATGCTGGATTCCACTTCCCTTCTCTGCCTGCTCTCTCCTACACGTGTCTTCAGCGGAACACATGGAGAATCTTACAGGCTTTGCAGCTAGGTGTGCAGTGGCTATCGCTAGTACAACCATGTTTTGTGCTGGCAGGTATTGGAACTAACGAGGATTGAGCAAGTCTTCAGCACTTTGACGTGCTGCAGCTGGTTGAAGAAGATACCACAAAGCATAAACAGGCCAGGAGTCTGGTGTTTTCCAGCCTTGTAGGAATTACTCCACGGGGAAGAGGAAACAAGTGATTCATTGATGATCTAGAGACTCGGAGAAAGGTGGAGTTTACATCCAGAAAAGGAGGGAAAATGGACAGGGATAGGGCTTTCTGGTATATCTGTTAAACTTCGATTAAATATCCTTTTTTTCCCCAGCTGTGAAGTTGTAAAGCTATTTCTTTTTAAAGAACAGATTTAAGATATAAAATACAAATTATAAAAGTGCTTTCCTTAGCCAGACAGAAGGATTTTGTAAAAGAAGTGAGCTTTGTGATTAGCTGTTTGCCGGGGGTGCAGAACTGTGTGTGTTGGTGACAATTTATGGAGAACGGAGAGGAAACCCCGCTTGGCAAGGCCCCTTCCTTTAAGAGGAAAAGAATGTGTTTTTCACTCGTGCTGCTTGTTTTGCTTCACCTGTTGTAAAGAGCAATAAGAGTATGCTGTAAAAGTTGTGCTAAAATCTTATTGTATAAGTGGATCGATTCCAGGACGCACGTGTTGAATAAAGGAAAGCCAAAGCACAGTGTAAACAGAAAATTTCATACTTTCCTAATGGCATCTGAAGCTGCGAGTTCCTCTGAAGAAACTGCTTGCCAGTGGTAGACTATTATAGGGGTTGTATAATGTGCTATTACGATTAAAATGTGTGTTTGCATCTACTGAATCACAGGATGCACAGGTGTGGTATGTGGAGGTCGATAGCTCCTGTCTTAAATACTATTTCTTAAAAAAAATAAGAAAAAGAAAAAAAAAAAGAGGTGGGGAGTGTGAATAAGAATCTGAAGAGTGTTTTTTAGATAGACCTCTTGAATTTAGATATGAGAAAAGGCAGGAGGGACTAGGACTCAGTCATGGAAGGAGCAGCCATAAAGATTTCCCAGTGTGCGTGCTGAAATGAGTAAAAATTAGTCACTGCCTCCTTAGCTGGAACACAATTGCAGCAGAAGGAATGCAGAGCAGAATTAAGGAGAGGAAGATGTGGAACTAGTAAATGGAAGTGGCAGTTCGTACATGTCAAACTTAGACTGTATAGTTTGTCTTGCAAAGATCGTGGCATGCATGCAGTCGAGTAGTCCATTTAAAAGAAAAGAAAAATCCAGCTGATAATGTAACAGATGACACATGTAACTCTTCAAAGGAAAGATATTGAGGTATTCTTGGCTCACTAATGACAACCTGGTTGTCACTGCAGGTCGAGAGATTCTCTTGGTTTTCCTGTAGGTGACTGAGCGGTTGATGGAGGGCAGAATGTGGTCACAGGTTGTGTTTTGTCTCATTTGTTTTCTGTAGAAATGCCTGGCCAGTGTCACAGTTGGATTTTGATATTATCACCCCGATAGATTGTGTTGTTTTGTGCAACTGGGATTCTTGCTCTGGAAGCAGTGGAAACTGCTCTTCTGGGGCTTTGTTTCTGCCTCGTGGAGAGCGGGATAATCAGTGAAGGATTGCAATCTTTTCCTTGCAGTAATCCATGCTGAAGAGGCTCCATTCATACAGATGAACCAAGGGTTGAGGCAGCACTTTAAACCCAGATAGTCAGTCGGCTAACTGCCCAGCAGGATGCCATCGACCAGCCGAGCGGGCAGCCTGAAGGACCCCGAAATTGCAGAGCTCTTCTTCAAAGAAGATCCAGAAAAGCTCTTCACAGATCTCCGAGAGATTGGACATGGAAGCTTTGGAGCAGTTTATTTTGTAAGTAGCTTTGTGTTAGTTGTGCTTGTTTTTGTCTTCACACCCTGGACATTGACTGCTTGTACACAGTGAGAAAAAATAACTAATGTGGATCTGTTTGAATGGTCTTGGGGACAAGGATGCTTTTCTCGAGGTGTGCCTGCACAGCCTCACTCCATTCACAGATTTGGGGTACCTCTAAGTTGCTTGCAAGCAAACTGTGGGAAAAACTGGGAATTTGGTCCTTGCTTGGTAGCCTTATGCGTGTATGTTGCAAGTACAGATTTATCTGCAATTTAAAACTCATACTTCTACTCTGTCTGTGGTGGCTGGCAGCTCCTGGGCTGTGTGTCTCCTTATCAGCGCTTGTCCCTGCAGAGTGATTGAGCCCTCTGCAGCCTCGCATGCCCCACGGGTTCCCCTGAAGCCACCTTTGTGTTTGGCCACCTGAATGCTGGTGCTTTTGCTATCAGCTGCCCTGTCACATCCTTTCGTGCTGCAGGCACGAATACCAGCGTTCATCCCTATAAAGCTGCTTATTTGACACAAGCTCCTGGGCAGCAGAGATTTTCCCAGGCTGTGCGTGTAGCTGGAGGTGGGAAATTTCATGGTAACTTCATTTGCAGGTTGCTGGATGTTAACCTAAGTGCATACTGCAAGACCTTCATTAAAACCCCCTTTTCCTCAGAAAATCTTTTCTCATTTATAATTATGGGAGGTGTGGCCAAACCTGCCAGTTCTCCTTCAGAAAGCCATTTGTGTCAGTATTTTATGAGATGCCTATTCATTGTTAATAATTGCAGCAGACCATGTTGGGAACCTTCCAGCACAAATTTAATGCAGCACAGATGAACTAATTAGGAAAAGCTTCTTAATTTTGTTCCCTGCTTAAAACTATGAGCAGTCTGGGAACAGATCTGAGGGAGGAAAGTGTTTTCTAAAGAAACAGGACTCACCTGCGGTCCTTTACTTAATATAATTTATTCACTCTGGCGAAAGAGTGGATATAAAAGGAGAAATGATAAATCTGCCTTGCTGCTATGTGGAAATACTACTGAAGTTTTTCAGGACTACTGTATCTAACAACAGGACTAGTGAGCCACAGGGCTGTGCAAAGCTGGCAAAGGGCTAGAGAGAACCTCCCTACAAGTTGTAGGCTAATGGCTTTAGCAAACACGGGCAAGAAGCTGCATTTGCAGCGTCTGTTGACTGTCTTCCTAGTGTTTGTAAGGGCTGACTGCCCATTACCAGCTCCTTTTCCAAGCAGATAAGAAAGAAGAGGTTGTTAATGGTCTAAAATGGTGGAAAATAATTCAGTGTAGGCCAGCATTCACTAAAGAGCAGGTCTACCTCTTCTCCATTGAGATGTGGCAGAAAGTAAGTCACTTGCAAAAAGTATAAACAATCCACACTACCCCAATCCATGGGGCAGGGGATAATTCAGCCATGTAAGGGGGTGCTTCCTGCGAGGAAGATACATTGCTGGCTATTTATTATGTCTGTGTTCTGATACTTTACCCTATGAATTAAAAAAGTACAGAATCTTCTCACTGCTCCAGTTCCAAGACATCTCGAATGTGAAACTGTTCAACATACTTCACGTGTCAAGCATAAACTCAAAAATGAGAAAGGCAGCGTGGAAAGAGAAGTTCAGTGTAAATGAAGAAAGTAAAAATAAATTAGAGAAATTAGAGGAGGGTATATTTTGGATAGTTTTACAGAAGAAAAATGAACGTGGGAGGAATCTCTTAAATTTCTTAAACAAGGTTTGAATCCAACTAATGTAAACTATTAAACATTTTTTAATCAATGTGATATCAGATTATAATTAATAACTGTTTAAAAGCATGTTGCCACAGCTGATGTGCTTCACCTATTCTTTGCTCATGCAGCTCTTGTGTTACTGCACAAGTTGCTATAGTCACCTGATTTTGATCCTTTGTGTGGAGTTCTCAGAGGAAAGCAGGATATGTGCACAGAAATGTCTGTCATTTAAAAGAGCTTGGTTTGTTTGAATTGTTTAAATTAGCTGGCCTTGTGACATCTTCATATCTTTTGTCTAGGAACTGTCTTTTTTTAGCTGTTCAAGATCACAAGGAACATGGGGGGGCAGGAAAAGCCAACTAAGCTCCGTGGTTTTAGCAGCCCTGGCAGTCTTGGCCAGGGCGCTTCTCCTTTTGTCCAGCCATAGCAATGAGGAACTGTAGGTGTTATACAAAGAGTCTGTGACTGTTTGCCCTTTTGTTTGTTTGTTTGTGGGTTTTTTGTTTGTTTTCTTTTGGGGGGTTTTTGGTAAATACCGCTGCCAGTCTGCTTCATTGCATGCAGGCTGAATCTTTTTTTTATACATACATATAATAAATAGATGTGGGAATAATAAATAAATAAAACAAAAATCCTGAAATATTCAATTTTTTAAAATGCAGTTTTACTGTTAGTTATACTTTCCATTCTTTCCCTTTAGTGATCCCTGAGGCAGGGGCAATATGTTTATTGTATGTGATAATTGGCTAAGGCTGTTACTATTTTCCTCCTTGTTTCTGTCACTGAAAAAATCCCGCATTGGCAGAAAGTTCCTTTCTTTCTTTTATAATTGACATGAACTACTAGTTCACCTCATGGTTTTAGTTTCTTAGAAATTGCAAGTCTGGCACCTCGGAATCATTTTGGTATTATCCTTGCCCTGCTCCGTGCTCTGCAGTGTAATAATAGCTTTCATTTGACACAGGAAACCTACTGTACCGAAATACTGCAGATGGAGCAGAAGAATAACCCCACTCTTTTGTTACAGCTGTGCTCCTTCTGCTCTGCTATTCTGTTTGCTGGTTTATTTGCTGGCTGATTTGAATGTTTCAGAGCTTGCCTCTAAATAGTAAAGATCTAGGAGTTAGGATTGTATTCTTCCTTTTATCTCAAAACAAAATCCTCAAAATCTTTGTTCTATTGTAATATTAGCAAGAAGGTAGGAAAGATTCTCTCAAACAAAAGGAAAAGTCTTGGTTCAAGCTTGTCCTAAGGAAACTTGTTGAAATAAGGACCGACAGGGATTCTGGGAATCTTTAATGAATGGCAAAATTAAAATATTGACTGAAACGTTTTTACAAAAGATAGAGTCCTAGTACTTCAATAATCCATGCTCTGACAGACTGTATTTGATTAAACAGAAATCCTTAACTATCAGCATTTTCCTCAGTGCTGGGATGTACACAATTTGGATCTCTGTTGTCTGGCTTCGTGTCCCAGTTGATGGTGCTTATCAGAGACTCGGAGCTTGTTTCCTTGTCCACCACCCAGTGCTGCAGAAATTCCTAGCAGGAGGTTGGCTGGGATGCTGCTTGGGAGCATCATTTTTGCCAGGTGAAGTCACACCGTCCCTCTTCCTGCAAGGGCGAATGAGCCATCGCTTTGGAGCTAAATTAATCAGAACTTCTTGTCTTCTCTTATCTTAGGTGATTATCATCTGAAGTCAGGAAGTCTGCCTTTGAAGTGTGAAAAACACATTCGCTTGTTTTGCTGTATAAGCAGCAATGCTGTTGGACAGCAAAAAAAAAAAAATTAAATTGGAAGCTATGCTTTAGTCACAATTTCTAAGAGATAGCACATTCACCCCACTTACATGTTTACTTGATCCATGCTGGTTGGCTTTTGCAGAGAATTAAGGATTTCTTGCTGCTTTCTCTACAGACATAAATTCCTCTGTGTGTGTGTGTGTGTGTTTGGTTCCCATCATATTTAAGATGTGAATAAACTGATGCATCATGTTTTAATATTACAGGCACGTGATGTGCGCACCAATGAAGTGGTGGCCATCAAGAAAATGTCCTATAGTGGGAAGCAATCCAATGAGGTATGTGGAGCATCTTGTGCATTAAATCTGAACTCTTGCAGACACTTCTTGTATGGGATGATGTTGGTTAGCCTGGGCTGCACAGCTGCAGGGGTCTTTCCTATGGCAGCAAAGGTGAATGAGAGGACTGTGCAAATAACACCCATTTGTCCCTCTGTTTGCAGCGAAATTCTGCCTAGGCTCCTGTTGGAAAAGACACGTTGCTTTTGGATATACAAGACTGTTTTATGGGACCATTTAAATGTACAGAAAATAAATTAATATATTTGTGTTGGAGTTAAATTTTTTAAAAAAGGTCTTTTTTGCCCTTAAACATTCCATTCTATTTTTTTTTATTTTGCTGTTATTAATGAAGTAGTGAAAGATTCGGCAGGAATCTTGTTTGTATGAAGTAGTAAGGCAGAATGTCTCCTCCCCTGAAGTGACTCTGCTGATGAGGAGCTAAAACAAAAGCAAAGCAGCAAGAGTGAATGAATGAATTTGACAATCTGAACAGTAGCACAATTATAGAAGAACTGCCAGAGCTAGGGAATTGGGCAGTCTTTGAAGAGTTAGCTATAAAAGCAGGCCTCTGAGACTTAAACATTAAATGTTTTCATGGCCACCCCAGTTGTCTGGTTTTTCCTAGGACACTTAATAGAGATAATTGGTTTTATGCTTCAGATGTTTAAGTGCTAATATAGATTCTTGAAAACCCAGCGTGACTTGAAGTTGAGCAGCTTGTTTGCTATTATTTCTGGTAGTGACGTGTATCAGGTTGTGGAATCATGTTTTTAATAAAAGCAAGCATGTTGTTCAAGGCCCTTGTGGTTCCTGCCCTCCATTCTCTGTGTTCCACTCCAAGTATCAATTCTCCTCACTTTCTGCACATAACTTGTGCATATTGATCATCAACACAACAAGGAACTAACATATTATTTCCTTTCTGCGTGCATGTAGTGGGGGGTGATAGTGTCTTCAGCAATCCTAAATTCTAGCTTCACAGTTAAATCTGCTATACATGTGTCTATTTTGTCACTGCAATGGCTTGTTTAACCACGTACTGATGAAAGAATAATTTGTACCTACTACTTTGTCCTACTGTTTTAATTGCTATGAGCTATAAATACCACATTCACATGAAACAAACTGTGCATGCTTCAGAAATAGCTTTTGTTTGTCTTCAATGCTCATGTGTCTTTATTTTGAAGAAAATATTCAAACCAGGATTAAAACACTTTCTATTTTATTTCTGTATTTATTTTGTTCAGAAGTTTGCTAGTGTTATGATCTAGCCTATGTAAGTAACATTGATTAAGGACATTTCAGTATTATTTATATTTACTTAGTTTCATAATAAGATTTTTATCTTTCAGAGCAATGGTTCCTTATAAGTAAAGTACCTATCTCATTCCAAAAATAAGTGAGGGAATTTTATACTATGTAGTCCTGTGTTCTTAGTGTGATACTGAAGCTCTTTTAATTTCTTTTAAATTTCCTGCGTTCAGAAACGGAGAAATGTTACCAAAAACTTAATGTTTAGCAGCTGACAAATGGAGCCCCATCTGATGTAATGTAACTCATGGGGTAGATCTTTACGTCTTGCAGAGTAAGTGAGAGACAGCTGATCCTGCCAAAGGACACCTTTTGTCATCTGCATCTCTTGTGAGTTGGGATATGTTTGATTTGACAGCAGAAATGGCAGCCCTTAGAAAGGGATTGCTTCTTTTTTGAGGACTTGCTCAGGTATCACACGTTTACCATTGTATCCTATCCATACGTATAAATAAAGAATACTACATTGATAAGAGATCTTATTTTGGTAAGACTATTTTGTGAATCTGTTGAAGAGTAGAGCAGTGAACATCACAGTGTGCATGTCAGTTTAATTTCAAATCTTAAGATGGTTTCTGACTAAATAAACAAACATACTTCACCAAGAAAAATATGGTAACAGTTTTGTAAAGTCTTTCTATTTCTTTTCTACAGAAATGGCAGGATATTATTAAAGAAGTCAAGTTCCTCCAAAGAATAAAGCACCCTAACAGTATAGAATACAAAGGCTGTTATTTGCGGGAGCATACGGCATGGGTAAGCATCTACTGCGCTCTGCACTTGCCTTGGTTAAGGGCACTTTAAATAAAATATCTCCAGCTGCCTCTCAAAAGGCACCTGAGCATTTGCATGGCACAGACACACAGAAGTGTAGCCAAGGACTCAGCAGAACTGAGTGTAGTTTTTGGAAACAAGATTTGAGGAAATTTCCCCTTTCTTTTGCATACTGTGGTGATTTATACATTGTTATTTCAGTGTTTTTAGCTTGATGGATGGTTTATTTTTAAAAAAATCCTATCGGCAAAATATATATATATATATATATATCTCTGTCACAAGTGTGGCAGTTTCATTAGATACTTGCAGGTCGTGTAATGGCATATTTGGTGTGCTGCTGCATTCGTTAATGGTGACTCAGTAATTTACAGGACAACCGAATGTTTTCCAGAACTAAATGGTCAGTTGTATTTTTAACGGAACAGAAAAGTTTCATTAAAGTAAACCCTGAATTCCCACTAGGTACATGTATATAAAATAAGCAATGTAGTATGTAGCAGGTTATGGCTGAGTGCTGCCTTCCTTGGCAACTTTCTTACTAAAAACCTTACACAGGAAGGCTCTGCCAGCTTCAGTGGGAGCTCTCCCTGTGCGAGGTGTCAATATGACAGTGGCAGCATGGGGCTTTTATTATAAGTAATTGCATTGTTATGGCTGAGTTCTGTTGTTTTCCAGCAAAGTTGAGCTTACATCAAAAAATGTGTGTCTGTGTGGTTAGACCAGCAAATCTTTTTACGGTAGGGACAGTTTGTGCCAGCAAAAAAAAGTGCTTTTGTTGATACAGCATATGCCAGTTATCTGAGCAGGGTAAACCATATCAGCCAAGGCGCTTTTATGCTGTTATAACTAATCTGTGCTAGGATTTTTGCTTGTGTTGAGTAGTTGAAGGAAAAGCACATCAGAACTGGCATTGTCACGCTGGCAGAATTCTTCTAGAAGAGTTCCCTGTGCTTTAAAGGACATATTATTGTTTGTTTTGCTAAGCATATAAACATAACTTGCTACTTATGAATACAATATATTCTGCATATTTTTCCTCCTTTCCTCTTGTATAAGAGCTACATATCTAAGCATACAGAGCTTATAAGAAGGCAGTGTAGTCTACTCATAAAATGCTAACTTGGGATGAAGTTGTGTCCCTTCCTCTTCCTCACTGCTGGACATAGGGCAGGTTCAATGTAAATAACGTTGTATACACCACTGATAATCTAGAAATCTGGTAAACGTGTTTACTGATAACGACTTTCTAATAACTATTTTGATTTCTTCTCATACAGCTTGTTATGGAATATTGCTTAGGATCAGCCTCAGACTTATTAGAAGGTATGTCATGAACATTTATTTAATGAAAATTCAGAATCATTATACTGAAATAGGAGGTTGTAGAATCACTGAATTGTTCCTGAATATATGGTTTTATTTTGGGTCAGGGCTCCTGTATGAACAGTGACAGTAATTCAAAATCTCATAATATTCCCCTGTAGAATGTCAGCTTTCCTAGGTGTGTGGTTTATCTTTGTTTCATGTTATTTTAAAACAAGTTGTCAGTCAGCTATTTGTTTTCTTTTGAGTTTCTCCTGTCATGACAGTTCAAGATTTATTTCTGAAAACCTTTGCTGTTGATCCTAATTCTTACTAACAACTGTAGTCCTGCTGACTAAAATAGTTCTGCAGCAGTATTGGGGGTTTGTTCGATGAGGTCTTTTGTTAAATGGTTGTTTTTTTTATCAGGCTGCTTGAAGTGAACTTTTTTTTTTTTTTTTTTTTTTTTTTTTTTTAAGATATGTGTGTTTGGCCAGTAAGTTATCTCCTTTTCTTGCCAGAAGCATTTTAGGACAAAAGGCTGAGCTGCACAGGAGTCACTTGTATTGCAACAATTTATTAATCTGTGTGTGACTTGTCATGAAGTTCTAGGGTTTCAGATTTAACTATTTTAAAGAAAAACTGAATATTGAGTCTCAATGGGTATTTGGGAGAATGATCATGGAACTGATGAGAATGTAGTCTAAAATTGCAAGGTAGTCAGTCTCTTGTTTGATAGTAAATAGGTGCTGTGTTGCAGTTAGATTTTTATCTCGTTATAGAATGTGTGCTATGCAGTGAACTATTTCTAAACTGTACTTTTGATTCTCATGCTGGACCTAGTAAGATGAAAGTTTAGTTTTTTCTCTGTTTGTGCATTGTTAACGGCGCTCACTGCATGTTTGCAAGCTGCATTGTTTTCTTTAATATTGAATTTCAAATAAATTCTTTCCTTAAGTTCATAAAAAGCCATTGCAAGAAGTGGAAATAGCAGCAATTACCCATGGTGCTCTCCAGGGATTAGCATACTTGCATTCTCACAATATGATCCATAGGTAAGTGGTTATAGATTTGCTGTGTCACGCACTTGCAGGTAATTTACCTTGTTGATCGTATCCCCTTCATCATAAGTTTAATGTTTATAAGCAAATATTCTCTTCTTGCAGTGCCCATATGTTCCTGAATTAGTAATTTATAATAATATTAAAATACTAGCAAGCTGTGTATCTCCTTACGTAATATCTCTTACATCTGGTGTTCATAATTTCCATGGAAGCGCTTTGAAATAACTAAGCTTTTCCCTGCCTGATACGACGCGGTGCTGATTGCCCCTTGAAGCAGAAAATAGCAGGGCAGGCTGAGTGCACAGTTTACCTAAAACAGCTCCTAGCAACTTCGGTGCAAGGATTGCTCAGTAAAGGGGAAAAAATGCTAATATTTACACAAACAAAAGTTTTAAATGAAGATACATTTTGAGAAATGCACAAGTTGGACATGCAAATGTTCCTGATATTTAGAGTGTCTGCTGAATTTTAGTATGATCAATAGCACGTCTTGTAGTCTGTCCTGTGGAAGATGTGCTTTATTGGGCAGGAATAATACCAGCATTTGTGTTCTATAACCAGAGATATCAAGGCAGGAAACATCCTGCTGACAGAGCCCGGCCAGGTGAAGCTTGCTGACTTCGGATCTGCTTCCATAGCATCTCCTGCCAACTCCTTTGTGGGGACGCCATATTGGTGAGCTAAGTGTCCTGCACGTTTTTGGCTTTGCCATTAATGTGTCACTCACTGGGTGTTCAATGCACTTGAGCACTATTAGAAGAATTAGCTTTGTGATCCTCCAGGAGCTGTAGTGATAAAATGTCCTTTGCAAAAGCAAATAGGAATTGGGTTCTGCCTTCAAGAAATTGTGATTCTGTGTATTTACTCTTCACAAAAAGTCATAAAAATATTTTGCTGTTCTACTTGCTCTGACTTTTAAGTGTTACAGAGGTGGGATTTAATTATCGATAATATATTTTAACCACTCTCCCCAGTGGTCTTAGCAATTCGTATATTCTCACCGTGTCTGGCTGTTGAAATAACTGCAGTGTTTTTTCTTTCATAGGAAAGGCCAGGTTCATTGAGCAAACCCCTTTGCAGATCCCTTGTATGCTTTTGATCTCTTGCACCTAATCTGTGCTGTTTACACAACTGCATGCTATAATTACTTCACCAGAGCCGGCCAGCCAGCTAAACTGTTGGAAAGGTGGGAGGGCCGAAGGTGGTAACTCATAAACTGAGTTGGGCAAAGCCCAAGAAAACACTGTGCAGGCTCTTTATAGGCTTGTACTAGTGTGGGTGCCCAGCTGTGTGGCATTTTAATGGTTATCCACATAAGAACTGGTCTTTGTTCACAGTAACCTGTGTTCATGCTTGATATCTTGGCGGAATGCTTTGCTTATGGTAGATGGAATTAGGGAAATTCACTGAAATGCTGATGTTGATGGTATGTTTCAATGCACAGAATTTTATGAGCGCCTATTTCCTATTTTAGGATGGCCCCAGAAGTAATTTTAGCCATGGATGAAGGGCAATATGATGGCAAAGTAGATGTTTGGTCTCTTGGAATTACCTGTATTGAGTTAGGTAAGTTATTTTCTTTCAAAATTATAGAATTGCTTTATTTAATATGTAGAACTTACTCTACACTTGAATTCAAAAGAATATCCATGCTTCCTTCCCTCTCTGATTTCTTTGGGATTGAAATTTTGGAGAAGAGGGCTAAATGAGTTCCCCAGAATTCAAGACCAAATCTCCAGTTTGATATTGATTGAATTATGTTTTTATTACGCGAAGCAAAAGATCTATACAAAAAAAAAAGCCAAATGCCATCACTAGAGGTGTTCACATTCTGTGGTTGAGGTAATTAACTTTTAAACTGAAAAAGTCTTGTGGAACAGCCTTAGAAATCAACTATTAAAACTACCAATGTGAAAAAAGATTTAGTGGTAAAATGGTGATATTGTTTGCATTTAAATTTGGGAAATACCGAAGACTTCTATTGCTCTGAAGTTTAAGACAGCTTCATAGCTATGTTCAGTGTATGTTGTCATATGCTATTACGTTTGGCAGGAAAATCTCTTAAGAAAAGTTTGAAATGATCCAGTTTTTGAAGTGTTAACTCTTAGAGGAGGGTAGGAGGGGAGGATAACATCGCCGTTAGAACAGACTCCTTAAAGCAAAACGTCGGCTTAAAAGGGCTCTATTAGCATGGCATTTTATGTAAAAGTGATGTGTAATGTTTTCTTGGGACACAAATACACTCAGTAAAGCACAGCTGAGATTCACTTGGTAGGCAAAATGCAGCACTCGAGCCGCTTCGCTCCAAGTTCCTCTTGGGATGGTGAGGTTGGCTCCTGCTCCTGTACCTGAGGCTGTCCTGCCATCCTTGTCACCTCCTATTGCCCGTGCTCCAAAACAGCCTTGACGGAGCAGCCTGCCGGCGCAGCGCGCTCCCGGGAACACGCTAATCCATGTGAACTGCACAGTTTAGCTAAAAATGCCGTCTGGCATTCCAAACTGTCAACTTCATTTTCTTCCAGGACGTGAAATAGATTCTTGCTTCAGAGCAGTGATTTTTTTTTGCTTTTCCCCTCCTTGCCAATATAAAGCGGTCGGAGGGGTGTGACTGTCGTGCCGGGCTCCCGCTCCGCGCGCGCTCGGGCGATTTGGCGGCGCGGCGGCTCCAGGAATGCACTGAGCTCATGGCGACCGCACCCCCGGGCGCCTTGCTGCACGCTGCATTCCTGCAATATGAAGCGCTCGGCCTGGCCCAGCACTTGTAGCTTGCTGGGAGGTGAGACTGGGTCAGGACAGTAGAGCATTTTAAGCTGGATCTGTGCGGTTATCCAATTCAGGATGGGTTGATTAAACGGGGAAAGAAGGCAGGGGAAAGAGGTGTCTACTAGTCTTCTATAACTTCATCTAATGAATGGCCCTGTTGAGGACTCCCTGTTACTGTTTTCTGAAGCTTGTGTGTTTTATTCAGGTGAGTTAAGAGAGCAAAGATAAGGAGAACAGCTATTTTAAATAGCTTAATGGATAATCAGTCCAGGCTCAAGCAGACACAAGTGGTTATCTGACAGATTAGAGCAGAGGAGGTAAACTGCTACATTTCAGCAAAGGTTTAACTCCTCAATTTGCCAATTCAGATGAATTTGTGGGAATAATCTGTTCTCTAATGTTGATGAGTTAACCACAATCTCTGATATTTAGGTTATTGCAAAATATTTGATAAAAAAGAAATCCTGAGTTTGCATTAGTCACAGTTCAAAACTGAGAAGCAGAATGAGAGCCTGGGATTGTGGGATACTTTTTTATTTTTCTTCCCCTCCCTGTTTGCTTTTTTCCAGGAAGGAGAGTTTTTCTGTTGCATTTCCACTTGGTGTAAGAATGTCCTTACAGCTTGAGCAGTTTCTCTGCCCTGTTTATAGGGAGGCTGCACTTTATAGGTTTCCCCTATAAACATTCTGATGAAGCTTCAATTCTGTTGTTCCAGTGCTGTGTCAGTCTATAGGAGTAACACAAGCTTGAAAGAGAGAAGAGCCAAAGAGAATGTGACTCTCCAAATAATATTCAGAGTCAGCCTGCGCCCGACTTCCTGCCTCTGTGCTTAGTCAGTTAAGTGCAAGTCGGTGGCTGTTGCAACCCGCTTGTGCTTCATCAATGCTGCCTTACAAGAGCTGGGTGTTTGTTAGGTTTTAAGCAACTAGTTCAAAAAAAAGGAGAACAAGGAAAAAAGAAGGGACAAAAAGCAAACCAAGAGCACTTAGTGGCTACGCACTGAGTATAGAGCTTATTGTTAACTTGCTCCTATTTTAGTACATTAAAATGAGTCAGAGGACTCAACTATGATAAACCACGTAATTTAAAAGCTCGAGAGGACAAGGCATTTGATCTTCCGAGCGCTTTCATCTTCTGCAGTGGAGGAACTGATGGTATAGGACATACGCCAACATATCTATCTGATTGCAGGGTAGGGTTGGTCTGGGGCTCTGTGTGCAGGCAATGGTGATTTTGCTGATGGGATTTCTTTTTAAAGGGATGCAAATTAAATAAAAATTAAAAAATGGGAGAAGCACGAGGCTATCTGCTATATAAAAATTGTTTTCTTTTGTGTGTAGCGGAAAGGAAGCCTCCTTTGTTTAATATGAACGCAATGAGTGCCTTATATCACATAGCGCAGAATGAATCCCCTACTCTACAGTCTAATGAATGGTGAGTATTGCTGGGGGAGGAATGTTGTAGGGAATTGCTATAAATGGAGTGCTTTGTCGTGCAGAGCTCCTGAAATGGCTGGATTCCTATTGGAAAGATGTGGAAGGTTGTTATTAGGTTCGCTGTACGTTTCATATACAAAATTGACCAATCACTAAATATGTTTTTTAGACTCTAGAATATAGTAGGAAATAGAAAAAGTTCTTGAAAGATGCTGCAATAAATTCAGTTCATGGGTCAGCAAGCTTTAGAAGCTCAAAGGCTAACCTAGGAAGTGTTTTTAGTGTTTTTTTATCACAAACCACACTGTCAGTTGTTAAATCTTTGTTGTTGGATTATAGCTTGCAAGATAAAGATGTTGCTTGTGTGTGGCAAATTTGTCCTGCATAAACTTCAGAAGCGTAAAGCATCGTAGTAACACTTTGTGCCTCCCAGTTTTGAAGACTTTCTTTAGAAACAGTCATTGCAGTAAACTAATGTAAAAAAAAAATCAAAATTCTGATTTTTGAGCAATAATCCTAGGTTTCTTATATAATACATTCGGCCATATTTTTTTTAAAAAAAATCTCTACTTCTGAAATATTTGCATTAGGCTATTTCACACCCTCATGCTTGACAAAACATGTAATGCTTTAAATGCATTTTATGCATTTTTGTGATTATAAAATGAAAGAATTTAACTTACTGAAACAATTACAGTAGCAACACTCTAAATCGTGTGTTGGAGGAGGGATGATGTTGAGAAATAAAACCTGTTCGACTGACCTACTGCCACATTCAGAGTGTAATCATGTCCTTCTCAAAACTTCTGTTCAGAGAAAGAAAGGGCAAAATACATAATTTTCTCTTGCAGAGGGAGAGAGGTTTTTCCTGAACAAATCATGGCCTTAAGTCTTACCCCTGGCAGCTTGCACAACAGCATGGAAGTTTTGTCTGAGGGGCCAAAGGCATTTCAAGAACTGTGTGTTAATTCACTCGGAGGATGAAACACCTGCCCAAAGCAGCCAGCATGGGCGGGAGGGCCCGATCAGCCCTTGAGCTGAGTTTGTGCAATATTGAATTTGACAGTGTCGATCCATGCACTGAAATATATAGGGGGGTTGGTGTCTTTATACAGAACTTTTTCTTTCCTCCTGAATTGCCCCGTATTTTTACACTCTCAGTGATCATTTTGCCTGGAAGCTGAGGTTAAGGGAATCCACCTGCTGGTAGCTGTGGGCTTGGTGTGCAGAGGGATGTTGGAGGCTGTTGTGTGAAGTCCTGGGTGTGTGTGGGTTCTCCTGCTCTTCCTGCTAGCAGCACACAGATGCGAATGTCTGGTCCCTGACTGAGCTTCTCAAATGAAATTGGGGAGTTAATTCAGCTGGATTCTTTTCCTGTCCTTGCCACAGGTCTGATTATTTTCGAAACTTCGTAGATTCTTGCCTCCAGAAAATTCCTCAAGACAGACCTACATCAGAGGAGCTTCTGAAGGTTGGCTTGCTTGTCCTTTCTGTTCTCAACATGATATTAAAAGGGATGTGCCCTGCAATTTCCTTCCTTTCTCACCTGCAATCCAAGATGATGGTTAACGATGCTCTGCCTGTGTCTCTAACACTTGTGAGCTGAGAGCTAACGGATGCTGGGGTGCAGTGTGCTGTTTTTCCTGGCATTCCTGCCCGTTTGCGGTGTCTCGAGCAGTGACCCAGGTGCCTCGCTGAGCTGGACACATTCTTGGCAGAAAAGAACATCCCAGCAAGTGACACTGGGTGACCATCAGCTTGGAGAGAGTTTCAGTTTCTTAAGCTCAATCTCTCCTTCCAGTGACTATAATTAATCCTGACAAAGCTGCCATGCATTAGTTACCAAATACCTTCCCTTACTTCCCTCTTTATTCTATGCTATATATACCCTTGCAGGCTCTCTATCCTCTCCCATCACCTATGTGCTTTACATGTAGAACTCAAATCTGCTGTTCTAATAGTATCCTATTAGAGGGGAAGGGGAACAGAAAAAAGCAATTTTTCTTCCCCACATTCCTTTTCTTGACATGAATAAGCCTCAGTCATTTGCAGAATTTCTGCTTTATTTCTTAGCTTGTCTTTCTTCATTTGCGCTCCTGTGAGCTGCAGATATTTTCTTTGCTGTAGTCTGGAAGCAAAGCAAATGTGTCGGATGGTTGCAAAAAGATGACATGTTCTTAAGTGAACACAATTCACGTGAAACTTAGACATTACAGCTTTATTTTAAGCATGGCTTTGGATTTCCTTTGTGATATCAAGTGTTGTCCAGAATTTTTTTCAACTTATTCTTTACATTTTTTGTGACATTATTTGGGGAGGTTTTGTGCTGATCATGTTTCTGCAGTGATATTCCCAAATTTTGCTCTGCCAGCAAGTGGATGCTGTTCATGAAGTTTTAATCACATTTTTGCATGTTTTTAGGATTAAATGGCTGTGAGGACTTTTGCCTCTTTAGAAATTATGAATTCAGAAAGTATATGCAATTATCCAGTAAAGGTTTTGGTGTGGGTGTGTAGTCCCTGCCATTTCAGAGTTTTGCAGACTGGTTTTACTTTGAGCATGGCACTAGAATTAAAGAGAACATCGACAGAAACTAAATGTTTGTGCATATATTCCCTTCGTATCAGTAATATCAAAGAGCTACAGGTCGCTTTACAGGGAGAGGTAGGAAAACATGTTAGAAATGGCAGTACAATCCCCTAAAGGAACAAAATGAAACTAGTGATGCTATTAATGACTCATTTTTGCACAGCACGCTTCATATGGAGACTGCAAAAACTGCTACCAACATACATAGGCAAGAATCTTTACCCCTTGGCAAAATGTAGCTACCTTTGCAGTGTAACAGTGAATATCTCCAAAGCAGAGCATAATATGGGCAAATCCTTGTAAGACAAGGAGCAAAGGTCCCCAGCCCATTTTACAACTCCACACTGGCTGTTTGATTTTTAGACCTAAGCTAGGGGAAGGTTTTTATAGTGAGAGTTAGCTGGTGCGAGACTTAATATTTAGTCAGAGATACTGAGTGCCAAGAGGGGACCAATCTTGTTCCTTTAGAATTTATATTTTATTTTGTTGCTCTCCCCACACATGGCCAGAACTATATAGTTTCTCTAAAACTCCTATCCAGGAAAGAGGGCTAAAAAATCGAGTTCATAATTGCATCCTTCAAAGTACGGGCACTGGAGGTGTGGGAAATCACTCACCTCTGTGTGTGTTCTGCAGCACATGTTTGTTCTTCGAGAGCGGCCCGAAACAGTGTTAATAGACTTGATTCAGAGAACAAAGGATGCAGTGAGAGAACTGGACAATCTGCAGTATCGTAAAATGAAGAAGCTCCTCTTCCAGGAGGCGCACAACGGCCCCGCCGTGGAAGCACAGGAGGAGGAGGAGGTGAGAGAAACTTGGAATTTGGTCACTGAGCCAAAGAAGGATGCTGGCACGTAAATAACCATAACTCGGATCTTGCTCAAATGAATGGGGCTGTTGACACACCTGACTTAAACTCTGTGCTTGGAATAAAGCTATTGCAGGGCACAAGCAGGGACAAGCAGGGTAGATGCCTAGTGCTGACAAGAAGCTGTGCCTTGTGTCCATGCTTGAACATGGACTTTCAGCAGCATAAATCTTCTTTATGTGCATTTAAGACTTTATACAGTCTTTTTCAGTAATTGTAATTCATTAGCCAGCCCCTATTTTGGCCAAGGCCCCTGCAACCACTTGCATTTTGTTTTCCCTTCTTTTGGGGGTAGTATTATGCAATTGCCACGCAGAAGCTGATGCTCTGTGACGTGCAGCCGTGCAGTCCAGTTTCCTCGTGTACGGGAGGGAGCTGTGCAAAGCACAGGGTGCTGGCAGCACATTCAGCCAGGTGATGCTGGTGTCAGAGCAGCTTCTGGTGACACCGGTGCTGATTCATGCTAGAGTTCAGCCTGTTAACACGCTCCTGCTGAAAAGAACCTGACATCAGCCAGGTAATCTTGACAAGGTTCATTCCTTCCAGCCCCAGCATCCCACAAGAGAAATGTTTCATGGCAGTGCCTGAGGGTGGGAGCTGCTGTGACATGGCAGGTAGATGCTTGTGCAAAAGAGAAGAATGAACATATCATTTGGTAATGTCCATAGATACCACTGTGATTGATTTGTTATTTAAAAGTGTAATTCCTTTCTCCTAGGAACAAGATCATGGTGTTGGCAGGACAGGAACGGTGAATAGTGTCGGAAGTAATCAGTCCATCCCCAGTATGTCTATCAGTGCCAGTAGCCAAAGCAGTAGTGTTAACAGTCTTCCAGATGCCTCAGATGATAAGAGCGAGCTGGATATGATGGAGGGAGACCACACCGTGATGTCAAATAGCTCTGTCATTCATTTAAAGCCGGTGAGCATTGAGTTCTTTGGCTGGCTAACTTTAAAGATGTGAAACAAGTGGGTTTGGCTGGTACAAATGGCTTTTTGCTTGTATTCTTTATCATTTATTTCTGTTAATTTGGTAGCAACTGTTTTAGTAATCAAATTGTTTCAAAACCAGTTTGCTCTACCGTGAGGACTTGGATCTTCAAGCTTATTTAGTGGATACCCTTGGTGTGCAGAGCACTGTTTCATGGGACACCCACGGGAGGTGTGAGTGTTCCCCCTTCCTCCCTCCTTGTTAGTGGGTTCTTTAATATTAGATCCACAGCACATGGGTAAAACTACCCACTTTTACTTGGGTCAAAACTGACCCAGCTTCCCAGCACTTGAGTTGAATATTTGATTAATGAAGAAAGGTGAGTAGACAAAAAAAAAGCAGCACTTTGGGCATGACACACTGTGAAACCACTTCCTTGCTTGCCCTGCACTTGATGAGGGCTCAGCTGTAGCCTGTCTGTCTGAACCGAGCTGCTCTTGCTGTGGAGGGGTTGTGATCTGTTTTCTCAAAGTAGTAATGTTTCCCCTGCTAATGATAGGTGTGGTTACAGTGTTTTGTTCTTTGCCCAGATATGCAACAAAGACGCAGGTATTTCCTCAGGGAGTTAATTAGTATATCATATCTAACTCCTGATCGCTCGGTGATGAATGACAAACTCAAAATAAGAATGTGGAATACACCATGACAAATTTTAAAATTTGCTTTGAAGTATTTCTGCAGTGGGTGTAATGAAAATCATCCTCTGTTTTTTCAGGGTTATAGAAATGTTGTTTTTGTCTTTCTGACTTGATATAATCTACTCTGTAGCTTTTATATTTTATTGAAGTAAATCATTAACTTCAGTTTTCCTTTTTCCTTTTCTTTAATTTACAGTGATAATTAGTAATTTTTATTTTAGTAATATAATTGCACAGTGAAATTTTCCACATCAGAGATAGCATGGTATATAGCTCTTCTTATGGTATATTCTTTTGGCCAACTTAGTGGCAGGAGAATCTCTCGGGGCTGGTGAATATAGAACAGTTCTGCTTAATTTTGCTTTTATTTGTCTTCCGAAACAGAAATCTTTTGTGAGGGAATCTTTTTACTCACTATTTTGTTAATATTTCCTCCTAAGGAGGAAGAAAACTACAGAGAAGAGTCAGATCCTCGAACGAGGGCGTCAGAACCCCAGTCTCCTCCGCAGGTGTCTCGCCACAAGTCTCATTATCGCAACCGGGAGCACTTTGCTACTATACGCACAGCATCGCTGGTAGGTTAAGACTCTTCTTTAAAAGAAGTCATATAGACACGTTGCCTTGGTACATGGAGCTATGAAACCATGCACAGCTTTTAGGATTTTATCGAAATATGAGCTATCCTCATGTATTACCACTGAAATAGCTTAAGGTAATAAATGTTTAAATGTGGCACCCGGGCAAATATGACTTCTACATGTTAGATATTTTCCAAACCAGTATGTCTAGTAGAATGCAAGGAGCAATTTATAATATTTTTTGTATGTTAGGTTTGTGTATGTGTGCATATTTATGTATATGTGCACACATTCATATTGCAGCGGGCCAGAAAAACAGTAACCAACAGCTACTAACAGCTAGTATTTATTTAACAATAAATAAAGTGGTAGCTTTATAAGAGTCCTCCAGTTTTCTGCTGCAGCCCATTGACCGTTGTCCTTGCAACAGCAGAATTCAGTTCTTAATCTGGTCTGCTGTCATTAGGACATGTACTTTCCTTTGCTGCAAAATCATATTTATTTCACGAGGAGTTTTCTGGTGTGGTTTGAAGGCTGCCGAAAAGCAGATTAAGAAGCATTAACTTATTTTGCCCTGCTGTGGTTGTCTTCCTAGGTGACAAGGCAAATGCAGGAACATGAGCAAGACTCTGAACTCCGAGAGCAGATGTCTGGCTATAAACGCATGAGGCGGCAACACCAGAAGCAACTGATGGCATTAGAGAATAAACTGAAGGCAGAGATGGACGAGCATCGCCTCAGGTTGGACAAAGATCTTGAAACACAGCGTAACAATTTTGCTGCAGAAATGGAAAAGTTAATTAAAAAGCACCAAGCAGCCATGGAAAAAGAGGTACGAGATTACAGTTTAGCAGACTGGTCTCTATTTGTTAATTACATTGAATTGTCCACTTCCCCTCACTGACGAGGAGATGACATTGTAGTCTCTTACGTGTCTGTTTTCAGGAGCCAAGCAAATTGCTAATTAGAAAAAGGCTAATACACCACCTCCTTACACTAAGGGGTTTATGTAACTAGAGGAAAGGTATGTCCTTCATCACAGTGCATTATACTAAATGTTAGTATACTGACCCCAGAAAAAATACTGCAAGGGTTTTCCTTTCCTTTGTCACGTATGTGCTGTCAATATCTGACTGCCAGGAGAGTTATGGAAGCAGATTGGCTTGCACAGAAATGTGCCAACTGTGCTTAGACCTTTCAGCCTTTCGGTGCTTAGAATATGTTTTTTTCATGCTTTTAAATAATTGATAACAAAGCAGTGTTGTCTGCAGAGATCATTCTTGATGATATGTTTATCTTGTGTCTCTCGGTGCAAGGCTAAAGATACAGCTTGCCGTAGGGAGTTGATTTTGGTGTAAGAATAGCTGAACATCAGGGTGTAGAAAACAAAGCACTGGAAAAGGACTCCTGTGGGATGTGATTGTGGGGGGGGGAAGGAAAGAGGGTGAGGGAAAGCTCCCAGGACTTGCTGTTTTCCAAAGACGTGGTGAGTATCGTGGGGTCTGTACCGTGAGTTCTGGGTACCGGGGCTGAAATGGAAGATGGGCTGTAATCAATCAGGCATCAGGCTGATTTGCCTCTGGACTTGCTGCAGGCTAAAGTGATGGCCAACGAAGAAAAGAAGTTTCAACAGCATATTCAGGCCCAGCAGAAAAAAGAACTGAACAGTTTCCTGGAATCCCAGAAGAGAGAATATAAGCTCCGTAAAGAGCAGCTGAAAGAGGTAAGAGATCTATAAGGGGAAAGGTGAATAAATAGTGTAATGTGCAATACAACAGCAGTGAGCATTCAGGAATAAGAGTGCCCTCTATGAGCAAGAAAACCTACTAGTTTCAGCCAGTTCTCCTGTTATATACTGTATTTTTTCAGTATTTCTGACCTTAGAATAAGAGAATTTATCCTAAAGTTGACATGTATATTTGCCTTCTGTTTGGTATTATTATTATTATTATTATTATTTTAGCCAGAAGCATACACATTTAGCAATCCAAAGGAATGAAAACAGTTTAAGGAAAGGTAGTGAGTGTGTCTTGGTGCTGCAGTATTGAACAGTGCTGCAGCAATTAGTGAAGCTTCCCATCATTTAAATGATGCCTCTGTGGCAGCAAGAAAATAGGACAGTAAAGGTGACCTGCAGATTTTTTAAAGAAAAATATCTATAAATCAGTAGTTAGTTTTAACAGAGAAAGATGTGTAATAGTTTAATAATCAATGTATTTTAGTGAATGATCTATGTGAAATGCAGAACTACTGTTGAATCAAACTTCCTATTTCTTTCAGAAATGTTATTTATAGTGCCTGTAATTTCAGCTGCCCTTTAAAAGGAACTATTTACTGCTCAGCCATCAGTTTATGTGGTGCAGCTTTGGAACCTGCAACTATGAAATCCAAAGGGTTGTCATACAAAACATAGACATCTCCTGAGAGTTAAAAAGCTGAACAGCAGAAAGCTGAGAGGTCTAACAGCAAATCTATAGCAGCGCAGGCTATAATAACTTGGAATCTGTTTCTAGACAGGCACACCAGGATTAGATTGACCCCTTGATGAAATATAGTTCTAATACTTGAGCTGAAATGTATAATTGCGTGGAAATCTCTAGTATGAAATTCAAGCACGCAAATTCCATTATCAAAGATGTTTCAAGCAACATATTGAATTTAATACTGATGTGGAAAACATGGCCTTAGGTATTTCACCTTTATATTCTTCTTCATATTGTTTCTGTAAGTTACAGAATCTCAGTGAGTGGCCCTGCCACGCTCACGTTTTTGACTACCTAAGATGGTCAATGCAAAGAGAGCTGCAGTTAATTTTGCCCCAGTTTGAGCTGTCTCCTGATGTTTCCTTAGATATGATGCATTTACAAAGGCTTTGATGGTAATGGCCCTGAGAAAACCAGGTGGAACTGCCTTGCCTGAAATGTGGTTTATTGGGCAGGTCTGTCCAGTTGGTCAGTGCCAAGGAGCTTAGTGTGGTTATTCCACAGTTAATTATTTTGCTGTTATCAGGAGCTGAATGAAAACCAGAGCACTCCAAAGAAGGAGAAGCAGGAGTGGCTTTCCAAGCAGAAGGAGAATATCCAGCATTTCCAGGCAGAGGAAGAAGCCAACCTGCTGAGACGTCAGCGACAGTACTTGGAGCTGGAGTGTCGCCGCTTTAAGAGACGGATGCTCCTTGGGCGCCATAATCTGGAGCAGGACCTGGTTCGGGAGGTAAGGGAATAGATAGAGGAAATAATTGTTTCCATAGAGGAAACAATTACTGTCCTTCCCAGAAAATGCTTCCTGCGCATCCTCTTGAACATCCAGGGCAGGAAGAAGAAAGGAGAAATGTGGAAGGAAAAATCTTTTGATGGCAATGTTGTTTCTTTCTGATAAGATATAGAAACTGTACCCTGTCCTCAAATTTCCCCCCTTGGAAAGGGGGAAATGCCTTGTGGACCCAGTGAAATGTCCCATCCTGAACGCAGGACCAAGCAAACAAAGCATCTAACAGTTGCCTCTGTCCTCCCGGCAGGAGTTAAACAAGAGGCAGACGCAGAAGGACCTGGAGCACGCCATGCTGCTGCGGCAGCACGAGTCCATGCAGGAGCTGGAGTTCCGCCACCTCAGCACCATCCAGAAGATGCGCTGCGAGCTCATCCGGCTCCAGCACCAGACCGAGCTCACCAACCAGCTGGAGTACAACAAGCGCCGCGAGCGGGAGCTGCGGCGCAAGCACGTCATGGAGGTCCGGCAGCAGCCCAAGAGCCTGAAGGTACCGTGGGATGCAGCAGCGCCGGGAATGAGCTGCAGGAGCAGGACACGCCGCTGGTAGCAGCGGGAAGGTGGTACCGGGCAGCTCAGGGTGCCAGGGCCTGTGCACGTGGTGCACGGGAGCAGTGCAGCGTGAGGCCAGGCTGCAGCTGAGTTCTTATTTGCAGTATGTTTTGAAGCTCAATAATTGGAGGAGGTATTTGATTCTGTAATTAACGTGGTTTGAGAGGAGCGTCACGTTTGTCAGGCTGCATGACTGCAGCCCTGCAAGTCACCAGCACTAGGATGAACTGTAGCGATGGTGATCAGGGTTGCAGTGTGGTATAGGCAGGCTCTAACAGCAATATTCCCTCATTTGTCTGAAAAGCATCCCATTCTCAGCAACCTGCCCTCCTTTCTGTGTTAATTTAAAATGCATTTAATCTTTGCAGTGTCCTTCCTCCTCCTACACCATTTTCTGATCCTCTTCCCCCGCACACAAGAAGATAAACTTTCTGTAAAGAAGCCATATTCTGTGGAGGTCTATTTGGGTGGAGGTTTCTTTTCTTTCTTTCTTTCTTTTTCTGTTTTTAAAGGGTTTGTGTTGCCATGTGCAGCAAAGAAGTGAAATGCACTGCTTCTCCTGGTTAGCACACCTTGCTACTTTTGCTACTGTTTGTATTAATGTGATGTGCCAGCAAATGTGGAGGGAGATGCCACTTGGCAGCATCCTGAGGAAGAGGAGGGTGGCAACGCTGCCCTTCACTGTATTGTGCTCCCTTGGGGTTCTTGCCCTTCCCTCGCCTCTGTGGTGGCTGACCAGATCTATAGGACCTCTGTAATTGAGGCTCTTAGTGTTTTTATTGAAGCCTTCACTTCATCAAAAGAAATCCAGTGGTTTATTCTGGAGTGTCTGTGTGGAGTATCAGGCCTTTCACGTAGCAGCCGCCTTCCCCTCCACCCAGGCTCTAGTCGTGCCAAAACCAAAAGGAGTGTGTGGCATCGGGAGCATGGGGGCTCGCTGCTGTTCCGGGTCTTCCTGCTTGGTGGTGTTTCCATCTTGCTTAGTTTGCAGCACCTGCAAGCCCTCTGCTTATGGGGATTGTCTGGAAAGCGACCGGCCAAAAATAGAATTTCAGCAAGAGTTAAACGTGGAGTTTGTCAATGTTAGAGAATTATACTAAGCAGTGAAAAACCTGGCTGGTGAGTAAAACGGACCATCTGATCACCGCTGAGAATCTCCAAGGATATAATGTATAAATAGCTGGTGACTTCACAAAGACGCCGCGCTCTGAGCTGAATAAAACTGAAGCAGCTGCATTAGGCTGATCCGTGCAAGCTTAGCATGAAGGAGCTCTGCCTGCCCAAGGTGAGGGGATGCAGCAGGAGCGGGCACCGTGTCCGTGCTCGGCCCCGTGCTGCCGGTCGGGATGGCGAAACGGGAGCGCTGGGAAGTCTTGGCTCCCCCCTCACCTTTGCAGACTGTTTGGGCCCCTTCTCCTCCTTGGGGCCGGCTGGGAGCGTTTTGGTGGAAGCAGCTCTGGCTTAGGGAAGGATTTCAGGCTTGAGCTGTCAGTCTGGCACCTCCACGGACACCCAGCACTAGTAACGCAGCCCGCTGGACGCTCGCTCCGTTTGTAGCACAATCCCCTTTTTATTGTGATCCTTCCCTGCTATTAACTCTTTCCCTTGCTTCTAACTAATGCAGGCAAGGACTTATTTGACTAGGTAATTGGACTCTTGGCTTCGTTTTTCTCCCCAGCAGAGTTTTCCTTGGAGGACAGAGGGTCCAGGTTTTTGCTTTGTTTTTAGAGAAGTCCTTTGTCCTGAAAGCAGTTCTTAATGGTCAGTGTTTTTTGCAAATCTTACTGCATGGGAAGGCATGAGGCCTGGAATTCACCCTTCAGTGAAAACTGCTCTGTTATTATTTTGAGTGTTTTAATTGTGATGCAAATACCCTCTTGGTGGTATTTCACAATGCGAGGTCAAAATGATCTTGTCAGAAGCCTGACTGGAAGCCTTGCCCCTCCCTTCTGTTTCCTGTTGTTAAAGCCTTCGGGTTGGAAGGCTGTAAACAGACGTCTGGTGTCCAAGTGAAACCTCACAGAAAGTGAGGACAAAATAGCTTGTGAGTGTTTTGCCATGACCAGATCCTTGCTGTGAGTATGAAACCTGCAGGTATTTCCCTTGGGGCAGAGAGAAACAACCCTAAAAGTTTCCTGGAGGAAAATAACTTCCTGTAAATTTAGAAAGGGTCACAGTGATGTCTTCTTCTCTGTGAAGGTGTGCACTGGTTGAATCAAAACCGCCTCTGTCCATTTTTCTTCATCAGCTCAGCAAAGAAAATCATTGGTTAATGCCAACATCTAAATGGGGTGGATGTATTGTCTGATCCCTCTCAATCTTTATAGGTAGCTGCAAGTGCTTATCACCCTGCTAAGGCTCGAGTTAGTGCAGGAGAAGCTGGCCACACACATCCACATACCTGCTTTGATGCTGAGAAACCAGAGTTCTTCCAGGCTATCCAAGGAGCAGGAATCTGTTCTCATACTGCTGCCTGTTCCCATCACTTCAGGATTTGACTGTGGTGGTTGATGGTATAAATGGCCCGTGGTATGGAGAACTTCACCACCATCACTCATTTCTTCTGGATTTTGCTTAGCTAGAAGCACCCCAGCCAGTCCCCATATAGCAACATGCAGGGAACTCTGGAGAAGTTTCCTTTTCAGGATCTTAAAACACTTTGCAGATCTTAACCCTTATAAAGCTGCTCTCGGGACAGGTAAGATAGGTGAAAAAAAGAACGAATTTATCCAAGGTCAGGCAGCAAAGTTGATGGCAACTGTAAGTACCTTTTCCAGAACTGATGTCTCACAGTTCTGTGCGCAGCCACAAAACTGAAATAATACAGAGATGCTGGCAAGTGCAAAGGGAAAACCCATCTCCAGTTCCCCTCCGATGGGACTGGGGGATTGCTCTGTTTGCTGGGCTGGCTCGCTGCTCGTGTTGCTTGTGCTGCACCTCTTCAGATGTTTAATCTTTCCAAGCCATTTTTGAGTATCCTTATGAATACCAAATTCTTAGGAACCAAGGGCTAGAATACATCCTTCATTCACGAAGAGCGTAATGGAAAAAGTGCTGCCCTTTTTCCCTGTCCCTTCCATGCACCAGATCTGCTGCTTTTCATAACATTAAGTGCTCTTCATGTGTATGTGCCATACAAGCACAACCATGTATGAGCATGGCTTTCAGTGCTAATAAATATTAGTCCTATCCCTCAAGAAGTCTTCTTGAAAAGCAGCACCCAGGATTGGATCCAGTCCAGTGACAAATGTGAGGCTCTTTGTGTAGAGACAGCTGTATTTAGGCTGGAGCTTTGTTACAAAAGTGTCTGCGTTGTAATTGTTTTGCACAGTAGCGGTGTCAAAGCAGCTGCAGCAGTAGTCGTTGCCTCTTGTGTATTTTGCTTCCCTCCTTGCACTGTAGATGTTAATATATGTGAATTTTTGTGGATTCTTGAACTCATATTCTTAATGTAATCCTAAATATCCATTTGAATGGATATTTCTCCCATTTGAAATGTGCTTTTTTTTTCTTTTTTTCTTTTTTTGTTTGTGTCCCCTCCATCTTTCCAGTCAAAAGAACTACAGATAAAGAAGCAGTTTCAGGATACATGCAAGATCCAAACCAGACAGTACAAAGCACTGAGAAACCATCTGCTGGAGACCACGCCAAAGAGTGAACATAAAGCTGTCCTCAAACGGCTCAAGGAGGAGCAGACACGGAAGCTGGCTATCCTGGCTGAGCAGTATGATCACAGCATTAATGAAATGCTCTCTACACAAGCTGTGAGTCACCTCGCAGGGACCCAGGGTTCCTCAGCCAAGTTGGGGATGTTTCCATCTTACTCAGGCTGTATCCTGATAGCGCCAGGGTTTCTGCTTCCATGCTGTGTATGCCATAGGCAGCACAGTCCTCTGTGTTTAAAATCAGCATTCACTTAGGAGGAAGGAGTCACCCCCTTCAGGCAGGGTGAAGCTGCTGTTACAGAGATGCAGAGTGATGCATCTGTGTGGCCACATGATTGCTTCTGCATGAAATGAGGCAGTGTGAAAGCTCTTGATGGAGCTTCATTAAATGACATGCAGCCTTGCTGTCTAAGTCATGGAGATCCTGAGTTTTCAACGATAGCAACCAAAGCATGTCCCACTGGTGGAAGGTGCTCAGTGAGTCATGGAGGAGTTCAGACTTTTTGAAGTAATGCAAAAAGTGGTGCAAAAATGCTGTAAACTCTCCTTTTAAGGAATGACCACATGAGCAATGCTTTGAGTCCGTGCTACAACTGAATGTACAATTTTCTTTGCACTTCTTGCATACTGCATCCGTGCACATCAGTCTGCACAAATACGACAGTGTGAGACAGGGTAGCTGTCTTAATTTCTTAATGGGAAGGTTAAAAGTTCAGTATCATGTTGCTTACAGGTTTCTAAGCTTGTCATTTTATGCTTTAGTTCTAAGTCCTGCCTTGGCAGGGATGTGGACTTAAGTCTCCCACATACAGGAAATGGGTTAATCCAGTTGAACAGGAGAGCTTTTCTTTAAGCTGTGCCTCTAATGAAAAGGAGAGCTGTGGATGCTACCACCTCCAGCAATCTGCTCCTCATCGTATGGACCGTGGTCCCTCAGGCACCACCGCGCAGCAGCATCACTCGCAGCAGCGCTGTGGCCTCGCTGTCACCAGTCTTGGTCACTGTAGGTTCTCTGTCCAGTGCAACTAAGTACAATAGAGGCCAACTGTATTGCTAAGAAAACAAAAGTCCCATCCCATTCTCTTCCCCTCCCCACAGTCCTCCCCCAGAGTGTCATGAGTGGTTGCCCCATAGTGAAATGTCTCTATTGTCTGCCTTTCCCAGCTGCGTTTGGACGAAGCACAGGAAGCAGAGTGCCAGGTTTTGAAGATGCAGCTGCAGCAGGAGTTGGAGCTGCTGAATGCATATCAGAGTAAAATCAAGATGCAGGCAGAAGCCCAGCATGATCGGGAGCTGCGTGACCTTGAGCAGAGGGTGTCCCTCCGCCGGGCCCTCCTTGAGCAGAAGGTAAAACGGGCAGGAGAGCACCATGACACTGTCCTTATTTCACATCTTAAATTGCACCATGCCTTTCAGTGGAGAGAGGAATTGCTCTTACCTTGCAGTGTGTAGCGATGTAGATCATTTTGATATTGGCCTTGCCAGGATGATGGCTTGGTGACACACAGGATGGTTGAGCTGGCAGAAAGTTCAGCCTTTGTGAGCTGCTTCTGGTCACTTTTGAAGGATGTTGGAGGAAGTCTGCCTCTCTGGGCAGAAGGGATAGTGAACTGTCCCTTCAGTCCCTGAGCTGCAAATCGACCTTCCCAGTTTGTCAGAAGGCAGACAGCTATCAAATCTAAGATATTTCTTTCCCTGGTATTGGCAGTAAGTGACTTGAGAGGAAAAAGGTAAAATTCATTAAGGTTAACTTATAATTTGAGCCCCTGTGTTTTGTGGCAAGATACAATTTTACTGCAGCTCCGTTCCATTTGTCAATCTGTGGACACTGAGCTGCAGTTTCCCAGTGAAATGTCATTGAAGTTGTGGAAGTGTTTATATTTGTGCTACTGTTTTAAGCAAACTGAAGTAGCCAGACATGCAAGCGTGGGACCTGCTGCTCCCTAGATTTCAGCTTGAATTGACTACCTGTATTTAAGGGCTTTCCTGTTGGACCAGGCTCTCCTATCCAGTGCCAGACACATGGTGTGTGTAGAAACGTGTGGCCTACGCACACTGGGAAAAGGGAAAAGCTCTCGCCTGCCAAAGGAAGGCCCAGCCAGTCTTTGTCCTGGGAGTTTTTCCCCTCTGGATTTGCCCTGTGGGTGCCAGTCATCACTGTTCATGGGGCAGCTCCAAACTTTGCTGATCAGTGATCATTAAATCGTGGCAATTACTCGGTGGCCTCCAGGTTCTTCACACTCGCTTCCCCCAGAGGCCAGGCAGATGGATGCTCTGCTGCTAGAGGGACCTCATCTGAGTCAAACTGCTCCACCTCCCGGTCAGCAGAGAAAGGACCTCTGAGAAAGCAGCACAGTCCTATTGCACTGAGGTCTCTAACAGCAAGTTGAATCTCTGGAAGCAATTTAATGTGTGAAAACACGATGTGGCACCCGCGGGCCCCCAGAAATCAACTTCTGACATCTCTTTGCAGCAGCGTTTTTTGTTTTGTTGCTATTTAAGTGGGGATTTTGTTTTTTGGGTTTTTTTGTGTTTTGGACCAAGGGTCCCTGGCCATTAATAACAGGTTTAAGCCATTGCTGGTTTTAATGTTATTACTGCCTTAAAATAGCAAAAAAAGGGTCCTTCAACATCTATATCTAGTACTCCTGCCTTGCAGCTTCCAAGTTGTGGGCCATTGCTTTTTAACGGGGATGACAGTTTCTTAGTGACTGCTAACGGGAAACGAATGCAGCACCCGCCTGCACCAGTGGATGTTCTTTCTGATTGCCAGAACCTGGGGTTTTTTGATCTTGGTTTTGGAAGAGTTAAGAGTTGCAAGTTTTGTTGGGTGGGTAGCTCAGCGATGCCACCCAGTACATACATGTGCAGTCTGAGGAAAGGCAGGTATGTGCACAAGGTGGATCTCTGAATTTATATGCACAAACATATATACTTCTGTGTGTGTATATATATATTTACATATATATATACATAGCCTACAGCAAGGTCAGTCTCTGATAGTCAACAATAAAACCAGATTCCAGAGGTCAGTGGGTGCCTAGGACTCTGTTACTTTTTCAGCATAGTGCTTTTTGATGGTGCCCTTTCCTAGGAATTCAGCAGAACATGCGGATCTGTGACTTCAGGCTGAGTAGGGAGTAGCCAGCTCAATCCATGGGCAGTTTTAAGTTTCCCTGAGGGACTTGCACATGTTATACCGTGATGCTATGTTGCTCATATTGCACGAGTAGTGAGCACGTCCCAAGAGTGACGTTAAAAAAGACTTCACATTTACTCTTTTCTTTCTCATGAGCCTCTGACACTCCATCTTCAGAGTCCTGCATCCTGAGGTCATTCCTAAGTGCTGGCATTAGCCATATCTTTCTGTGAAGTTCAGACACACTTAAGTCCTGTTTGTTTTGTTGTCACAAAGACTGAAAACTGTGTGCTACTTCACGTACTGAAGACATTAGTTTGAAAGGAGAGGAGAGATTCCTCTTAGCTGGTAGTGCTGGAAGAAACAAGTGCAGAATTTTAAAGAGCTGAAGTCAGAGAAAACTCCTTCCTCATGCTCTGCCACTTCCAAGCCAGCTGACCACTGTGCAGCTTTCAGAGAGTGCAAGCAGGGCTGCTCTGTGCAGAGAGTCGCTCTCCCAGCACTGAGGAATAGCAAGTGAATAAGGCAGTTTCTGAAAGCCCCAAATGGCCCAGGAGATGACTCACCCTGGAGCAGATTGTTTCCTAAATTCCAGATGAAGTCACCTTGCATATTCCCTGACTAAGGCAACAGAATGAGGGCTCTCTCCAGTGCCCTCAGTACAGACCGGGAAAGCCTGGCCGTGAGGCTGCTGACAGCAGGGGAGATGCTAATGAACCGGGTTTGTCTTGGCCACTGCTTTTTATCCTTCTGCTTGGGTTGTGTTTTGAGGGACGCCTGATTGAGATCCCATCTTTTGGAGAAACCTGGGAAGAAGGTTCCCTGTTCGCTCGCTCATACAAGTCCTTCAGGGGCTTGAGGCCCCACCTGCAAGGGAGTCCTCTGCTACAGACTGTCCTCTCTTTTTCCTTTCCCAGATCGAGGAGGAGATGCTGGCGTTGCAGAACGAGCGCACCGAACGGATACGAAGCCTGCTGGAGCGTCAGGCTCGCGAGATCGAAGCCTTTGACTCAGAAAGCATGAGGCTAGGTTTTAGTAACATGGTTCTTTCTAATCTCTCCCCCGAGGCGTTCAGCCACAGCTACCCGGGAGCTTCTGGCTGGTCCCATAATCCTACTGGGGGCGCAGGACCTCACTGGGGTCATCCCATGGGTGGCCCACCACAAGCTTGGGGCCATCCAATGCAAGGTGGACCCCAGCCATGGGGTCACCCCTCGGGGCCCATGCAGGGGGTACCTCGAGGTAGTGCTATAGGGGTCCGCAACAGCCCCCAGGCTCTGAGGCGGACGGCTTCTGGGGGACGGACGGAACAGGGCATGAGCAGGAGCACAAGTGTTACTTCACAAATATCCAATGGTTCACACATGTCTTATACATAACTTAAACAATAACTGAGGGTGGCAATTCCACTGGAGCTGTCTGCCAACAGAAACTGCCTACAGACACCAGCCCAGCAGCCTCCTCAGTGCGGTGCTGACGTGTGGAAGCTGGGTGCACATGGAATATTGTATTCATTTTGTAAAGCATTATGTTTTGTGTTTACTAACTGGGATGTCATAGTATTTGGCTGCAGGGTTGGGAGGGTTGGTTTTCGTTTGTCTGTTTGTTTTTACTTCTTGGAGGGGACTTGGGAGGGCATCTGAGAAATATATGCAATTAGTCAGAAGAGTTGGCTGGTGGTTGTCACACTGACATGACAGCAGGGCCTCAGACTGTCGTTGTCATGCCATCCATATGAAGTCTGAGGGAGAATGGAGACCTCCTCCCATGTCCATAAATTTCTAACTGCCACCCTGCAAAAACCAGGTGAGCTGCCTTTAAGCCAACATCCAAGGGAGGAACAGCTGGATCTTCTGTTCCATTTTTATTTGTCATAAAATTGGATACATTTCTAGAGTATTGCCTCTGCCAGGAGGCATTTTCAGAGGCTTGTAGGTGAGGAAGAAGGGTAAGAAGAGAGGCCAAGAGACACCGGGGCTCGGCAGGGCCCTTGGACCCAAGTGCCCACTCCGTGGTGTTTAAGAAGAGTCGTTCTCTCAGAAGGCACCAGTCAGCCTCCCGAGACCTGCACGAGTGAACCCGTCTGGAGGGAACAGGCTAGAAATGTTCAGTTATATTCCTGCTTTGGCACTCCCTGACTGTGCTGCTGTTAGCTCAGGTGAGGTTGGGCAGAGGAGCTTAAGTAATGCACTTGTACAGCTAATACTGTGACATCTCATTTTAGCTAAGCATCAGAATAATTCTTGGAGCCCAGCATAGTCCTTTTTGCTCCATTCAGAAATGTTAGATTTTCAGCCAATCAAATCTCAAATGCCAGAGGTATTTTGAAGAATGCCATAGTCACAAAATGCCATTGATCGGATTTTTCATTATTACACTACATCCACCAATTTATTACCTTTTTGGCTTGTTGCAATTTCCTGTTTACATGTAGAGTGTAGCCAACTGTTTAAATGTTTAGTTGCCACAGTGTACCAGGAGGAGCTGAGCCAATGACTCTTTCCCAGCTGATGACTAACCCACATCACCACTGTAGATCTTGCTGCATGTGAGGCTCCTTTTTATTATTTTGGTTGCTGCAATATTTTACAACTTCTACAGTCCCTAGAAATGCTGTGATTGTTTGGCAGCCTGTCACACCATGCGAGAAGGCACTACTTCCAGAGGCTCCTTGGAGCTGCTGTACTACTGAAAGGAAGCAAAGGTGGTTGTGAAATCAATCCAGCCAGAAAGGGTCAGGGAGTCAAATGACTTTGTGGCAGTGTCATCCCTTAGTGCTGGCCATTGGAGATGCCCCCGTGCTCTCGTGGCGGTGCCCGCACCGTGGGGTTAGGAGAAGAGCAGGTCGATGAAGTTTGGCTTGAGGCGAAGATTTCTGTCTTGGGGACTGACCAGCCAGGGTTCTTTGTAAATGTTTTTCCTTGCACACTAATCATCTTGAAGAAAACACTAGCTGCTAACTCTAGGATTTGCCTTTAATATGTTTATAGGGCTCAAAAGCAAGGTTTTCCGAATGTGTTTGTCCATGTGACATATTTATATAGTAATTACTCTAGTCTCGCTGCTGTTCAGTACTCTCAACACGGCGACATTCTTTCATTAGCTAAATTAACATCTATTCCCAGTCCTTAACTCTCTGCCAACGTCTGGTGAATCCAAGTGGGATTTCCAGCGCTTCGGCACAGCATATCACTCTAATCAAAGATGGAAACAATACCAAAATCTGTTTGAGCAGCCCCTCGGTAAGGAGCTTAGTAGTATTAACAGTTCATGGAAGCTTGGGATGAGGCAGTGGTGCCAAGGAGGGGGCTGGTTTGCTTGCCCCCTGCAGCAGGCGATGACCATGGATTGTCCTATTCCTTCTTCAACTGTGTTTTTTAATGTGGAATTGGATTTGAGGGGTGGGGGGGGCATTCTTTTACATTGCGATGTTGTCAAAATGCAGCAAAACTGAGGTAGGAAAGGTACCTGTATTGTCCTGGATTTAGAAGGAAAGAAAAAAAAATGAAATGAAAATCCCCAAAGCCCAAATTGTGTTGGGAGTTGCAATGCGAGCGTGGAGGGTGTGCCCGGAGCGTGGTGCTAACACAATGTTTTGCAGTTCAGCTCCTCAATCGCAGACAGCAGCAGCGGCAGCAGGGACGAGCTGTACCTGCAAGTTCAGTGGGTTCATTCTTTTGCTTCTGTTATGGTTCAAATTTGGTCAAAGTCTCTGGCTTAGATTGAGCTACTTCAACAGAATTCTCTCAACCCATCTCTTTGTGTAATGTCAAGCATGACTGAATGCTGAATCCAAATGATGGCTATCCCATATTGGCTTTTTTGTATTCAAAAAGAATTGTGTAGTAACCATTTTTACATGTATATCATGTGCAGACCTGGACTATTCCAACAAGTTAATATTTTAATTAAAATAGTTTGCAAAAACTGATTCAGATCAACTGGTCTAAATGTGTGTGTCCCTGTGTGTGCCCGTGGGAAGGAAAGCTGGCCTAAATAAGCCTGATCTCAAGAGGAAGCAGCTGTAGCCAGAGACTCGAGATCAGGTTGTACACAGGAGGTATAGGAGGAGGTCATCGGTGTCGAGAGTTTTAATATATCTCAAAGAGATTTTTTGAGATATATGAGCACCTGCAGAATATGCTAGAGAGGAGCAAACACTTTCTGAATCAGTTTGCAAACTCTATTTTTAAAAGCAAGGCAAATTACTCCCTCTTGTACTTGTCACAGTCATGCCCTAAACTTGGTTTTAAAATATCGTAACCCATAAATTGAAGCTACTTCAGTACCTCCGCAAAGATGCTTTTACATCAGCTGTGTTAATTCTAGCACTGGGGAAATTCTTCTGTAGGGACTACTGTGCAAATTTTGCTGCAGTATTTCCAGATCACACCTACAATCTGTTAATCTATGATTATTTTCTCTTTCCCCTTTGCAAACACCTGAAGTTCTGATGAAGTTTAGCCCAAAGGTATAAAACCAGAGGAGCCAGTGCTTTCACCTCTGCGTCTGATTTGAAGTTCTTTTGGTTTTTACTTAATTAAAACCGGTGACCGGGACCGTGTTTTTCTTGTTCCCCGTGGTCCCGGGAGCAGCAGCCGCCTGTGCTGGACGGCCTGGGCAGCCCCCAAAGGGAGCTCAGCTCTTTCCCCCACGTCTGCTCCAAGCCCAGCAGCTTCAAGGGGTTCAAGGTGGTGCGAGATCCCGAGCCCTGCACAGCGCATTCCTGCCTGTCCCCCTGCATCCCCTGCATCCCTCCCCTCCGGAAGGATGTGCCTTGCACATTCGCTGGGGCCTGTGCAGCAGGCGCCGTGGTAGATCCTGGGATGATGCTGTTTATTCCCCCGCAGGGAGAAGGGCCGGCTCGGCGCCGCGCTGCCCTTCCCCGGCCCTGCTTACGTGCCATTTCTTGGGAGGCAATAAATTGTATTGTGCCACTGTCTACCATTACTCTGTTGAATACGCACATCTCTCTGCATATATATATATATGATAATCTCGTTTGTATATATTTCTCTGCTCTCCGCATTGCGCTTGGGGCGCTTCGGCGCTGCTGTTCTGGAGCTCCCAGCTCGCTGCAGCGGGGCCGGAGCACCCAGGGAAAAGCCCTTGCCCGGATCCTGGCGCTTGGAGCTGCCTGTGCTGGGGGAGCGGGCGGGTAGGAGAGCTCACAGCGGGGAGCAGAAGGAAGCAGCAAAGCCAAGAACAAGACAGGGAAGTGCTAGGGACATCCTTGGTCTCTCCTAGGACACCTGCTTGATGCTTCTGTCCCATTCTAGTGGTCGTGCCATGGGCTGTCTCTTAGCGAAGGGGTCAAGCGGGGCCGGGCACGCGGCCGCCGTCCACCATGAGCTCTGCCAGCCGTGCAGCCCCTTTCCTCCCTTCTCTTTGCCCATTAAAGACCCTGACGTCTCCGCGAGACCTTTGGCAGGGTGGAGAGAACGGGTTTTGGCTGAGTCAGGTCTGAGTGGAGCACGGAAGGCCGGTTTGCAGCGTGCCAGGCACCGGCGCTCCTTTTGCTGCCGGAAAAGCGGAGGCACTTTTCCCAATGCCTTTTTAAAAGTCTCTCGCGAGTGTTTTAGGAGGCGCTTGGGTCTGGTTGGGACATCCCTGTCATCCCCGCCTTTCCCATGCTCCTGTTTGGGAGCACCTTGGAGCGAGCCGAGCGCGCGGAGCAGAGCGGCCCCTCCGCTGCCTTCCTCTCCGGTGGCGCAAGTTGCTGGAGCCGGAGCCTGTTCGGAGACGTGTGAGATGGTCTGTAGGGATCGAAAGGAGAGAGACTTAGTGAACGGGGACGTGCTGGCAAACCAGCCCCTAGAGCTGCGGCTGTCTGGATACGCGCGCGTCGCCCGAGGACTCCTCGCAGCAGGGAAGGCAGTTTGGTGCCCGACCCTTTGCTTTACGCCCCCCAAAACGTCTTCAAGCCACGCTCTAGACACCAAAAAAAGGGGAGACCCTTCCCTCTCTGCCTGCTCGCTCCGCAGGGCAGGAGCTGCCACCAGGGCTGTGTCCGAGCCCGGCATCGCCCGCCCCGCTCCCCTGCACACGGGTGCCCCCGGACACGCACGCTCTGCCCTTCTCCCTGGCAATCCGCTTAGTTGTTGTGAGTAAAAACACTGTAATTACCTGTAAATATGTAGTTTAACAAATTGACCTAGTTTCTGTATTTTTTAAGTTGTTGTTTTTTTTTTTTTTTTTTTTTTTTGTACTAAAATTTATAGAGACAGTACGTGCCAGCTAGCAAAAAGCTACTGTAGCGGCCGGGCGCGCGGGGTGGCCGTGTTGCCCCGAGGGGTCCTGCTCCGGCCCCGCGAGCCGCTTCGGAGCGTCTTACTGCTGTGTTTCTCCACAAGCTCTGTCGGAACGGTGCGTTTCCCCCTTCCAAACGCTTTGCTCTCGAACCTGAGCCGATCTCCAGCTACCGGAGGAGGAGACGCGTTTCATGGAAGGGCCTTGTCCGCTCGCAGCGCCGGGATCACGCGTTTCTATGGCAACGCGGAGCTCCGGCCAAGGATGCTCCGTGGCCGGGCTCGTGTTTGCGTGGCCGGATCCCTGGTAGGACATAGGAGTCCAGTGGCATCAGCGGCGTCGGGCGCACAGGGCTTGGGCGAGCAACCCGCCCGCTTCCTTCCTTCCTTCCTCTGGTTTTCCTCATCTCCCAGCCCCTCTCGGCTCTCCTCCCGGCTCGCTTGGAGCAGGGACGTTTGTACAGGACAGCACGGGGCCAGGCCGCTGTAAATACATCTCCCCTTGCAAAGCCAAGGGGGTCTCTGGTGACGGGTACCCGCGAGAAGCCCGTGTTCACCCTTCGGTTGTGCCAGGAGCATCCCGGCCCCGCGAGCGCGCGGGGACCCGCTCCGGCATGCGCCAGGATGGGGAGGAGATGTGTGTCTATAGTGTATATTTTTTACAAAATAGCTTGCTTGTATTGTGAAGAGTTCTAAAGATGGACTTGAGAAGTCCAGCCTAACTATTAATTAACACGAGTTTAACATCAGTCGCCCCACAGTTTGGAGCCTCTTGAATGTATAGTCCTTTTTGTAACCGAAGCGACCTAGTCTTCTACCAGACAGCCAGGCAGCCTATTTAATATCTGTAATTTTATCTCTTGCTTTCCATTTGGTCTCAGTACTTCCAGCATGTTTCTGGATTTGGTTTTTGGTTCCTTTTCTTGCACACACATAGTGTGAGATCAAAAAACCGTTAATGCAAAGCTGGGTTTTGTTTTTAATTATTATTATTTCCAACCTGGTTCCCCCTCCTTTCCTCTCCTCTGCCCCTCTTTTGGTTCTGTTTTTTTATTTTCCCTCCTCCAACAGTTTGGGCTTTTCCGGGATGGGATGTGACGGGTGGCAGGAGGGAGGGCTGGTCCCGTTTGCAGCTTCTGGGCAAATGCCAGGGCTTTTGCCAGGCCATGAAAGAGCATCACCTGGTTGCTTAAAATAAAACACACAAACAAAAAAACAACCTTACTGGGTGGCTACACGGGGACACACTCGCCGTGCCTTGGGTTTGCTCCTACCCGCCACGTGTGCACAGGGCACGAGCGCTGCCCACGGTCCCTTCTGCCGCCCTTCCTCCTCCTCCTCCTCCCTCTCTGCAAGGCAGCCCAGGCCCCGGGCGCTGCAGCGCAGCCGTTTTAGCAACATCCCCCCCCGTCGGGGCCGTTTTGCTGCGCCGGGACGCGCAGGACCGAGCTGGAGCACCCGCTGTAGGAGACCCGCTGCCCGTGGGCGTTTTCCTTCGCCTGGGAAACGCCACACGCACTAACTGGTAAGGCTTAATGTACAGTATATTGTCAGTATTCTGGTATTCTTCTGGTTCAGCATACATTATAGCTCATATATAACCTGTATTAATTGTATAGATTGTGCATTTAAAGCTGTTACCAAGTTGTCAGAAATAAGAAGAAAAAAAAACAAAAAAAAAAAAAAAAACATAAGGTCCTATGTAATATTTTGTTTGTAAGTATCCTTTGTATCATAGCAAAGGAAATGTTAAAAAAAAAGCAAAAATCAACTGTAATAAAGTAATTTTAGTACGTGGAGTGTCTGCGTGCGTTCCTGGGGGTGCCAGGGGGGTCCCGGCCGTGCAGCGGCCCCGTCGGAAGGCGCTGGTGGCCCCAAAGGGGTCGAGCCCGGCGCAGGGGCCGGGGGCTGAGACCTGGCGCACTCGTGTCCTGGGGCAGGGCGGGGGGCCCTGGTGGCTGCCGGGCAACGGGATGCGGCAGTGCCGGCTGCCATGGCAACCGTTGCTGAGGACCACAGCGGGGTGGGGGGGAAGGAGGACCATGGGACAGCGCTGCCCGGCCCCCTCCCCATCCCGCATTAAGGCTGCCCCAAAACCACCAGGTTTAGCCCCAGAAACACTCCGCATTCAGCTCTCCACTGTCCTCCCTTCTCACTGTTTTTCAGCCCTCCCGCCCGGGAGGTGTCTTGGTGCCAGGGCCCTGCACAGCCACATGGGGCAGCATGGGGGGGGGCCGCACAGCCCCCATCCCAAACACCCCCTGCCTCCCCCGGCAGCTCGAGACCCCCTTCCAGCCCCCAGACCAGCCGCTGCCTCCGTGCCCGGGCTCTGCCCCGTGCTCAGCGCAGCGACGCCGCGAGGGCAGCGCCCCCGGCGCAGGGAGCCGCGGGGCCAGGCGGGCGCCCGTGCGACGCTCACATCTTTATTGATACAAATGTACAAGGGGGGTGGGCGCAGCGGGGACGGGGGCTCCCGGGCAGCCCCCCCGCTTGCACCCTCCCCAATCCAGTGTAATGGTGCGGGCGGCCCCGGGGGCGCGGGGACGCAGCCCTGCGGCGCGGGCGGCCCCGCGCGTATGTACAGGATAAGTTAGGCGTGCGGGGCGCGGGGGACAGGACGGGGACACGGGTAAGTGTATATACACACACGAGGGGCTGCGGGCACCTGCGCACGCTCGGCCCCAGCTCCCGCAGGGCCCGGACGCCAGCCGCGTCGGGCACGGGGACAGGCCGGCGCCGCGCGGGCGCTCCCGGCGCCCCGGGGAACGGGAAGGGGCGGGAGAGGCGGAGCGGGGCGCGCGGCCGGCGCTCACTGCTTCTTCTCGCGCGTGGTGATGGTGACGAGCTGCTTGGCGGCCTTGGCGATGTCGTAGGCGCACTGGATGACCTGCTGCGTCAGGAGCTGGTAGTCGACGGCGGCGCCCGGCTCCGGCGGCACCGTCTTGCGGCACTCGCTCTGCAGCCGGTAGGCGCTGGCGTTGAGCAGCCGCAGGGAGCTCCGCACCGTCTCCAGCGCCGGCTTCTGCAGCGGAGAAGAGGGGATGCATGTGGGCATGGGGCACCCACCCTGCACAGGGCCCGCGAGGACGGGGACACCCCTGACCTTGGGGAAGAGTGAGGCCATCTCTGTCACAGCCGAGTGGATCTTCTCTGAGCAGGGCACGAAGCTGTGGGTGAGGAGACGGGTGAGCGGCAGGGATGAGGAGCCTGGGGATCCCGATCCATAGGGAAAAGGGGTGCTGCATCCGGCAGGAGCGGGGCTGCGGCCCTACCTGTCGTGCTTGGACTCCTGCGCCGCCCGCAGCAGCTCCTGGATGTTCTTGGTGACCTGCTCCGTCTTGAGGATGACGTCCTCGGTGCTGGGCAGCCCGGGGTCCAGCTCCCCGTCCAGCGGGTCCAGCTCATGGGGGAAATCCTCCTCCTTGCCCAGCTCCACGAAGCGCTTCCCCTCCATGCTGTGGGGCCAGGGGGTGAGGAGCAGCCCCGCACATCGGCGCCCGGTGCAGCCCCCAGCGTGAGCGTGCACTCACCTGAGCAGGATCTCACCCGCCTGCGTGTTGTCGTAGTCGCTGTCGGTGCCGCTGCCGTGACGGTCCAGCTTGCTCTGGGTGGCGGGGGAGAAGAGGCAGCGTCAGACCCTGCCCGGCCCTATGCAGGGACCTGGGGGTCCCCTACCCACCCCCCGGTACGTCACCATGTGCCGGGCACCGTCGGGCGGGCAGGAGAGCAGCGGGGAGGACGGGGGAAAGGGCACGGAGGAGGCGGACACCCCTTTCCGGATCTGCAGGGGGAAGAGAGGAGGGAGAAAGTGCTGGGAGCGGGGGCCTTGGCCCAACCTGATGCCACAGGGAAGGCCCCGAGCCCTGGCACCGCGCAGAGCATCGTCCCCACCGGAGCTGCCCCCTTACCCGGTACACGCTGGCCGGGACGTGCACGGGGTACAGAGCCTCGTCCTCCGCCTCCTGGTGACACACAGGACGTTAAGGGCGCCACGGGCCCTGGTGGTCCCCATCAGCCCGTCCGCTACGGAGCAGGTCACCCATCCCCAGGCCTGCCACCCCCTGGGACACTCACGCTGGCACCGAAGGGCTGCAGCCGGGTCACCAGCTCCTCCACAGGCTGCCCGAAGGGCTTGAGGGCCGAGCCGGGCTCGTACATGGAGAAGGCCTGGCGGTCGCGGCGCAGCGCGCCGGGCGGCCCCGGCGGGTGCCCGTGCTCGGGGCGCTCGCTGGCGGCCGGCGGCGGGTGCGCGGGGCCCGGCTGCTGCCGCATCTGCGTGTTTTTCCGACTGCAGCTTGTGGATCTGCAGGGAAAGGGGGAGCGGGGATGAGGCGCTGGCCCTGGGGGACCCTCCCGGCCCGACCCCGGACCCCGGCGCACCTCGCGCTGCAGCCGCCGCAGCTCGTCGCTCAGGCTGTTGTTGACCTTCATGAGCTGCTGCACCTTGGCCTCCGAGGCCGCCAGGGCCTTCTTCACCTCCAGGTACTCCTGCAGCGTGATGGGGCCGTCCGACAGGTCGGAGGAGTCCATGCTCTGCGGGGAGAGGTGCTCAGCACCGCACTCAGCGCCAACCCCGTGCGGCCCTGGCCCTCGCGGCCATCTCCAGGGCTTTGGGGCTCCTGGCCATCCATCTCCGGGGGCTGTGACATCCATATGGTGACAGGGCAGGACGGCAGGAACCTGGTTGCGCAGCCCTACAACTCCAGCAGGCTGTCCCCGCACCGCGGCCATCACCGGGGCGTCAGGGCAGGGACTGGGCTGCCCATGCCCAGGGTGGAGGCCTTGGCCCCAGTGGCCATCTCCCGGGCATCGGGGCTCCCTGGTCACCCAATGCTGGGGGCTACAACCCCCCTGTCCATCCCCAAGGCTTCAGGGCTGCCAGGACTGCAGGGTCCTGCTCATCCATCCCTGGGGAGCAGATTTGTCCCCCTTTGGCCATCCCCGGGGCAGCAGGGCAGGAATGTGGGGACCTCAGTGCCCATCCCGGGGGTTGACGCTACCCCCGCGTCCCGCGCGGCGCTCACCCGGGCCCGGTTGTTGCGGGACGCGTTGCGCAGCAGCTCCTGGTCCGTGTCCTCGTCGGAGGCGACGCTGTCGTAGTCGTGCTGGTCGTCGCCGTCGCTCTGGCTCCGCAGCGAGTAGTCGAGGGCGTCTGCAGGGGACGGGGACGTGGCGCTGAGCGCCCGCGGCCCCCCAGGCGGCCCGCAGCCCGCCCCACGTCCCCCCGACCTGTGGGGCTCAGCAGGCTCTTCCCTTGCTGCCGCCGCTTGGCTTCGCCCAGGATGTCGATGAGCAGCGTGGCGAATTCCCGGGCGTTGAACCGCGCCAGCTTCTGCCGCCCTGCCCGGGGCGGAGCGGGAGGGAAAAGACATGGAAAAATCAGCGGGATGAGCGGGATCGGGACAGGGGAGGGGGAGCGGCGGGGTGGGGGGCGAGTCCCACCTGGTTGCGGGTGGCCGAGTACTCGGGGTTGACGGGCAGGAAGGGCACGGCGCTGCGCTCCGTCACCAGCGTGCTGTGGTTCTGCGTGGTCAGCCACACTGCGGCGGGGGGGACAGCGTCGGCACCCGGAAGGACGCGGCCGCGTGGACGGTGCCACCCCTGCCGGGACCCTCCCATGTCCCCCCCCCCCGCTATGGGCAGAGAGGGGCTCACCCGCCTGTCCCAGCCCCGTATTGCAGACATGGGGTGTCCCCCCGCTCCCCACTGTCACCCTTCCCTACCCGTGAGCCCCCCTGGGGCAGAGGGGGATCCCGGCACCCACCTCGGGGCTGCCCCCGCGCCCAGCAAACGGCCCTGCAGGAATGAGGAAGGAGGGACCAGGCGCCTCCTCCTCCTCCTCCTCCTCGGAGCCGGGACGGCCGCCAGCGCCGGCCCCTCCTGGCGCGCCGGGCCCGGCCGCGCCGCACGCGGCGGGAAGGGGCCCCCGCTCACCCGCGTCGTTCTCGCGCCGATCCACCTCGTCGTACACGTCCATGGCCAGCTCCTCGAACAGCCGGTTGCTGAGCTGCGGCGAGAAGGGGCGTCAGGAGCCGCGGGCGCCCGGCGGGGGGGACGGTCCCCGCCACCCTCGGCCCCACTCACCGCCTGCAGCTTCTTCTTGGCTGCCTTGGCCAGCTCGGAGAGGTCCAGGCTGCGGCGGGGGGGGAAGGAGAGACACGAAGCCGGCGTCATTCCCAGCCCATGGGGGCGCAGGGTCCGGAGCGGCGGCGCGGGGACCCCCCAGCCTCCCCAGCGTCCCCCCCATGGGGGCACGTGCCATCCCGGCGGTGCCCGCGCCCGAGCGGACTATACCTCTGTGCCATGCACTTTGGGCGCACCCTGCGCTCCGGAGAAGGCAGCGGAGGGAAGAACAGGATAGAGCAGGAGGTTAAACGCGCACGCAGTGACCCCCCCCCCCCACCCCCCCAAAAAAAAACACCCTTCTCCTCAGACCCCCGTGCAGCCCAAGCCTGAGGGTGACGGTGGCAGCGGTGACAGTGGCAGTGGTGATGGGCGCTCACCTGTCGGCCATCTGCGGGATGATGTAGTGCCCGTTCTTGTGGTCTGTGCAAAGAGAAGGGCGCTGGTGAGCGCCGCCCAGGCCCGGGGGGGACGCTGGGGGACACGGCGATGTCCCGCCACTCACCCGGCTTCCTCCCGCACAGGTAGAAGGCCAGCCGGTCGGTGAGCTCGTACTGACACTCCACGAGCCGCTCGGCCAGCTCGTGCTGGGCCGCCTGCCTGCGGGGGCGAGCGGGCGCGCGGGGGTGAGCGCGGCCCCCGGCGCGTCCCCCGCGTCGTCCCCTCGCCCTCACCTGGCGTAGTCGATGGGCGTGCGGCCGTTGACGTCGGGCGCGCCGGGGTCGGCGCCGTAGACCACGAGCAGCTCCGCTTGCAGGATCTGCCCGGCCTTGGCGGCCACGTGCAGCGGCGTCGTGCCCTTCTCCTGCGCGCCGGGGGGTCAGCGCGTGCCACGGGCACCCGTGCGGGCCCCCGAACCCCGCTTTGTCACCCCCCTTGTCCCCATGCACAGGGGGCTCTCACCGGGTGGAAGAAGTTGGCCTGGGCGCCTAGTGAGAGCAGCCGCAGGCAGGTCTCCAGGTTGCCCGTCCGCACGCTCGAGTGCAATTGCTGCAGCGGGGGGAGTTGCATGAGTTGGGGGGGAGCTCCGGGGCTCCCCACACTGCCCTCCTGGCCATGGCAGGGCCATGTCCCACCCCGTCCCACCTTGCTGAGGTCCTTGGCGGTGACGCCGTCGTCGTCCCGGCAGGGCAGCTTGTGCACGAACGCCAGCATCTGGTACTTGGCGCGGATGAACTCGGACTTGGTGGGGCTGCACGGCACGGGGGGGGGGACACGGCGCAGCGGTGAGGGGGGCGCCCGGGGCGGGGGGGACGTGCAGCCCCCTCCCCGCGCGGGGCTGGCACTCACTGCACTTTGTCCTGCGGGTTGGCCTTGCGGCGGCCGCTCTGCACCTGCGCCGGGTCCAGCAGCGAGTGCTCCCAGATGGAGTTGGCGCCGTTGCTGGCCAAGGTGTGCACCATCTGCGGAGGGGCAGCGTGAGCACGTGCCAGCGCGGGGGGTCCCGGTGACGGTGGAGGTGAGGGGGGGTCCCGGCACCCACCTGGAGCAGGGTGGCGGGCCAGGGGCTGTGGCGCAGGTGCTTGACGATGGAGATGTGGCGGCCCAGGCTGCGGTGCACGCTGCAGCACTCGTCGCAGATGAGCACGCCGCGGTTGATGGAGGCCCAGCCGGGGTCTGCGGGGAGCCAGGGGGGGGTCACAGGGAGCCGCCCCCCGCCCCCACGGGAGCCGGGGACAGGGGGGGGATCAGTTGCCACAGAAACCCCAAGGTTTCCCTAGCGACCGGCACCCATCGCTAGGGAAAACCCAGAGGTTTCCCTTAGCAACCCAAGGAGGGGACGGACCCGGGCGAGCGCAGCCGGGGCGTTGGCGGGTGTAAACGGGGCCCGAAGCTGCTGGGCCCGGGGGAGCTGCCGAGCCCACGATCCCGGAGCGGGGCAGGTGCCGCGGCCCCCGCGCCGGGTCCCCCTGCCCGGCCGCGCTGCCCTCCCCCCGGCCGGGCCGCGCTGGGGCCCTTTGTGCCGCTGGGAGAACAAAGGGCCGTTTGAGCGGCCGGGCTCCGCGCTGGCACCGCGGGCTGCCCGCCCGGCCCCCGGCGCCCGCTCCGCTCCAGCCTGGGCAGCGGCGGCCGCGCGCGGCTCCCTGCGATGCCCCTGGCAGGGCCGGGGCGCTGCGGGGACGGGGCGGCGAGGACACGGGGCAAGGTCACCACGTCCCCCGGGAGCCGCCGGGGCAGCCGCCCGGCTCGGCGAGGGCCATGCGGGGCTGCGGTGGCGAGGCCGGGATTTCGGGAGCCCCCCGCTGGCACAGGCGGACTGGGCACAGTGCCACAGGGCCGAGGCGCCGCGGGGAGCAAAGATGCCCCAAGGCCGGTGAGGGACGTCGCGGGCGGCCGCGTGCCGAGCGGCGCCGCATTCCCGTTATCCCTGCGCAGGAAGCCTGGCAGGCGGCGATGGAGCCACCCGCCCTGCGCTTCCTTCCTGCGCTGGAAAACAGGCCAGCCGGGGGTGCCGGCACGGCGGCCCCTTCCCCGCACCCACGTCCCGCACAGCCCGGGATGCGGGATCGGGCGCGCGAGGAGCCGCGATGCGGCACGGCCCGGCCTGGCTGCCCGCGGGCGCAGATGGCAGCGCCTTGGCAGCCGGCGCGGTGCCGCGGGAACAGCCTGCGCGCCCGGCGGGAGCCCCACATGGCCCCGCGGCGGGCGCGGGCGGCGGGCGCTCCCCGCGCTGCGCAGGAGGAAGCCGGCCCCGCTGGACTTTATAACTCACTTCCTCACATGGCTGCTGGGTGATAAGGGATTGGAAGACGCTGGTTTCCATTTTCCCAACCCGGGAGGAACCGGCGACGCACGGCGAGCCTCGCGGGCAGGCCCTGCCCGGCAGCGCCGTGCGGGAAGCGCCCGACGCCGCGGGGCCGCTCGGCTCCCACGCGAGCCTGGCGGCTCTGCTGGCAGGATCCGGCCCTTGGCACGCGGCCGGAATAAATCCAGCACACCCTGCGCCCGGAGGCGGCTTTCCGGGCCCGGCTCCGAGCGAGCCTCGCCGCCGCTCGGCCCTTTTCATTCATTAGGGCCGCAGAGAAGCGGCCCGCGGGCGGGCGCGCGGGGGGCTGGGGTGCAGCCCCACGTGCCCGCGGGCGGCACCGCGTGCCCAGCGCCCGCACGGCTGCGGCGCGGGGGCTGCCGGGCACGGGGCGGGCGGGACGCGAGCCGTCTTGCCCGCGCTCAGGCTCCGGCTTGCAGCGGGGCCTGGCGCAGCCCTGCGCCGCGCGCCCGGCCCGCCCCGGGAGCGGGGAGCGGGGCAGGAGGGGAGCGGGGTGCCCCATAGCAAAGGGGGGTGGGATAGAGGGGTGTCCCCCAACGCTGACACTTACACGGTGGCTGGTGGGGCCGCTGCAACCCCGGTGCACGCCCGGCCTGCAGCCCCTGCACCCGGGGGTGCTGAGGGGGCGCTGCGGGGTCGGGGTGCGCTGGGAGGTGCCGGTCAGGGCCCCATGGGGGCACCTTTGGGCTCCCGGGAGGATTCCAGGCCGGCACCGCGGTGCTGCGAGCGGCGGCCCGGGGGAAGGGGGTGCCCGGCAGGGAGGAGCGGGGCCGCCCGCCCGGCTGCGGAGCGGCGCCGGGGGCAGCCGCGCGGGGGCTGCGCGGGGGCGGCGGGCCCGGGGGCGGTATCGGCGGCAGTGGCGGTACCGGCGGCGGTACCGGCGGCGGCAGTGGCGGTACCGGTGGCGGCGCGGCCCTTACCTGGGGCGCTGCAGTCCGCGCACACCTCCGCCCGCTGCGCCTTCCGGGACATCCTGAGCGGCGAGGCGGGCCCGAGCCCGGGCCGCTGCGCCAGCCTGCGGGCGGCGGCGCCGGGCCGGGCCGGCGGGGGCGGCCGGGCCGGGCCGGGCCGGGCGGGGGGCCGGGGCCGGCGGGGCCGGCGGGGCTGCCGGCTGCTCGCAGCGCCCGGCGGCTCCGCAGGAAGCGGCGCAAGCCCGGCCCCACCGGGGGAGGGGCCGCGCCGCCCCCGCCTCCCCCCGCACCGGCCCCGCCGCCGGGCGCTGCCCCCCGGCCCCGCCGCCGCTCCCGGGCCCGCCCCGCTCCGCTGCATCCCCCATCCCGGGCGCAGCCCCGGCCCCGGGCGCCCCCCTCGTCGCTGGGCGCCGTCCTGGCCCTGCTCGTGCTCCTGGGGCCGGCTGCGGTTCTGGGAACACCCCCACCCTGCTCGGGATCCTGGTGTCGAGAAGCCCAGCCTGGTCCTGGGCACCCTCCCGGCCCTGCTCCTGGTGCTCTGCCTTGTTGTGGGCACCCCCGGGTCCTGCTGCTGGCCCTGGACACCCCCTTGTCCAGGTGATGGTGCCGGCCCCGTGCGCCCCAGCCTTGCTCCCACCCTGTGCACCCTGCCCAGCACCAGGCACCTGCACCCCAGGGTGCAGCACCGGCAGCCCCCGGGCTGGGGACAGTGTTGGGGGGTCCAACCCCGTGTCCCCTGCCCAGTCCCGAGGGGGTCAGCAGGGTGACCTCATCGCCGGTTGAGGGTGACCTCATCGCCGGTTGCTATGGCAATGGCTCACGGTGTCACAGGGCTCCAGGGAGCTGGGGCTGCTGCCCAGGGTGGGGGTCCAGCCCCTATGAACAGGGAATGGGGCAGCTGGGCACTGGGGCTCCTTGCTGGGGGCTATTGCCATGGGAGCAGGCACCAGGCTGTGGGGACCCGGCCGGCCTGGAGCCCCGAGCCGGGACGAGCCGGGACACCTGGCAGCAGAGCCTGCAAGACCCGTCCTGCATCTGTGCAGATGCTGCAGCACGAAGGGGCGCAGTGTGGGGGCAGCACCTCTGGGAATGTTATGGGGCCAGGATCCTTGGGAATGCTGTGGGGCTGCATCCCTGGGAATACCGTGGGGCAGGCACCCCTGCTCGAGGACGGCAGGGCTGTGGGGCGGGCAGCCCTGCGCAGCAGCGGGAGCGATGCCGGGCGGGAGCGGGGCAGGGCGGGAGCGCGGTGCTGGCAAGGCCCAGCCTCGCATTGTTCTCCAGCAGCAGGCGGAAAACATGACTCCCGCCCCGGAGAAACGCAGGCGGAAAAGGAAACGCAGGGGCAGGGGCCGAGGGCCTTTTGCCGTGGGGGGGGGTCACAGCGTGTGTGGGGGGGGGACATTTGGCACCCCCAGTAGAACTGGATCCTCCCCGGCCTTTGCCGCTTCCCCAGCTTGTGCCAAGAGCCGCTGGCCCGGGGGAGTGGGGGGGAATCAGCTGGAAGGGGCTGGAGCTCGGGGGGGCCCTTGGTGGCCGCCTGCCCCCGCCGCAGGGCTGGGGGGCAGCGCGGCCGGGGGCTGCGGGCGGCGGCCGGAGCCCCGAGGGGTGGGCGCGAGGCCGGGGAGGAGGAAGAGGAGGAGGAGGAGGAAGGCGATGCGGGCAGAAGGGGGGGGACTACAAGTCCCATGAGGCCGGGCGGGGGAAGCACCGGCGGGAAAGGGGGGGACACGGGGCCGCTCCGCCCCGTGCTTCGCTGCGCGCCGCCCCGCGCGCCCCCCGCCCCGCGCGCGCCGCGCCCGCCGCTCCAGCATGCACGGAGGATGCTCGCGTCTTGCTCGGGCAGGAAGGGGCCGGAGGGCAGGTACCCGCTCCACTACCTCGTCTGGCACAACCGCGCCCGCGACCTGGACCGCGAGCTCAGCGCCAAGCAGGTGGGGCCGCGGCGCGGGGCTCGGCACCCGGCCCGGTTCGGTTCGGCTCGGCCCGGCTCCGCGCAGCCCGGCGCGGCTCGGCTCGGGCTGATGCAATGGTGCCGCTTGCAGCGCTCCGGCGGCCGCAGCCCTGTCGCACGCGGGGATGGAGATGAGGATGGAGATAGGGAGGAGGATGGCGGTGGGGAAGGAGGGGGCATAGGGATGGGGATGGCGGTGGGGACAGGGATGAGGGTGATGGGGCTGGAGATGTTGCTGGGGACGAGGATGGGGATGTGGTCCCCCTCCAGCGGCCTCGATGCCGGCAGGGCTCTTCAGCAGGGCGGAGGGACCAGCTGCGGATGCCTAGGGGGAATGGGGGCCTGCGCTTTGCCTTGGGACACCCCCAACCCATCGAGGGCAGGTGTGTGACAACTGCCACCAGGGCTGCTGCCACCCAGGGGTCCCCAGGGTCCCCCATCATACCCAGTCCTGCATGTGCCTGCCTCCAAGCCGCCCTGCTAGGCCTCACAGGGCACCCAGGCCACCCGGCACCCTGCGGCCCCGGCAGCGCTGGCCCAGGAGCGGGTGCAGCGCCCGGATCAGAGCCCCCCTCTCCCCATGCTCCATCCGGGTCCCTCTACGGGGTGCGCCAGGGACCCTGGCACTGCTCGCACCCCGGGGTGTCAAAAGGCATCACGAGGAGGCCGTGCAGTGCGGGGGGATCCCCGTACCCGGAGCCCTCCCACAGCGGCTGCCGGGGCAGCCGCGGAGCGGCCGGAGCGGCCCCAGGTGGCGTGTCCCAGCCTCCCGCTCCCCGCCGCCGCGTGCCGCTCAGGTAATTAAAATCCAGCGCCGGAGACGCAGGAAACCGCAGGCGCTGGAGCGAGGCTGCCAGCGAGGCTGTGCCCCCGCATCCCCCGCTGCGCCCTGTGTGCCGGGGAGCCGGCCTGGGCCGTGCTGCAGGGGGTCCTGCTGCGTCCCATAGTGTGTGTGTGTGGGGGCACTGGGATGCTCCAGTGGGATGCTCCAGCGGGATGCAGGTCCCGGCTCCTGCCACACCCGCCTCCATTGTGGGAGCCGGCGGGGGCTGCGCGTGCCCGGCACCGCCACGGTCCGGCGCCCGCCACGGCCCGGCACCCCCCGGCAGCGCCCGCACGTTTTATATCCACGGTTTTTCCAGGTCATTTTTCCCAGGAGCTCTGCGGGTGCGTGGGGAAGCGGGCGGGCGGGCGGCCCGAAAGCTGGGGGCGGCTCTGGCCCCGCTCGCTCGGAGCGGAGCGCCCCCCGCGCCCCCGCGGGCGAGGGGCTTCTCCCGGTGCCGGAGCCGCTCCGCACACGTCGCCGCTGCCGTTTGCAGGGCGAGCGGAGAGGCGGCCGCGCGCGCCCCGGCGCTGCCGGGCACAGGGCTGCGGAGGTGCCCGGTGGTACTGGGATGGCGCTGGGGACGGGCTGGGGACGGGCTGGGGAAGGGGGACAGGGCCAGTGCGGCCTGAACCCCCTAATCTCCATCCAGGGCCTCCGGAGCTGGGATCAGCTCTTCTCCCTGCTGGAGCCCCATGGGTGCTCGGTGCTGCCGGTGCCCCTGGCTGTCCCAGTGAGGGGTCTGCCCTCCTCCTCCAGGGATCTGGGCACCCGCTCCAGGGACAGGAGCAGCAGGAGGACACAGGATGCAGCCCAATGTACCAGGACACCCCGGCTGTGCCCCATGGCACCGGGCAGGGAGTGGGGCGATGCTGCTGCCCCGCGGCCCTGGCAAGGGGCTCATCCTGCCCCAACCCGCTTGTCCGGTAGCATCGGGGCCTGAGCACAGGGCTGGCACTGAGCTGTGCCGCAGCCGCTGGCATCACGCGGAGCCGGGCTTTGGGGTGGCCGAGCCGGGGTCCCACATCCCCCGGGATGGTCCCAGGTGGCCACAGCCTCGGGAAGGGCAGCACCGGGGCACGTGCTGCGCTCCGAGCCGGGAGCACCAAGCCAAGCTCGAGCTGGGGAAAACTGGGTCGTGCTGCGTCCCCTGGGCTCGGCTGCGGCACAGGGGCCTCGTCCCTCTCAGCACTGGGGCGTCCCCTGCCCCACTGCATCCCCGGAGCCCTGTGGAGCCCGCGGTGCCTGTCCCTAGCTGGGGGGCATTTGCTTTAATTAGAACCGTTTTCATTAGCGCAATTAAGCCGGAGCGGGCGCTTGGAGAGCGCTCTCGGCGCGGTGCTCTGTGCGAGCCGCAGCAGCTGCCTGGCTCCATGGGGCCACGTGGGCACCCGGGACGGGGGGCAGCACCAGCCGGGATCAATCACTGTCCTGGAGCCAGGCGGGCCGGGGGACACCAGGAGCCCCCCCAGGACGGGCAGTGCTGCAGCAATGGCAAGGAGCACCCCGGGCCCTGCTTGCAAACAAGAGATGGGGAATCAGCCTGTGCTGGGGGCTGTGAGGGGCCGCTGTGTCCCCCCTCCTTGAGCTCTGCCCCTGCTGTGCCAGCCCTGAGGCCGACACATCCTGGGGACGCCGGGATGTGGGGAGGTATCGTGGGGCCAGGCCATGGGGCAGGGAAGGGGGCACCTTGGGACCCTCCTACGAGGACCCTCTGCCCGCCCAGCCCGGCCCTGCTCCCATCCCCTCTGCTCGCAGGGGGTCAGCAGGGACCTGCGGCTCCCGCATCCCACACACATCCTCCGGGATGCCCTGGCGCGGCTCCGGGGGGCTCCCCACTGCAGGACTGGGGGGCTTGGGGCGCCGTTCCCGCGGGCAGCGCCGGAGGGGAGGGATTCCTCCGGGCTGGCTGCGAGCCCGGCTCCCGGCTTGGTGAAAACAAGCGCGCGCGGCTCCCCCGGGGCCGGGGATCCTCGGAGCAGCCGCGGCTCCCGCAGCGCCCGCCGCCCCCGCGCCGGCAGCAGGCAGGGCACACGTGCGCGCCAGCTCCGCAGCGCCCGCCGCGCGGGGGGGCTGCCAGCGCTGCCTGGCAACGTCCCCCCCCCGAAATGCAAGAGCGGAGCGCGGCACGGGAGGGGGGATCCGTGTGCCCGCTGCAAGGAGCAGGACAGGCCCTGGAGCGTAATGCATGGGCTGCAATGCACAGGGTGCAATGCACAGCGTTCAGGACATGGGATGCAACGCACAGGGTGCAATGCACGGGGTGCAGGGCATGGGGTGCAATGCACAGGGTGCGATGAAGGGGTTCAGCGCACAGAGTGCAATGCAGCTGCCTGCGTTTGCCCCCCGCTTCCTGAGTCCCCGCTGCCCCCGTTCCCCGTCAGGCCGACATTGAGCAGCTGGACCCGCGCGGGCGCACGCCGCTGCACCTGGCCACCACCCTGGGCCACCTCGAGTGCGCCCGCGTGCTGCTGAAGCATGGAGCCGACGTGGGCAAGGAGAACCGCAGCGGCTGGACGGGTGAGCGGGGCCCCCCCCAAACCGTGCTGCCCCCGGCCCGGGCACGGAGCGCACGGTGGCCCCGGCGCCGGCCGTGCTCAACCCCAGCACCCCGCAGTGCTGCAGGAGGCCGTGAGCACCCGCGACCTGGAGCTGGTGCAGCTGGTGCTGCGCTACCGCGACTACCAGAGAGCCATCAAGCGCCTGGCCGGCATCCCCATCCTGCTGGAGAAGCTGCGCAAGGTGGGTGTCCCCGTCCCGCCAGCGTCCCGTGGGGTCCTGAGGCCGCCCGGGCTGCCCATGACACCCCTGTGCTCCCCGCAGGCCCAGGACTTCTATGTGGAGATGAAGTGGGAGTTCACGAGCTGGGGTAAGCTGGGAGCTTCCCTGGCGCCTTCCCGGCTGCCAACGTTGCCGCTGTCCCCAGCGCCTGGCCCTGGCCCCAGCCTGTCCTCTCTTGTCCCCCTGGTCACCCTGCTGTCCCCGGCTGGGCTATGGCCGTGTCTCCGCAGTGCCCCTGGTGTCCAAGATCTGCCCCAGCGACACCTACAAGGTGTGGAAGAGCGGCCAGAACCTGCGGGTGGACACCACGCTCCTTGGCTTCGACCATATGACCTGGCAGCGGGGCAACCGCAGCTTCGTCTTCCGCGGACAAGGTGAGCGGGGCTGGAGCGGCAGCCCCTCCGCGCGCCGTGGCGCCCCGGCCGCCCCCGCGCGTCCCCTGAGCGCACCCGGCCCCGCAGACACCAGCGCGGTGGTGATGGAGATCGACCACGACCGGCGCGTGGTCTACTCGGAGACGCTGGCGCTGGCCAGCCACGACCAGGAGGTGCTGCTGGCTGCTGTGCAGCCCACCGAGGAGCAGGTGATGGGGCGGCTCACGGCGCCCGTCGTCACCACCCAGCTCGACACCAAGAACATCGCCTTCGAGAGGTGCGACCTGCCACAGGGGACACGGGTGGCCCCCGTTGGGCATCCCCACACGGTGACACTGGGACCCTCCATCCTGCCCACTGCTCACGGCTGCCTTGCATCGCCCCCAGGAACAAGTCTGGGATCCTGGGCTGGAGGAGCGAGAAGACGGAGATGGTGAACGGGTATGAGGCCAAGGTGAGGGCAGGGATTGACCCACGCGGCGCGGCGGCGTCCAATGGGGGACGCAGCAGCTTCCAGCCTTGCTCCTCCGACGGCCCCCAGGTCTACGGCGCGTCCAACGTGGAGCTCATCACGCGGACGCGGACCGAGCACCTCTCGGACCAGCACAAGGGCAAGAGCAAAGGTGGGGATGTGCGCGGGGCCGGGGGCCGCCCGGGGCCGCGTTGGCACCGGGGGTCACGCACGTCTCCCGCAGGCAGCAAGACCCCGCTGCAGTCCTTCCTGGGCATCGCCGAGCAGCACGTGGGGCCCAACAACGGGGTGAGCGCGCCGGGGGGCACCCGGGCCACCACCGCCGTGGTGCTGCGGCTGTGCCCGCGCCGACGGCGCCCGCTGTCCCCGCAGACGCTGATCACGCAGACGCTGAGCCACACCAACCCCACGGCCATCACGCCCGAGGAGTACTTCAACCCCAACTTCGAGCTGGGCAACAGGGACATGGGGCGGCCCATGGAGCTCACCACCAAGACGCAGAAGTGAGGGGGCGAGCGGGGCGCTCGCTTTGCGGGGCAGGGGGGTCCCAGGCCTTTGGTCGTGTCCAGCCCAGCGCGTCGCCCCGTGCAGGTTCAAGGCGAAGCTGTGGCTGTGCGAGGACCACCCGCTGTCCCTGTGCGAGCAGGTCGCCCCCATCATCGACCTCATGGCAATAAGCAACGCGCTCTTCGCCAAGCTGCGCGACTTCATCACGCTGCGCCTCCCGCCCGGCTTCCCCGTCAAGATCGGTGTGGGCGGCCGCGCGGACACCCCGCCGGGTCTCCATGCCGGGGTCCCCGAGCCCAGGCGCTCCCCTGCAGCCGTCTGCCCTTACTCCCTTTATTCCTTCATGTGCAGAAATCCCCATCTTCCACATCCTCAACGCGCGCATCACCTTCGGCAACCTCAACGGGTGCGATGAGCCCGTGAGCTCCCTGCGCCACAGCCCCAGCAGCGAGGCGCCCTCGCCCAGCAGCGACTCCTCCAGCGTCAGCAGCTCCAGCTCCCTGAGTGCGTGGGGACGGGGGGGACCCCGCGCAGGGTCCTGGGGATGCTGGTGGGGGGGCTCCGTGCCCAGCACCCGCGGGTGTCTCCCCGCAGCCTCGTGCCGGGCGTGCGAGATGGACCCGTCGCTCTTCGAGGTGCCGCGCGGGTACAGCGTGGTGGGCAGCCACCAGGACGCCCTGCGCGAGGACGAGGACGACCTGCTGCAGTTCGCCATCCAGCAGAGCCTGCTCGAGGCCGGCAGCGAGTACGACCAGGTGGGCTGGCGGCGCCACCGGGTGCCCCTTGTCCCCACCGGGGCCGGGTGGCACCGCTGTCCTGCTGCAGCGGTGCAGCGCCGGCGCGGCCCGAGCCACGGGAAAAGGATGGCATGGGAAAAAGGGCAGCTGGAGAAAATGGGTGGCTATGGGAGAATGGGTTGCACGTGGCAATGGGTGGTGTGGGATAATGGGTGGCCGTGGGATAACAGCACAGGGAAATGGGTGACATTGGATAATGGGCGACATGGATAATGAGTAGCCATGGGATAATGGGTGACATTGGATAATGGGTGACATGGGTAATGGGTAGCCATGGGGTAAAGGGTGGCACAGGGAAATGGGTAACATTGGATAATGGGTGACATGGGTAATGGGTAGCCATGGGATAATGGGAGGCACAGGGAAATGGGTGACAGGAGATAATGGGTGGCAGTGGGATAATGGGTGACATGGGATAATGGGTGGCAATGGCATAACAGGTGGCACAGAGTAATGGGTGCCTATGGGATAACGGGTGGCACAGGGTAATGGGTGACCATGGGATACCAGGTGCCATGGGAAAATGGGTGGCCATGGGATGACGGGTGACACAGGATAATGGGTGGCCATGGGATACCAGGTGCCATGGGAAATGAGTGACACAGACTAAGGGTGCCGCCGTGTCCCGCAGGTGACCATCTGGGAGGCGCTGACCAACAGCAAGCCGGGCACGCACCCGCTGTCGCACGAGGGCCGCCGGGGGGACAGGTTGGTAAGGCCTGGCCGGTGCGGAGGGCCGGGGCGCCGCGGGGGGCACCGCGCTGACACCCCCCCGGCCCCGCAGGACGCCCCAGCACGCGGCGGCGCCGCGGCCCGCGGGGCCGAGCTACGCGGAGCAGCTGCGTCTGGCCATGGCGCTGTCGGCGCGCGAGCAGGAGGAGGCCGAGCGCCGCACGCGCCGCGAGGAGGAGGAGCTGCAGCGCATCCTGCGCCTCTCGCTCACCGAGAAGTGACGCCGCGATGAGAGCCCCCGCCGCCACCGCCGCTGTGGGGGACGGGGACACCGAGGAGCCGGTCCCGGCAGCGCACGGAGCCTCGGAGCAGGGCGAGGGGGGGACACTCTCCGAATGGTGCAGAGGCCAAATCGGGGGGCGATGGGGGGCAGGATGGGGCCCTGGGTGGGGATGGGGGTCACAGCCCAGGTGAGGGGGCCCGTGGGGCTGGTGGCTGCGCCCCCCCGGGCCAGGCGCTATCAAGTGCACTTAGCCGGGAGCTGCTCTGCCGGCCACGGGGGGCTCAGCCCCACTGCGCCCCACTGCGCCGCGGGATGCACAGCCCCCCCCGTCCCTGCGGCGGGGGCAGCAAGGGGGGGTCCACGCGGGACACCCCGGGGTCACACTCCCTCCCCTGTCCCCACTCGTCCCCGCCGCCGGCAGCACTGCGCCCCCCCTCGCCCCAAACCTTACTCGAATGGTGCTAACCCCGGGCCCCGGCTCCCCGCGCGGCCCCTCCTTGCACACGGGGCCGGGGGCGCCCAGGGCTCCTCCCGCGGGCCCTGCCCGGGACTTTCGTAGCGGCCCCCGTCCCCCTGCACCCCCAGTTCCCCCCCCGAGAGCCGCCGGGGCCGGGGGAGCCCGAGCAGCTCCGACCGCGGCCCACACCAATAAATGCTCTTTAACGGTTGTCCCTGCGCTTCTCTGTGCCCCAGGGACACAGAATGGGCAGGAGGAGCCAGGGCGCTCAGGGCAAGACGGGGTCTGGCCATAGGACACAGCAGGGATGCTCTGTGCTGTCCCCAAGGCCACCGGGGCGGTGCTGGGGGGACGCTGGTTCCTGGTGTGCCCTGCGGGGTGCCCATCGGCTTCTGCTCCATCCCGGCCTCCTGGAGCATCCGCAGGCGCCAGGATGTGCCCAGCCGCAGCAAGGAGCAGCCCCGGCATCGAGGGCGCTGCCGGTGGCTCCGCGGGGCAGCTCTGACCCCGTCGTGGGGCTCCACAGGAAAGAACAGGGCTTTGGCCTCCTCCCCACGCGGGGACTCGGGTTTAATCCTGTTCAATAAGGCTGGTCCAGTTCTCCTCGTGCCGGCCGGCCGGGCCGCGGCGCTACTCCGTGCCGTTGGTGAACTGGCAGAGTTTGTTCTCCAGGTCGGAGATGCGCTTCTCGTGCGCCTGCACGGTCTCCTTGAGGGCACGGATCTCCTCCAGCACCTCCTCCAGGGCGGGACGCTGAGGGGGACACGTGGGGCTGTCACCACAGTGCCCGCCAGCCCCTCGGCACCCACCAGCCCTCATGGGACATGCCCACCCTATGGTTTCCTGGACTGGGAGGACATCCCATGCCCAATGTCCTCCAGTGTGGAGGACATCCCCACCTCATGTCCTCTTGGATGAAGAAGACATCCCCACACCATGGCCTCCTGGACTGGGAGAACACTCCATGCACAATGTCCTCCAGCATGGAGAGGACATCCCCACCTCATGGCCCTGGATGGAGAGGACATCCCTACCCCATGGCCTCCTAGGTGGAAAGGACATTCCCACTCCATGGCCTGTTGCATGGAGAGGACATCTCCCCGCCCTGGTCTCCTGCATGGACAGGATGTCCCATGGCCTGGCCCTGTGGGGCTGGCCGGGGGGTGGTGGCACTCACGGAGAGGTTGGAGTCGCTGCCGGACTGGCTGTGCCGGGGCGGCCGGTTGTCCAGGATGTTCTTCTTGACCACCTTGAGCTCGCGGTTCTTGAGGGGCACGTAGCCGTCGCGCAGCGAGATGAGGACGGGCTCCGCGTCCTTCCCCGCCAGCCACTCGTCCGCCTCGAGGGCCGGCTCGGGGCCCGGCGTGTCGGGGTACAGGTCGTCCTGGAAGAGATCTGACTGCGGGGACGAGGGGAGGGCGCCATGAGAGCGGCCGCGCCGCCGCCCCCCGCGCAGAGACCGCCGGGACTCACCTTGCGCGGCACCGTCATGACGATGGGCTCGCACTTGCGCTCGTGCAGCTTGAAAAACCTGCGGGAGCAGCAAGCGGTGAGGCCGCGACCAGGCCCCTAACCCCCCGCCGGGGCCGTCCCGAGCCCCTCACCTGGCGATCTCGCACTTGCTGACGTCCAGCCCCCGCTTGGGCATGAAGCCCATGCCGCGCTGCGGCTCCTTGCTGCTGTAGGTGCTCAGGTAGTGCACGTAGGGCGCCTCGTCCGTGATCTCGAAGTAGCGGATGCTGCTGTCGCCCTGCGGGCGCGGGGACGGCCGTGAGCGCGGGGTGGACGCGCGGCGCGGGCGGCGGGCGCCCGCCGCGGCCTCACCTTCCCGCACAGGTACACGATGCTCGAGTCGGCGTCGTAGAAGGGCAGCAGCACCCCGTTGCTCGTGTCCATCTCCTGCAGCGCGATGGGCTCCTCGAAGTTGTTCTGGGGGGCCGGCGGGAGGCCACGTGAGGTGTCACGGGCCCAGGGCTCCTCTCCCGCACATGCAACGTCCCCCGTTGTCCCCCGGCTCGGCCCTCCCGCACCCCACACAGCACGGCACACATGGGAACTTGGTGCCCCAGCCCAGGGACATCACCCGGACAGGGGGACGGGGCAGACGGACGGAGGGACAGAGGGATGGCGCCAAGTTCCCGGGAGGAGCACTCCATGCGGGCGCGTTACCGGGTCCCACAAGCCCAGCTCCCGCTGGCTCATCCTGGTAAAGCCCGTGGTAAAGATGTGTCCTTGGCGCGTGAAGATGGCGCGCACGGGCCGCAGGCCTTCGTGGGGCGCAAACCGCTCCTGGCGGGCGGAGTGGGGAGAGAGCGTCAGCGCGGGGCGCCGGCTAGGGCTGGGAAGTGGGGGGTCCGGTGCATCCCCCAAAATGCTCATGGGTCCCACATGCGGGGATGGACACGGCCGCGTGGGGAGCGCCGGGGGGAGCTGCTGTCGTCGCCGTCGGGCCCAGGCATCCGGGCCGCGCTGCCGCCCGTACCAGGTCCCAGAGGCCCAGCTGGCGCTCGCTCATCCTGCTGAAGCCCGTGGTGAAGATCTTGCCATCGGCCACGAAGATGGCGCGGATGGGGCGGGCGCCGTCGTGCGGCCGCGCTTTCTCCTGCCGCCGGCCGGGGAGGGTTACGAGCAAACACAGACACACGCGGGGCAGGCGGTTAGTGCGGGCAGCGGGCGCAGGAGACCCCCCTCCCCAAAGCAGCGGGACGCAGGGCGAGCGGGGGCCGGGGACAGGCAGGACGGCGCGGGAGCCGCAAGGACAGCGGGGGGCAATGCCACACGTCGCGGCGGGGACACTCACCGCGACAACTTGTCGCTTGCGCGGGTCGATGACACGCACGCGCTTGTCCTTGCAGGTGGTGACGAGCAGGCTGCCGTTGCGGTTCCAGCCCACGTTGTAGATGAGGTCGGAGTGCATGTCCGTCAGCGCCAGCAGCATCTCCCCCGTGCCCACGTTCCACAGGATCACCAGGTTGTCGCTGCCTGCCCAGGGACACAGGGATGGAGCCATCGTGCCCGGATGTCCCCGGGCAGCTCCGCCGCCGCCGGGCTCACCTGCGCTAAGCAAGACATTGCGGGCGGTGGGGTGCCAGGCGATGATGCCCACGCGCTTGGAGTGCCCTTCCAGCGTGACCACGGGCTCCGTGAGGTTGCGCACGGGCACGTAGTCGGGGATCTGCCACACCTGGGGGGAGACGGGCGGTCAAGATGCCCCAAAGCTGAACGCCCGGGATGCCAGCCCGGGACCCCCGGCATCTCCATCCCGGAGCCAGGGGCAGCGCCTGCCCCGCCGGCGGGGGGAGCCCATCCTGGCCCCCAGGCCGCCGCGGCCGCTATTCCGGGTGCTGAGTCGCTGGGATGGGTATATTTAGCACAAAGTGCTGCATCATGGAGCGAGCAGCAGCCGCCAGCGCAAACGCACAGCCCCGGGGCTAAAAATAGCCCGGTGACACTTGCCCAAGCAGAGGGGGACGTGCTGGGGGCTGCCCCCCACCCCGGCGGGCGGACGCCCCCCTCACCATCACTGTGGTGTCCTCGGAGGCGCTGGCGATGACGTTGTCATTGTGGGGGCACCAGTCGATGTCCAGCACCGGCGCCGTGTGCCCGGTCACCAAGGGGTGGTTCTTGTCCACACGGCCTGTCTGCAATGGAGGGAGGGGGTGACATGACACCGCGCTCAGGCCACCACATCCCTGGGGACCCTGCAGAAACCTGTCCCATGGGGAGCGTGGCAGGGAGCTCCCGCATGGGGACAAGGGACGCTCCAAGGTGGCTGGGGGCAGTGCCATCCCCGCTGCCCCCACAATGCGCCCACGTACCCGCAGCCGAGCCCCAGCACGGCGCTGCTCACCTTGGCCAGGGGCAGGACGATGAAGGCCCCCCCGCCGCCCGCCTCCACGATGATGGCCACGAACTTGGGGTTGACGGCGCAGAAGGAGCTGTCCCACGTCACCTTGGACACGCGGATGTCCTCGTACATCTGGTCGGCCTTCACCGGCTGGCCGAACACGTGCCGGAACTTGCTCTGCCGCACCACGCGGCGGCTCATGGCTGCGGGCAGCGGGTCAGCGCCCGCCGCCGGGGGGGTCTCCGGGCATCCCCCCGCCCCAGTGATGCAGGAGGCGGCCGCAGCCCCCGGTGCGGTCCCCGCTCGCAGCGCCCTGCACCTGCGACAACCCGTCCCGAACCGGCGCTGCTGGCGGCGCCCAGGGCACCCGGCCACCCGCCGGACCCCGGGGCTGGCGCCTGGCTGGCGAGGGGAAGCCACGAAACTGGACACTGCCACCTGCGTCCCCGCGGCTCGGCACGAACCCCGCGGCGAGGCCAGCAGCCTCCCCGGCTCGCGGCCGCCTGCCCATGGTGCTGGGGGGGCCCAGGCTGGGCCGGGAGCACCCGGAGACACAGAGCTGCTCCCGTGCAGGAGCCAGGTGATTTTGGGATGGGGCGGGAGCAGTGCTGAGCCCAGGCTGCTCTGCCCAGGCCCTGCAGCCACGCTGTCCCCACACTGTCCCCAGCGTATCGCAGCTGGCCTGGCAGGGTGCTACCGGGAGGGGGGTTCTGGGTTCAGCCCCCGCACCCTGCTGGTCCCTGGCGTGCAGGCTGGAGAGGGTCCCCGTGCCTGGTGCAGGGCAGGACGTGCCACCGGGTCACCCCAGTGCTGTGGCCCAGTGGCAGGAGCTCCACACGGTGCATGGAGCACCTGGGCAAGGGGAGCACCCACTGCACACCCCATGAAGGTCTGCACATCCCCTTCACCACACCAGGGCAGGCACCTCCGGGGCCAGGGAAGGAGCCGGGCACCCAGTGGGTGTCCTGTGTCCTGCAGCACCTCATCCCGCCGCAGCGGGAGCACTTCTTGGGTGCAGCCAGGCCAGCGAGAGGCCTGGGGCTCCAACCGGGTGCAGGTGGGTGCAGGCACGGCCGGGCAGGGTGCAGGCGGGTGCAGCAGGGGTGCACACAGCTGGATGAGGTTCGGACGGGTGCAAGGAGGGTACAGGTGGGGTTGCTTGGGGTAAAGCACAGCAGGTCAACATGCAAGTTGGGTGCAATGGGGTCACGAGCAGGGCCAGACGGGGTGTAGATGGGGGTGTCAGCAGGCAAAGAGAGGTGCATGTGAGTGCAGGGGGGTGCAAGCAGGGCCAGGCAGTGTGTAGAAAGGGTGCAGACACGGTGCATGGTGCAAGAACAGAGCCAGGGAGGGTGCAGGCGGGGGACAGGCACGTGCTGCAGGAGGTGCAGGGTGTGTGTGAGTGGCTGCACCCCACGCAGGGCGCAGGAGGGTGCAAGCAGGGCCGGGCAGAGCGCCGCGGGGGTGAGAGCAGAGCCAGACTGGGTGCAAGCAGGGTGCAGAGGGAGGTGCAAGCGAGGGCTGGAGGAGGCGGTTGTGAACGGCCGGACGGGTCGGGCAGAGGTGCGGGCGATGCCGGGGGAGCCGGCAGAGCGCCGGGGTGCGAGCGGAGCCCCGCGGGGTGCGCGCGGGCCAGCCCTGCTGCCGCTCCGGGCCCTGCCATTACGTTGCCACAATTGAATCCGCAGCGGCTGCTCCGGGAACGACCAGAGGTCACTTTCCAAATATAGCCATGCCCGGCGGCCGGCGGCGGGCGAGGGGCCGGGGGCCGCGAGCCGCCTCCCCGCCGCCCCCGGCCCGGCCCGGCTCGGCCCGGCCCGGCCCGCTCCGCTCGCAGCGCGGCGCCCCCGGCCCGACCCGGCCCGGCCCGGCTCCCACCTGCGCTCCTGCGGGCGCGGCCGCCGCTGCGCCCCGCTCGGCTCCGCCCGGCTCCGCTCGGCTCCGCTCCGCCCGGCTCCGCTCCCGCTGCGGCCCGGCCCGGTTCGGCGCCGCTCGGCCCGGCTCGGCTCGGCTCGGTGCCGCTCGGCCCGGCCCGGCCCGGCCCGGCGCAGCCCGGCGCGCAGAGCCGCTGCCGCAGAGAACAGCTGAGCGGAGCCGGCCCCCCCCGCGGCGGGCACGGGAGGCGGGGGGCCCTGCCCGGCCCTGCCCGGCCCCCGCGCTGGGGTCTGGCCTGGCACGGCCGCCGCTGGCCCGGGGGGGCCCTTCCCCCGCGCCCGGGGGGGCCGAGGGGGCCCCGAGGTGACCGGCGGGGACAGCGCTGGGGGGGCCAAGCAAGGACACCCCCCCCTAATCCCCCTCCTGCCCCCTTGGCTCCCCATCCCGGCTGGACCCCTGGGTGTTACCCGGACCCCCCGGGTCAGCCCTGCCCGCGGCTGCGGCCGAGCAGGGGACGGGGCGGCTGGGCATCCTGCAGGGCTGCACCCAAGGGTGCCCCTAGCCCCAGGTAGCCCCAGATGCTCCCTCCCCTGCCCTGGGAGCACGAGGGGCTCCAGGACCCCCGGAGCAAGGGGGCTGCAGCCCCCCGGGGTGAGCCCACGTCAGCCCCACGCGCCGGGACGGGTACAGATGCAATCACAGGCTGGATTTAGGATTTAGTGCAGCCAACCGCCCGCGCAGGGATGCCCTGAGGGGATTAAGGGATTGCAGGCCCCGGGGAGCCGCAGGAGCCGAGCGCTGGTGCCTGGAAAGGCAGCAAGCCCTGGACCCTACAAGGGCACCGAGCGGCGCTGGCCGAGCATTGGCTGAGCGGCCGGGCAGGGCGGCCGGCGAAAACACAGGAAAAAGGCAACAACCTTCCTCGTCCTGCGCCCCGGCTCACAGCCCCTCTGCCGCCCTTGGCTGCGTGGGCCGGGACGGACCCAACAGCACGGGACATCCCCGGCACCGTCCCTCCTTCCCATACGGTTCTCCAGCACCTGCCCCAGGAGCGCAGCAGGTCCGGGATGGCCTCTTGCAGCAGGGGCTGCCCAGCCCATTGCGTCTCCTAACAAGACGGGACCACTCGTCTTGCACCCCTCTCCCCAACCCTGGTGCCATCCCCAAGCAGGAGGCGGCCACGCAGCCGTCATCTTCAAAATAAAACTTTTATTCATTCAGTAACAAGAACATGGAGTCTGCACGTCAGTGCACAAGTTCACATTTAAAAACAGCTGAGCACATCGGTCATAAAGTCTCTAAGGGATGAGGGGATGATCCCGGCCGCCGCGGGAGATGGAGGAGGAGGAGGGTGGCAGCGCGGCCCTCCCCGGGGTCGCGTTGGCCACCGAGGACCCCCGAGGGCGCCGTGTCCCGAGGGAATGAAAGGCACCGGCCCCCGCTTGGGAGCCTCGTGGCCCTCGTGCCGCCCGCCGGGAGCGCGTCCCCAGGAGCGGAGAGGGGGTCCCGCCGCGTCCCCAGGACCCGCGCGCGTCTCGGCAGGGCCCCACGCGCTGCCCTCGCCGCGAGGCTCCCAGAGCAGGTGGGGAGGCCACGGCCAGGATACGGAACGGGAGTCAATGTAAACAACGAGGCGGCCTCCGAGCCCGAACAACGCGCTTCGCTTTGTACAAAATGCCCTCAAACAACGCGTTTCCTCACAACCCGCCGCTCCGGGATGGCTGCAGGGAGCGGGAGCGAGCCCAGCTCCCCCTGGTGCGCACGGGGGTCCCCGCTGTCCTCTCTGCCACCCAACTCTGAGCCTCGAGCTCTCCATGGCCTCCAGAACTGCCTGCTAAAGAGAGGAACTTTCCCCGACTTGCTCTGCGGAAAGGCGAAGAGGCAGTGGTGCCGGGCACGAGCCGCAGTGCAGGAAAGCGCTCCCGGCGCGGGCATTCCCTGCGGGAACGCGGGCAGGAGCGGAGCAGCGGGAGGAAGCAGCACGGGGGGCCTGAAGGAAGGGTCTTTCCCCAGAGCACCTGAGCAGGGCACAAAACTCAGCATCTTCCTCCTCTTCCCAGGACACAGGACATGCACAGGGTATCCCCGTGCAGGCAGGGGACACGCTCGGTGGCACCCCCGTCACCGCAGGGCCCTGCACGTGGTCTGTGCTGCGGCGGGAGGAGGGAAGCAAGGAGCAGGGCTGCCCTTACAAGACGACAGGAGCCCCTTGGCCTTTCCGCGCCGCCTGCCCAGCCCCAAGCCAGCTGGAGCGGGCCACGAGAGGCCAAATGTCTTCCAGCGTCGCGGAGACTGATCCGGCCTCCTGGGCCAGGCTCCCTGTGACTTGGGTGACTTTTAGTGACCGGGAGCGGACGGGCTACGTGACCCGAGAGGCTCCCCCGCCGCGGGCGCCGCCGCTGCCCCCCAGCAGCGCTCGAGCTCCTGGGCAGCAAGGGGACGAGGCGCCCGGCGCCGCCGGACGAGGCCGGGACCCGCTCGCCCCGGGACAGCCCCACGCTGCTTCCCAACGCTCCGCGGTGCTGGGGATGGAGATGAGCTTCATCAGCCTCCGGGCCCCTGCTCCCCATCCCGGCCTCCCCGCACGGGGCTTTTCCTGCGCTCCCTGCAGGGACAGTTTGCTGCTCTGCACCGCTGGGGGAAAAAAAATGAGCCTGCAACTAGCTCTGGAACCACAGACACACCAAAACCCTGCTGAAATGTGGAGCGGGCACGGGGCCACCCGGCGCATCGGCCACCACCACCGAGGGGGACGCAGCGACGAGGCTGCCCTCCTGCCACGCAGGACAAGGGACACGTTTGGCAGACGCTGGCACGGAGCCGCGCGGGGGGACAGGGAAGACAGTTACAGAGTCAAATGCGCTCCAGTTCCGCGGAGATTACGACCAACAGCACTGAGGTTGCGGAAGGTGGTTTTGTTTTCCAGTTTACACAATGCAGTCTTGCTCCCTCCCCCCTTTTTTTTTCTTAGAAAAAAGCAAAACCCAAAACATAGAAATGACAAAAAAAAAAATCTATATAAATAGCATATATACATCAATTTAGGGAAGAAAAAAAAAAAGCTTCCAGAAAAGATCTTCCCTCTGGGTTGGGTGTTAGGAGTGACAGCAGAGGACAAGCGTTGCCTGCAGTGGGGAAATCCAGGGTGTAACAAGTAGAACAGGCGCGAGGTCTGGAAGGAAACAGAAGTGCCCGTGAGCGGGGCCAAGACACAGGAGCAGCGGAGGGGAGGCAGCGGGAGGGCAGAGGACAGATGATATGGCCATGAACTTGGAAGGCCCACAGCAGTATTCAAGTAATGGAAGGGTTAAAACCCTACAGACCCGTTTGTTTTAAAAGAACACTCTGGTTTTGCGGGTTTCTCCTCTGCTCGCGGCGCTTTTCCGGCAAAATCGAGGCCAAACGGCGTCTCGCAGCGGAGGCCGGGGCTCCTCCTCGCTACAAAATGTGGGATCTGCCAGGCAGCAACCAGCAGCCTGTGGGTTTTAAAGCCTGGCCACGAGTGTGATTAACTGCTGCACCCTCCTCTTGGGGATGCACTGGCAGAACCAGGCCGGGAGCTCGTCCTGAAGCTGTTTCCTAAGTGATCTGCCCCTGTCCTGGAGTTCCAGTTTGTAGAAATAAAAGAAAGGCCAAACGGAGGGATCTTGGCACAGCCTTCACATTTACGGGAGGGCTCTTGCTCCAACGACTGCCCAGCACCGTTTCAAAGCAGGGGAGAAATTCAAGTTAGAAACCAGGACCGGGTTCTATGCAAAACTCCACCTTGCAGAAGTGACCCGACTGCAGTTTTCCTTTGCTAAAGGTGTTCTTTTAAAACAAACTAACAACAAAAAAGAACATTTGAGGTTATCAGAGTTAAAAAAAAATAAAAAATAAAAAACACACAGTCCTGCAGTCAGAGTCACACACAGAAGAACCAACCCACACCTACCTGCGCCAGGAACAGTAAAATGACAATATATATAAAATTAACCAATAAAGTGCATGTTCCTTATATATTACACCTGCCCCTTGTGTGAACGCAACAACGTGGGTTCTCTTTTGTAAGAAATCACAGCTGAGGGCTCAGAATCACATTGTATTATAGAGTGGATTGGTTGTCCGCTTTTTATCATTGGTCTTTTTGAGTCTCCTCAGAGGGTGAGTTCTCCCGTGCTGCTGTCGGGGTGCGACAGCAATGCTTGGGGCTGGGGACAAGGAGTCCACGAGGTGCCCGGGGAGCAGCGGGGGACCCTCTCCGGAGCTAGTCCACGCGGGATCCGCACCGGGGAACGGGCCCTGCTGGCTCGAGCCGCACTCTTTGGCGTACTGAGCTAAGGGCCGCTCCACCGGCTTGCTCTGGGCAATGCACTCTGTCGTTCTTAGCTGTTCTACAAAATGCTTGGTGGGTTTTGGGTCCTGCAGGGCGGGCAGGGAGGCATCGCAGTGCTTTTCACAGGGGCCTTCTAAGCCCCCCTCCGACGTCCCCCTGCAAAAGCCTCGGCCGAGCGCGACGCAGGTGAGAAGCACCGGGTTGGCGTTGGAAGAGGCCGATTCCCTCTCGGATAAGTCGTCCTTGGAGAGATCCAGGCAGTCCAGCTTGGCCAAGGACGCCGAGCGTTTCATGTGGGATGGCGTGGTGAGCCCCGCGTGCCGGATCCGGGCCTCTATTTCCTTTGCCCGCTGCTTGACGAGCCCGGGGCTGTCCCCGCGCTCCTCCATGCTGCGGCTGCTGGAGCTGTGCGGGAGGCCGTAGCACAGGAAGGAGATGTCCAGAAGGGCCACGTCCTCGTCGCGCTGCCCGGCCGCGTCCTCGCTGCTCGGCCGCCTCGAGGTGCCGGCACCCGCCGCGCGCAGGGGCTCCCCGCCGTCCCCCGCGGCGCCGCACGGCGCGGCCGGCTCAGCGTCCGTGCTCGTGCTCTGCTCCGTGACGCCCTCCACGCGGACGACGCACGGGGAGGGAGAGCGATCCCGGCCGGCCTGGGCAGAGGGGGAAGCAGCACCGAGGGGGATGGAGAAGCCACCCCCTTCCTCACTGGCGCCTCCCGCCTGCCTTTGTACCGCGGGCTCCGGCGGCGAAAGAGTCGCCAGCATCAGAGCTTGGAGACAGGGAGGGACCTTCTCGGAGCACAAGGAGGGATTCAAGTTTTCATCCAGAGGAGGGACGGCCGGGCCCAGCCCGCCCTGCTCCGCAGGCTTGAGCGTGTACTCGATGATCTCGATTCTCTTTGGGAGGAGGGAGGGCAGAGCTGGCTCCTCCGTGCCGTCGAACGAGACCACGGTCCTGCGCTCGTGAGCTGTCGCCTCCTGCTCCAGCCGCAGCTCGCGGGCAGCAGAGGCAGCGGGCAGGGAGGGAGGCCGCTCCGCAGGCTGCTCTGCCCCAGGAGGCGGCAGCTCCACAGCGATGGGACTCGGCACCTTGTCGCTCTCCGGGGCCGGCTCCGGCTCCTCGCTCTTCCCGCGCGGCAGGAGCTCGGCGGCAGGAGAGTCGTTCCTGGAGTTCTTGCGCGCGGGCGGCGCGCAGCCCGGGCTGGCGTGCTGATGCTCCTGCTCCTGTCTCAAGCGCTCGAACTCCAGCGTGGCCCGTCGGACAGAGCCCGGGCACCACTTGGGCTCGGGGGCGACGTTCTGCTCGCGAGGCTCGTGCTGCTCTGCCGCTGGGCTGCTTCCCTCCAGGTCCCATTTGCAGGGAGGGAGCTGCAGCGAGGAGCCACCTTCCTGCTCAGCTTGCAGAGGGTCCTTCTCCTTCTCCTGGTGTCCAGCACAGGCTCCTTCGCTCTGCTCCAGCCTCTCTGATGTCCAGGCCACCTCCACCGGCAGCTCGTGCACCGTGTTCCGCTTTGGTGTCTGGGCATGGTTTGTAGAACCCTCTTTCTGCTGGGCAGGTCCTGCTCCCTGGTTGATCGACTCAATTTCTGTGATAATTTCCTTCACAGAAATTGCATTTTCTGAGGGGGATCTTGTGAGATGGTCTGTGCCAGGCAGCTCGGGGACCTCCTGCAGGGGAGAAACAGGGGAGTTACAGAATGAATCATCTGTGCTGACACAGCACGAATGCAGCTTAGCAGAAAAGGGTGCCCACACCCACAAAGCAAACACACACCACACGTGTCAATGTGCAGAACTAGATCCCAAGTGCGTAACAAGTAATATCATCCCTGCGACTGTATTCAATGTATTCTAGGGTAGATTTTCACCTGGACTATGATTTAAAAGCCTGTTACTTAGCTGACATAAATCCCAAGGGAAATTAGTTTTGTTTCCTTTTTTAAAAAGGCCCAGTTACATTAAAAAAAAATCTAATACTGCCAAAAGTGCAGTTTTGAACTGTAAATTTAAAAGATTCTCTTTATGTACAAGAGTGAACAGAAACACAGCATAAAGAACGAGCACCGAAATGCTCTAGTTCCCCTAAGGAAAACAGGCAGAGACGCCAGCACTGACATTCCTTCCTTCCGCCAGATCACTGGAGATAGTATTGGCCTATTGTAATTGGAAGGTCCCTGCTGTCTCACATGGAGATAGAGAAGACTCAAGCAAAGCAGCGTGGCATTTAAATAAGAGGCTCCCAGAACACGATGGCCTCAGCCACCGTCAGTCCCTGTGAGCACCCCGCAGGGTGGAAAGCAATTAGAAGAAAAAGGTTCCTAATTCAGGATGCCATTAAATTCCATCAAGAACATCTCTGCCCCAGAAAAAGAACCCTGACAACCCTTATTGACACCCCAGGCTTGCACCCACTCATTCGCTTCTTTGATCAGTCCCCATCCATCTGTCCCCAGTTTGCTGTCTCAATGCGGGTATTTCCCAATCATGAAAAGATAGCAGCTTTGCTCCATTACTTAGTGGATTCTTCAAGCCTGGGAATCTGTGCGGATTCAGGATGCTGGCTAGTCCCTCGTGTTCAGAGTTCAGCTGCAGTAACGGGGCAAGTCCCACCTATCTGCTCTCCTTACGCAGAACTCAAAACCTCTCCTGAGAGCAGCACAGCAGGGCAGATCCCGGCCGATTCAGCCAGTGCCCTGTCACTGCCAGCAGCCAGTAAACAGATTTTTAAGGGAAAAGTCCAGAAAAGGGGAAGTATCTAGCAATCTCTCCCCAGAAACCCATCCTGGTCAGCAAAGCCAGAACTAGAATTGCCCCGACCACAGCAATGTCACAGCACAAAAACTACTGCGGACATATTTGAGCAGTGCCCCCCAAACTGAGCAAACTATTTTAACCTTTTGTTGTTCTTCATCAGTGGAAGAGTCATCTGATGCTTGAGGAGAGTTTCCAGAGCTGCTCCTTTGAGTATCTGTAGCCCCATCGGCAGCAGGTGGCACCTCCAGAGTAGACCCCTTGGAGATCCCATTCCTTCCACCTCCTTGCTCCTCTGTCCTGGAATGGGAGCAGGTGCGTGACCTGCTCTCCTGGGAAAGCTCCACAAATTTCTCCAAAGCGCTGAAGAAATCAATCCTATCTGTACTGAGCTCTGACACTTCAGGCTGGGGAACCTGTTGGGGACTTGGGGAATTCTGGTTTGGAGACTGAGGAAAGCACGTAGTGAATTCTTCCATGGGAAGCAAATGCACATTCATATCAGGCTTTAGAGCATCTTTTTCTAAATCATCCACTGTCAAATCAGGAAACTCTGTTATTTCCAAGGGATGCTGGAGTTGCATTAAGGCCTCAGAAGCATGGCAGTTATCAGGGGGGATAGAGTCCACGCAACAACCTACTGGACAGCCATTGATATTGTTTAGGTTCAGCTTGTCCTCTATCTGCTCAGCGTGGAAGTCTCTACACGTAAACTCCAGGTGAACCCTTCTCTCTTTCACACATGGCTCCTCGATCAGGTTTGCATCCTCTGGATGCTGCTGTTCCCTGTCCAGCTCAGCTGGGTAGACAGGAGACATTGGTTGCTGGTTGTCGTTGGTCTTGGCGTCTGAGATCTGGTCAGCAGAGGTGGTGATCTCCTTTTTGTTCAGTTCCAGCCCGGACTTGCAGATGGGTTCATGATGGTCAGACAGGTCACTGTCTGAGTGCGAGCGCCACAGTTTGTTGTGCCGCTGCTTGCTGTGGGGAACAAAAGCAAGGGAAAACATTGAGTTGTGTTTTCACATTCCAGGGCAAGACCCATCCTGCTGCAGGAGGATGCAGCTTACATGAAGAACAGTGACAAATACTGGAAGTCACTGAGCACAGCTGCAGCTTAACCTAAACATTTCAGGGCCAAATATGCTGCTGGAGAACTTGGTCTGGTACCAGGCCACCTTTCAACACTGTTCTGCTCCCATGTATGCGCCAGCCCTACTTCATCAGCCATTCCTCAAATGCAGTGTTTAACTGACTACCAAATGTGGTCCCTTCTCAGCCATTTTCCATCCATTTTTCAGCTGGTAGCAAGGACCAGGAGGGACAGGGTGCCTGATCCTGGGTCTGAGCAGATAGTGGATCCCGAATGAAGTCACATTTCCTCTCCAGCGCAGCAGCAGCCTTGTGGCTCCTTCCTTGAGACATTTCAGTGATCAGTAACCGAGTTCTGGCAACCAAGGAGGCTGTGCGTGCACGGGGACACACAGGAGAACATCCTCTACAGTCAACAAGCAACCTCAACCACCACCTGCATTTCCCAAAAAGGGAGCTCAAGTCCTCCATCTCTTGGAAAGTCCCTTTAGGAAGGTCTGAGGAGTCACAAGGTCAACCAACACCAGCAGCACTGAATCATCTTCCTCACATCCACTTGCCAAAAACAACCCATCCCACGGTCCCTGGGGCTATGGAGAACAAAGGAGGCCACTTCGGGATGAGTTTTCCTGAGTGACCAGGGCCATGGGGCTGTGCTTCCACCGTTTGCCCCTAGGAGGAGAGCAGATACCACAGAAAGGACCTTGGGTCTGCAGGAGGTCTAGCAAAGCCTCTCCAAGGCCCCTGCCAGCAGGAGCAGGTGCTCCAGACACATCCACTGGCTGCAGGAGGGTTATTAGAGGCCATTAGACTCACCAGAACACACCAGTTTAGGGGCCCAATGGACAAGGCAAACACTCCACCTGGAGTTCACCTTCTCACCCCATTATCAGCTACGCAGGACATGGGGCAGGATCAGGTCCTCTCACAGGAGAGGAGGGCCAACAGTGGAGGCCCCGCAACACGGCGCTGGGAGGCACGTGCTCCGTTTCTAATGGATTTTGGAGCCCAAGTTAACCCCGGCAGCAGGAGAGGCCTGTGGTAGCAGGTGGATGCTGAGGCCCTCTGGACAGGAAGGTTCCAACCTTCAAACCTGCAAGAGGTGCTAAAAGCAGCACCAAGAAACAAGAGCCCATGGCCCTTCCCAGAGACATCCCTTGACCTTCCCACCCCAGTGCTGGGGCGACCAACACGTCACAGCCCAAACCCCTTGAGGAGGTGGCTCCCAAACACATTTCTGCTTTAATTTCTCCACAACTAAGAAAAAAAACAGGGCTCCCAGCCCCTCCGTCACTACCCACCGGCAGAGGGAGGGGACGGTTTAACCGCAGGAAGTGTGATGGTGCTGAGGAGCAAAACACGCTTGTTGTTGTGACTAAAAGCACACGGGGGGGATTTCTCTTTTGCAGATGGAAAACATATCCCAGCTGCTATAATCCCAGCACAAAACCGTAACTAGATAGTCGGAGCACATGGCTGTGCTCGCAAACCGTCCCTCTGAAATCTGAGCAGTCACATGAGTATGAATCTGTTGGGTTTTTGTTTTTTGTTTTGTTTCTTTTTACCTGTCCTGGAAAACTGCAGCAATAAACAGGGTGGCCAGAGGGCAAAACTAAATCAAATGGAGGAGGAAGGGGGGAAAAAGCAGTTGGAGCCGAGAAAGGACCAGCATAAAGAAAAGAGGGACCATTTCTGCAGTCTACAGAGGCTGTTCCTTGCTTCAGTGAAGCTTCATTTACTGCAGGCTTTTTAGCCCGGCACCACAGATGTAATGCACTGCTCTTGCATTTTTTAAAGCCTCGCGAGTAATCGTGTTCGTGCCATTGTACAGGGACCTGCAGAGCAGGTCAGGAGCGGCGGGAGGAGGGCCGCGCACCACCGAAAGCCTCCGCTCCCACCAAATAAAGGACTTAAAGCTAAAAGCCTTAACCAAAACGCTTGCAGGGGCTGAATTTGCAGGTGTGACAGAGGCTACTGGGCACACGGAGCGCTCGGAGCAAGGGCAGGTTTGGAAGGTGCGACGTACCCGCCGCTACCAGCGCCCAGTGCTATTCCCAGGTGTTCACCCACCTGTTGCACAGGATGTTGGCACCATTTCCCTGCCTGAAAACCTTCTTTTCCTCCATCCAGCCTACCCGAGGGAGATCTAATTTTCCAGTCTGCCTAATGCACATCAAACTGGGCAGGTCACTTCTAGCTCGGAGTTAAGTGCTGATCCTTATTAACTGCTGCCAGCAGCCATGTAGCACATTTGGTGCGCCGCAAGGCACCAAAGGCTTCAGATTTGCTCAATAGCAAAACATGTCAGGATCCAAGACAAAATACCGTAATCTGGAGAAACACAGCTACCTCCTTCCAGCTGAGCACGTGACAGTGTTGCTTAACACAGTTTACAAGCAGATTTCTCAGAAATATGCAATATTTATATCTTTTTTCGCTAATCAGGTGATAGGCTTGGGGTTACAACACCCTTGCCCGTAGCCAGCTCCACACCAGCCTCACAACTCCAGGCAGGAATAAATAGTGCTGTTGCAATGCAAAGGAAACAAGAACATCCTGTCCCCTCCCCAAACACCAGCACTTACAGGAGGATCTAAATAAAACCAGGCCAGCTGCTGAGGAGGAGCACGGTCAACAGGGAGCTGTAAAGTTGAGGCAGAGGGAAGGCAATTTCTCTGCCAAGTGATGTTACAATGAATAGGGACATCATTTATCTGTGTTGGAAACCACACAGCTCTGAATACTGCATTTGGATGGCAGTCCATGGGATGCTGCTCTCCAAAAAGCAGCCCAACAGCCTCCTAGAAGCTTTTTATGACACCATTTTCCCAGGCTCAGCTTAGATAACCCATGAAAACAGCGTGTTATCTCCCCCAAGATAACCGCGGGCTTACATAACGCAGCGAGAGAGGTTCCAATCAAAATAACCAAGTCAATCATCCCAGCGTTCCGCCTCAAAGCGGGCAACCCGGCCCATTTCCCCTAAGCCCACCTGGCCAGCAGGATCCCTTGGTACTCCTCAAGCTGCCGCATGAAGCTGGGGTTGGGCTTGGTGACGGTGCGCCGCTCCTTCACGTAGTCGTACGCGCGGTCCAGGTTCCAGCCGTACTCCTTCATGGCGTAGGCGATCACGGTGGACGCCGAGCGGCTCACGCCCATCTTGCAGTGCACCAGGCACTTAGAACCATTTTTCCTGCAACGGGAGAAAGATCGAGAGGATCAATAAACACAAAATACTGCCTTCAAGAAGCTTAAGGCAGCAGCGGCTTCTGTACTAAAGCATCGTTATGAAACTCGTTTTAAACGCTGTGGCCTTGGCTGGCAGTCTCTTGGATGTGATCTGATCATCCAATTGACAAAGCAGAGCAGGACACACAAAGGAAGCGAAGGACAAAATCCTGATGTTCTTAATAGATTTGGCTACAATAGTGCTTCCAGAGCTTTTATTACAAAGCAGACAAACATCAGCTGTTTGCCCAGCTTTATGAAGACTCTGCTAAAGACTAATGTGCATCCTTGAACCCAGTCAAAATGGCTCACTGGTATCAAGCAGTATTCCAAATACAGAAGGCAATCTATTACCCACAAAGGGCTTCACAGCTCAGAAACACATTGTTGGAAGATACCGAGTGGCTCAGGGCAGTCTCTAGCATAGGGATGTTTGTCTACTGCAAACCATTTTTCAAGTGGCTGCTCAAGACCAACATTGCTTTAATACAGTGTTTGAAATCCTGCCTGGCCACCATGGGCATCTCTTGTGAGGCACTGAGGGGTAAAAACCCAGCCAAAGCCCCATGGGCCAACCTGGCCGATTTTCTGCAATCCCTCCATTTCTTAGGACCATCTAGAAGAGGAAGGCTCATCCCCAGCCCTGTCCAGAACAGCACTTGAGGTCCTTCTTCTTGGTATCAGATCCAGGGCAAGTGAGTGGAAAACATGAGCTCCCCATGCAGGGAGGCAAAGGAGGACTCAAAAGACCGCAAGCCAGTGCAAGCGCCTGCTGCACCCAGAGGGAAGATGCCTGCTGATATTATCCTTTCTCTTGTACCAAAGGCAAAGTAAACAGCACTCCTGAGTGCAGTGAGCAGCTGCTTTGCTTGGGTGAGGCTGGTGCAGACAGCGCCTCAGAGGGCAGCCTGCGCTCTGCCCCAAGGAATTCAAAAATATTTGTCTCCCATGAAATACGAGGAGAAAGTCTAGCTGGTTCTTATCTGTGAGCTCAGAGCACCGGGCAGGCCGAGAGCATTTTGGTTTGGCTCCTTCAATTGGGTTTTTTTTTTTCCCCCTATTGCTTGGATAAGGTTTTCTCTCCTGCTGGCCACGTGAAGCTCCCCCAGGACAGGCTGGGATGCTGTTGAGCACTGTCATGTGCCTCGACAGGCAGAGACTTCAGCTGCACACAGTTGTCTGAGCCCGCAGTTCCATCCAAACCCCACGTGCACAGCGTGAGATGTGCTTACTGTTTGGGGTATACAGCAGCCTATCACTTGGCAAAAGCCTTCCTTATCAAATAATCTTAATTCTTCCAGCAGGGCAGGGATGTCCATGCACCCCTCAGCCCTATCAGCTCCTTACAGAACCATAAGGATAATGATCTGCAGTAGCAACTCTTAACACTCAGACATTTGCACCTGCAATACTTACAAAATGAAAATGCCTCATTCCTAGTTATATAAGGAAGAAAGTAACTACGAAAACCAGTAAGAAAGTACTAAATGCTTAGTATATATTTTCTTAATGTGTTTGTTGTGCTCTAAACATACTTACTTTGCCTTGGAGATGAATTTGTAGGTATCATTCCAGTAAGCCAGAAGATCTGTTGCTTCTTCATCATATACCCGAATATTATGATATTCGAAGACCCCTGGGAAGAAGTTATCTATTTCTCGAGTCACATTCAAAATATACCGCACCCTGCATGGAAAGAGAGAGCGCAAAAATGCAGAGCATGCAGAACTCAGCAAGTTCAGAGAGATATCGCAGCTGCTAGATAAAAGGCAGGCAAAACTCAAAGCATTCAAAACTGCAGTCTTGAACATACTATCTTGGAAATAAGGAGTCAGTGCAAGGAGGTAGTGACAAACCCAAGCAAAAGGATTTGCTGAGCAGCTTAGAGCGTAACCTATGATAAAAAAAAAAGGCTTCCTTTTATTCTGAATAGAAATGAAACCTCCTGTAAGGGCTGTCAGGCTGTTTGGCTTGTTCACCATCTCTCCAAGCGCTGGCAGCTCTTATGCTCCAGGATTCCTCCCTTATTTAGTACAAGGGAACTGCAGCCGGCCGTTCGCTGAACAAGGGAAGTTCTGCTAGGCTGGTTATCCAAGGGGCCCAAGTACGCTACCAATTCAGTTCTGTGGTGATAACTTTATTTTTCCTATTGGATTGGGAAACTGAACATGTAAATAACAGTTCACTTCCATGCTCCTTGTACATAGATCCACCTGGCCTAGAAGCAGGATATGGTAACCACAAGCCTGCAAGATAGCAAGGACAGAAGGTAGAGGTACATATCAGTGCTAAGCCCAAAACTCATGGACTTTATTTCCCTTGGTTCATCTCAGGGGAACAAATGCTCTTTCACACATTTTCCTTCCTGCTGCAGCCCAGAGGTCCAGACTCCCAAGCGTCTCTGTAATCCCGAGGCCTCAGTCCAGCACAGTGGGCTTGAGCAAAGGGCACAGAGCCAACTACGCTGCAGTGAAGCAACTGCAGCTTTCTGCTGTTTGCTGCTACGAGGCTGCTGGCTTCTTCTGTTTGCTTAGGGGATGCCAGGCAAGCTCAGGGAACCAGATTCTTTTACTTTGGGGTGCCTGTCTGTGGAACAAGGGGCTTGGAAGACCCGAGGGAGCAGGAGCTTGGCAGCTTGTTCAGATCTGCAAGCCCTTTGTACAAGTCGGGTTACGCTGCACCTCCGCGGTGGAATTTGGTGCACAGACGAGCAAGGCCAGGCCCTGGCTTTTAAGCTGATGGCCTGAAGCTACTTACCCTCTGTTCTGCAAGTCTTCTAAATTGGAGGCGTTCCACTCCGAGCCCTGCAGGGAGAACATGCAGAAGGACACATCACCCACAAGGAAAACGCAGAGAGGAGAACAGAAAAAACAAGGAGGGAGGAGAAGTCACCCAGGACCACCTGGAAGAAGCTGCCCAGCCACGTGCTGAAGCACGAGGGTCTCTGGAGTAAAGGGGGTGCCCAAGGGCGGCAAGAGGGCTGACGCCTTCATGCTCAGCCCCTTATCTTGCTCTATCAAGCAGCTCCTTTCCAAAGCAACAAGCAGCTCTGCAGAGCCGAGCCCAGCGCCGTAGCCGGGCACTTCCTGCAAGGCGTTGAGAAATCTGCTTGAGCGGAGCCGAGCGCGCTCCACCCTGTCCCCGGGGGCTGCTGCTGCCAGCTCTGCCCCACAGAGCAGAGACTGCCTGTCCTCAACAGCCATCCAGGTGCTCTTTATACACGGAACACCCTGCTCACACGCACATCAAAGGCGGCAGCGCGGTGAGCGCGCCGGGGTTACACCTCTTCTCCCCACGCTCCAAGTGTGCACGAGCACTGAAGAGCAGGAGTTCAGCCCCGGCTGGCTAACCCGCTCCTCCGCTTCCTACACGGAAAGTGCATGAGCTCCTGAGCCAACCTGCTGTTGCTCATGGCAGAGACCTGTCTTGCACACACGTCTATTCCAGCCCTGCTACATGGTGCTGCCTGCGAGCCTTGTCTCATGCTCTTGTTCTTACTACCCACACTCCAAGCCAAGGCTCAAATCCCTGCAGCTGAGCACACTGCCTGGACTGCTTTCGAGGAGCGCCGCGAGCCCCTAACAGGTCTCTCCCTGGACAGCACCTAGTCTGCACAAAACTGTGATGTTGGAGGTAGTTTGGCTTTTCTGGCTCTATCCCACCTCTTTCCTGGGAGTGCTCACGTTAACATTTGTCATCCCTCTGGAGCCACGGGAAGGCACTGAACTTCAGGAGACTGGGAGAGGCTGTCTCAGGTTGGACAGACCAGCTGGTCCAAGAGAACTGGCTTCCTTTATAGTTGAGCCAAACTCATAGGCTAGACAGCCCCACAAAACCAGCGTCCATTGCTTCAGGGCTGGGAAATCCAGTGGAGAGCTGACTCACCAGGAGGAGGTGGAATAATGAGACAGGCCCCAGCAGCAATGAAAGGCAACTAAAGGAGTAAAACATTAAAAGGCGAAGCCTTTGAATTGCCTTAAGTGGGTTATCTCCAGGTTCTTTGCAAAACTCCTGTGTTCCCCCAGATGACAGGTATAACTTGTGAATTCACTGTTAGACTTACCAAAAAGACATGGTCGAATATCTGAGTGGGGCTGTCCATCTGCCCGAGGATCACTATCATTTCATTGTCGATGAACTCTTTGAACTCCCGCAGGTTACACACCATCTGCATCTCCAGCTCCGTGCGTATCTGGGGGAAGACAAGGAAACCACGTGAAGTTTTGCCTCTCGTGTTTCCTCACAGCACAAAGCTCTCCGCTTTGTGCAACTGCCCTTCTAGTGCTGCTCTTCCACCGCTCACCTCTTTGGACGTGATGTTCTCCAAATCCTTCTGCATCATAATCTCCCTTAACTTGGTCTTAATCAGCCGTTCTGTGCGCTCCCGCTCTGTTGGGCTATCGGAAGGAAGGAAAAGGGAGTCATGGGGAAGCGAAATGAACTGGACTCATGACACTTAAAACTTGTGTTGTTTGGGCTGGATACCCTGCAGTCTCAGACACCCAGGCTACTTTCCTCCAAGCAGTTCCTCAACTGGGAGAAATTCAGGTGACTGTAAAGTGCAATTTCGATTCCCAGCTGTATATGAAAGAACAACTCAGTGTGCCTAATCCATTGTAGTCATCCAAAGAACCTTTGGTATTTGGGAAAATTTAAATTGGGAATGCTGCATTACACTCAGTGGAGCAATATCGAAGCCTTTCCCTACCTTTCTTGGAAAGGTAACAGTTGGAAAGCTCCTTACATGGAGAGGAGAGGGCAGCTAAGCCTTTGTGCATTCCTCTACCCTCTGCTGCCAGGGGCCTTATCATCAACTGCAAAAATAGCCTGACTAACACCGGGGGAAGTTGCAACAGAGCAGCAGCTCAGAGCTGGCTCACCATCATAGTGAGAAGGGGCCCAGCAGCAACATCTCACACCACCTTTCTGCCTTTCTGGAAGGCTGCCAGGATGGTAAATGCACAGAGACTTCTGCTTTTAGAAGCAACTACAACTCCTCTCCAACTACTGGTTCACAAATAGAAATCCTAAGAGTTCTGATTCTTTTAGCACAAGCGTTATTTCAGGACTTAATCAGATAGACAGTGCTGTCTAGGTATCCCCAGGAAATCATTCAACTGCTGCCACTGGGGAAAAGGTGGATTACACAAAGCATATATATGAAAAGCTAAAGAGAATATTAATCTGAACATCTGCTAAAACTTTTCGGCCTTCTTACTTGTACATTAAAAAACAATCAAGTGTGAAGCTTTGTTCACAGCTGAGCTACTGCCTTAGCATTATTATTCACTCACTGAACTCCAATAGGTACCTGAACTCCAATGGAATACCCAAGAGAATAAACCAAGCAATGGCACTAGTATACTGGAAAAGCAGCTTGGGTTAGCAAAAAGTCATTTTTCCTACTGCAAGCAAGGCAAATAACCCCTCGTGACTGGCATCACACTTGGACACAGACTGCTCTGAGGTTAGATGGTATCACTACCATCAGTGATTACTAATTACAGAGGTTGTGGCTCTTCAGTGTTGGTACAACCAAGAAATTTTGCTTGTCCAAACTACACACACATCTACACCAGCTACTGTTTGGACCTTACACCACCAGATATCTGAGCATTTAGGTGGAGACAGTGCGGATCTATGCTACTTCACACGTACAAAACTCCCCACAGCCAAGAAACACTGCTTTGCTCTTTCTCCCCATTCTCAAATGTGTCAGCTGTGATGATGCGTCTGAGTATGGTCTCAGGTCTACCTAAACTCTTCACTTTCCTCCAGTATGAACCAAATAAGGAAAAAGGACATTATAATAAACAGCGTGCTTAGACACTCTCAGAGTAAAAGCGTGTCCAGGGAAACCTGTTCCTTCCAGGAGACGTGAGGGCTGGGAATCAGAGGACAGAACTAGCAAACAGGAAGGCTGAGGTTCTAGTCTCAGCTATGGCAGATGCCTCCAGGGTTTGGCCAACCAACCACACCTACCTCTTAGTAGGAACAGGGGACTAACCCTGCAAAAAGAAAGATCTGAGAGCAAGAAGGAAACAGGTAAACAACCAAAGGTTGTACATCTAGAATGAAAACACAAGTGAGGAGATAAACTTCAGCCTCAGGAGAACAAATCTTCCACCACTGTTTACCTAACCAGGAGTCCAGTTATATCTCATCAGGAAGCCTCCTCTCATTAGTACCTAATTAAGAGTGATCCCAGGTGGCAACGGTGTCCCCTTTTGGAAGCAGCATTGCTGACAGCTCCAAGACAAGCCTACTTACACATCGGTGAAGAGGGCAGGCGAGTCGGGCCGGTGGGACTGCACGTCTTGCATGGCATTCCACTCGTTGACCGACGACTGGTCGGAGTTGATATGGCTCTCATAGTAACTGACCCACGTAAGGAAGAGGCTCCCCGGGTAGTAGTTGTTACTCCGGGCTACCTCACAAGCCTTGTGTAAACTCTGCAGGGCAGACCTAGAAAGGGAAAATACCTGCAGCGTTATCATTTCTTCCTCAGGATGCACAAAGCAGCAGCCAAAGAGGGGATCTTGCTCCCAGTTCTCCATGCCCCCGGGGTATAGGCTCGTAGCTATCCGAGGATTTCTATCAGCACATCTGGGTTACTGCACACTGCAAGGGCATGAGTGTCCCCACTGAGGCACACTAAGACAAGGCCCTGTTGCTTGGCCCAGACACAATTTGGGGGCTAAGAGGTAAAAGCACCTGCATTCCTTGGCTCTGAAAACTGCTACAATGGCCTGAGCCATGATTAAGACACACAGAGTGTGTCTCCAACACGGGCAGCTCTGACAACCTGCTGTGTGCAGGGCAAAGACACCCAAGGATGAGACACGGAGAGCTGCGTGCCCAGGGCTTGAGGCCGGACTCCAGCGAGGTGCTGAGGTGTCTGCCTGCCCTCAGTGCAAGAGGTTGGAAGTTTCTTCAGCTGCTGCTGGGAAACAAATCCCCCTCTCCTATTTTTAGCCTGTTTTAAATCTTTGACTGGGATCAGAAGGATCCAGGTCAAAATCACTGGGGTGACACAGAAGCATGACACCCTGACAGGGGATGTATTTCTGCAATGCAAAGAAGCTTGAGCCAGAAATACTTTAATGGCCACTACATTCTAACATGAACCGCCCTAAAAGGAAAGAAAAATGCAGGCAGCTCCTCTCTCCTTCTCCCTATCACAATGAGCATGGTCCACTGGAGACAGAGGCTCCTAAAATACATAAGGGTATATTTCCTTTTTTATGACAAATAAAGAAATACTCAGTTGTATTTGAAAAAATCCTATATCGAGAGAAAATTCTGCTTTGGAGACACATTCGAATCAGTGGCCCTTTGCAAAGAAAAGTATCTTATTCCATCCATCCCTGCCTCAGATGAAGGTACTGTTAGCACAGAATTATAAGCTCAGTGGTGTACACCAACACTTGCAGGTATTTTTATTTTCCTATCAAGCTTCCTTCTCCGTCTCAAGGAGACTTCTGCCTGCCTGAGGAGGTCTCAAGATACCAGTAAATGCAAAGCAGCACCTGCCTTTTAAAAGCCCAAGCAGCCAAAACACCTTGGAAAAAGGATCACTGGGACAGATTATAGTAAGTGCTTACCACATTGCCTGCACAGATACTGGCTTGAATATATGAACCCTGTTGTCTGTCGATACGCTGAAGCCGCTGGAGAGAAGGAAAAGAAACAACACAGTAAAAACGTGTCCCCAAAGCAGCTTTTCAGCTAATAACTGTCCGCAGCACATCAGAAAAGCAAAGCACCAGCCCTATGCATACACTTGCTTTGCAGAGTTCAGCTAGCACAAAACAGCACACTAAAAGCTCTAAGATGACTCTCTTTTTAAGCGGCCACTGTTCAGGAATGAAACTAAGAGTAGGACAGGGCTTGGTGGGCTGTTTACCTGGGCAACACAAATTCAGCGCCACAGCTGGGAGCACAGCTAAATGATCCTGCGGCAGCTACCAAGGAAGGAAAAGTCATTCCAAGCACTGCACTGGACAGCCTTTGTAACTGGCACAAAGAGGAGTTTGCAAGTCAGGTGTCTATTTGGCAGAGAAACATCACTTTTACTTTATGTTCTGCAAAACCCTTGCTGCTGCAAGCGCTAGGGAGGAAAACATAATAGGATCCCTGTAAGAAGCTTTCCCCACACACCCACTCACCAGCACAAGCTCCTTTACTCCAGCTTAAACACACACATGAGCCACTGTCTCAGGGCATATTTATTCACAGATAAGTCAATTATTGGGGTTCCTTGCCACAACTACTGTGATTTAGGGCCTGTCAGCCTACTAACCTAATACAGGTCAACAGCAGGAGGCCTGATGGACCTACCAGGGCTCTGAAATCACTTGAATCTTTCTCCATATGCAACGCAGCCTGCTAATGCAACCTGTGGCCTCTCTGTTGCTGACCTAGAAGGTGCAGAAGACACTCACCCATCCCCATCCAGGTGGATCAAGGTGTCGCTCCACAGCGGCAGCACCAAACCCATCGTACAAGTGCTACTGTAAGAAGAAACAGAAGGTCAGGCCACCCACTGCAGCACCATGCAGTTACTCTGATTTCACAGGAATGGTTGCAGATATTTGCATTTATTAGAGGAGAAAAAAAGAAAGAGAGAAAAAAAAAAAGATCACACTGTTGCTTCAGGGACAAACAGAACCAGTGCTGTTTCCTATACACATCTCGGGGGGATGTGAAGCAGATACAGGACCCCAGAACTCTTTAAGCAAACTCAGAGGGTCAACACCAAGAGAAGAGCAAGCAGGACCAAGCAGCAGCAGGCTCAGCTGGCCAGGGGAGGCTCGTGGGCTTCGGTCAGCTCAAAGCTTCCCGCACAGATTAGTCCCTCTCGGGCTCAAGTGGTTTGGCCCCAACTCTGATCCAGAGCTTTGTTTTCTGTTTATCCCAGGAGCGGGGCTCGCTGTAACGCAAGCCGCGGGGGCTGTCAGTAGGGCCCGGCCTTGACTCCTGCCCCTTCTCTCACACCTAGAGGCCAAGCACAGCGGCCGGCCGGGACGGGCTCTCTTGGCAACCCTGCTCTTCTCTCAGCTGCTCTGACCTCTTTGCCCTCGGAGTCACCTGCTCTCGACGGCGCTGAGCAAAAGGCCAAGTTAAAAGCAGAAGTCAAGTGATGGAAAAAGGCAGAGGTGGGGGAATCCCGGCACAACCTGCAGCAGGTTGGCAAACGAGGAGGCTCCATCTTGCAAAGCTGCAAATCAGCCCCTATCAGAGCAGGGCATCAAAGAAGAATCACACACAGCTGCCTCCCGCCCTAATGCTCTGCGCTAGCGGCTCTCCAATTCCCTGCGATCCCCAACACCCACATCAGCCACTGCAGCTCCTGAGAGGTGGTGGGAAGGGCAGGATTCGGGGCTTTGGTGGGCAGCAGACACGAAATCGCGCGACACGCACATGCCTTGGAGCCACTGATGCCCTGCACAAGGGGACGATGCGGCACGCAGCTATTTCTGTTGACTACATGAGATGAGCTCATGGAAAGTCATGTTTTCAAAAAGGCTTCCCAAGGTGGCCAGGGTATTTTTAGTGATACTTTTCAGCAAGCACTTATCAGAGTCCATAGCAACAAGTCTAAATGGAGTTATAAATACTGAGTGGGCTAGGGGAGGGTGTATCAGACTGACCATCCAGAACCAAAGTAACTCTAGGAGAAAGCTAAAAACGACCCTGCTATGTTATTAGAGACTGAATGCCAGTGAGCTCTCAGTTATCAAAGGTGGCTGTGCGGGTATATCACAGCCAATAGCAGGCTCCAAACCCACAGCACCCTGCGCAAGGACGAGTTATTCTTATACCACTCTTCATATACCGAGAGCATCTCTTTGAGCTACAGCTGCACACACATGTGCAAATGGACCCAGGAGCCAGTGGCAGCATCAGGTTGGTCCCCACTTTCAGCAGGCACCACCTGAGCCAAGGATCCAAACCAATCTGCTTGAAATTAAGTTTGGTGGTGTTGTGATTAGCAGCAGGCTACCTGAAGGGTCATTCATTAGCCAAACAGTTCAAAAAGGCTTTCGAGCGACTATTAACTTCCTGAAAGTAATTTGCTTCAGCACAGATTAGTAACAAAATTAATTCCAGTAGCACAGTTGTGCTCAAAGATAAGAGCTAGAAGCAAGCATGTGTATTAAAACTTTTCAAAATGGATTGAATATCCGTATTCTTCATTTCTCACCTAAAGCAGGATTTACTTATATGCTTTTAAAGAGCCACATCCCTCTGTGCCCTTTTGCTCTCGCCAGGGAGTCCCCAATGCCCCTTTCTAAATTTGAAGGCTCTGTCCCCAAAGCTGCTGAGTGAAGCTGCCTCCTGACTCCCAGTCACTCCAGCAAAAAGCTGCTCTCCTCAGCCAGGTCCTGCAGCCCTTTGGAGAGGTCAGCAGCAATTTAAACGAACGAAGCAAAAGCATTAAACCCTGGTGACATGCTAATGTCTGGGGAGAGCACATATTGTGTAACATCTGCCACCAGCAGCCCTGACATTCCCACCGGGCCCTCTGTGCCACGACCCTGGCGAGGGGCTGCCTGAGAGCGGCTCTCTTATTAACTGCTCTGCTCAACCCTGATGTGCAGCGCCTCTAATTGCAGCTTTTTAGTCTCTTCGCAAGCAAGTTGTCTCTCTCCCTGGTGTACAGATGCAGCGTGGGGCCTCACCGATCACAGATCACGTTGGGCACTTAATGTCTTCACATGAGCCCGAGGCGCTGAGGAATGGAGCAAGTGCTGATCTGCGCTGCTTCCCTGCAGCATAAGCTGCACTCTGGGACTGAACCTCAGAGACCATCAAGATCTCAGAATTATTCCCTTCTCTCCCCTTTTTCACCTCCTTTCAAAAAGGAAATGCTGGGTCTGCAGAAAGATGTTGGCCTGGAAAAGCTGAAGCAGCCTATCCCTAAAAAGCAGGGGCACCAGACAGCAGTTTCTACACTTTACTCAACACAAGTGGGCAAACACAAGGAATTACCCCAATCGGACGTCACAGTACCTGTCGTTGGAGGAGAAATCCATCCCCAGGACAATGCTCTCCTCGGTGTCTTGCCTGCCGTTAGTGGACACCACCACCATGTATCTTGTGCGGTTCTGGTACGTGCTTTCCAGTCTCACAGCCTAGGAGAGGAAGAGGAGGGATCAGCAGAGCAGCCAGCAAGGGGCACACTGTCACAAGTCATCTTTTCATGCTGGGTGACAGACAAAGCAGCAGCAGTGCAGCTTGCACTAGTACGGATGGCCAGGACTCCTCAGCCAGGTAACCAGGAGAGCAATGACACTCATGCAGAACTTCTCCTCAAGAGCTGGGACATTCCTGGTGACTTCTGCACACCTTCCCATGGGACTGCTCTGCATTTAAACAGCAGGCTATGTGGCTGGCTGCCACAGGCCTCTGGCTGGTCCCAGCCTAGGTGGCTTCGTGCAGCATTAAGCATCCAGCAAGACGGGTGACGAGTGAGCTCTTCATCTCACAGAAGGCTTTATTCAAAGAACCAGAGCTTTCCTTTATGCTCCTGCATGATAAAATAGCTCCAATATGACTCTACCAGTGGCCCAGGCAGCTGGGCAGGCAACTAGAGTCCAACTGATACATGATTTTCTGCTGGCCCTTTGAATTTGTCAAGCAGGTTTCCCAGGCAGAAGTAACCCCACTGTGTCATACCTGGCAGGAAAAGAGAATTCCCCTGTCATTAACTGTATCCATTGTTGGAGTCAGATTGCTCAGAAGAGGTGACAGTCATTGGGCCTAATTGTTCCTATCCCAACCACACATACCCCAGTGCCAAAGAAAAGATGGAGTGGGACTGGCAGAGATCTGAATTTTCCCTCTGAACCTAATACTAGTGACAGTGCTCAGAGAGCAGCTGTCTGGCTGAGTTGCAAGCATCAGACCAACATGAAGTCCCAGAAGGGCTATGGAGCACAGAGTGCTTTCAGAAGCCAAGAGGAACGAGAAAGCAAGTGGCCCAAACCAGACTTCTCAAGGACAAACTGCTGCTCATCAAGGAGCCAGGGGAAGGGATCTGCCTCCATAAGCTCTGCCCACACATCTGCAGTGGGCAGTTTTACTTGCAACACTTTTTGGACTCTGTTCAAAGCCACTTGCGGAAACAAGGACTTTAGTCACAGGATCCCAATTAGAGAAACTAGGACATCCCTAGAAAGGAAGTGTCTTAATTATGTATACTGAATCTTATCTTTGCTTTGGACAGTCTAACCCAACCCCTCACCGTTCGGCTTAGTGTTAAACCACTTCTTGAACTTTGAGCAGGGCCTGCAGAGAGCAAACACGGACAAGAAAGAACCGCCGCAGCCTCAGCTTCCCCGTGCTCTGGACAGATGGATCAGGCTGTTGCACTGAGATGCAACTGCTGAATTCCCCATGACTGAACAGTTTAAGCTAGAATCAGACATCTTTCACAAACAGCACCTGGATTCCTCAAGCCCAGCAGCCCTGCCAGCCTTGCCTGGACACACTCCCTGCAAGACCGGAGCAGCTCGGGGATCAGCGGGCTTGCTTGAAACGGTCATTTTACCCTTAAAAATAGCCCCAACACTCACAAGGTGACTATTGCACGGGGAGCTCTCATAAGCAGGCTGCCTTTTGCGGCTCCTACCTGATCTCCTACCTCCTCCACCCCTTGCCCATCCAGTAGCCAGTCAGTCTCTATCACAAGATGTGGCAGAACCTAATGCGAAGCTTAAAACAACACGTGGCAGTCAAACAGGTTGCTATTTCACACAGGAGACAACGCTGAGTGTGGTGGGGAAAGCCTCCCAGTGCAGCAGCCCTGGTGATGAGGGTGGAAGAGCAAGTGCAGGCAGGAGGCAGCACTGACCGGCATTCTGGACTCGTCCCATAGGATGGAGACCAATAGAAACTACCCAAATGATGAAGCCAGATGTGCTCTGTACAGCAAGAGACTGTGCCCACCCCATCTCCTTAGGGTAAGTCATGCTAAAACCAGCAGCCTTTTCCTTCTTGCTCCTCGAGTCACTGGGATTCCTTTGGAAACACAGAGGATCAAAGTGGTCAGGCCTTCGAGGTGTGAATTCCGACAGAGCTCGCTGGTTCTACAACTACCCAGTCGTGGCAAAACAGAAAGGGTTCTTCAATCTCGAAGAGCGAGCAATCACCAAGGTCTGGGTGGTTAAGGTCGTTACCTACGTTAGGATCCAAACCTCAAACAGAAACAAAGACTTGTCTGAAACCAGAGCAGTCGGCCAAAAACTGCCCTGTGTCTGGGGCACGAACACGAGAGTTTTGTTCTACTCCTCTTGAGGCCAGTCCAACAGCAATAGGATTAGCGTAATCTAACTTACTTTTGCTAAACCAATTTGGCTAGTGGTAATTAGAAGTGTGGTTTTAATACAAGACCCTTTAGAAGGGCCAAACAGTGGCCAAAGGTCGTGTGGCCTGGAGCCAGGGGGGTGGGCTTTTCACAGGGACAATTAAGAGAAAACGAGCAAGGCTTGCTGGGGTGTTCTATAGACCTAACCCTTTCCACAAAAGGAAGAAGTGACAGGGGACTATTTGACTAAGTTTATGAGAATTATAAAGCAGTAAACTTCATGTTCTAAACCAGCTAATCTCAAAAACTACCATTAGTGTCATGACATGCTCATCAAGTCAGAAATTGGTCTCCAACTTTTTCATTAGGAATTAGCTGATATGCCCACTGCACAGAAGGAGCACAACCGTTAACTAAAGAGTTTGATGCCTTTTAAATGAGAATATTTGAAATCTCGGTCAATCTATGGAGGACGGCCTAACTTCAGGAACTGCCAGAAGATGGAAGGTTCTTTCTCAACAGCTCATCCACATAGAGCTTGCTTTCCCCTCAGTTTGAGGAAGCTGTTTATAGTCTGTGCATGCACAAGAAGTCCTCCTCTGTAGTCCTTCCTTCCAGGGCTAGCAACTTTTACCTGCACACAATCCAACTTTATCTCCTGCTGCAATTCTTTTTCATTAGAAGTACCCTGTGATATTCTATCAATCCTTATCAACAGCACATTCCAACAGATAAGATCAGACCAATCTTTCATCTTTTTCATGCTACAGAACAGCTAGTGCTTCATACAAGAATGCATTTCTCACTGGGATACTGGATTTGAAGATTTTTAGAAGTCTTGTTCATTATTAAACATGCAAGTGAACAGCTCCCCGCTCTGCCAATTCCCGGAGTGCTTTCAATCAATTTGTATACTTCAAACCCATTTTCCCCCCTCCTAGTGATCTTACACTGGTACCATTGGTCTGACCCTGCTCATGAAAGGCTACAAAAACTCTTGCCAAGAGCTCCAACAGAAACAAGAGTTGTTCCAAAATCTAAGTGTAGGTTTAGAGACGATTAGATTCCTCTGCTGCCCTCTGAATGACAGCAGCCAACACAAGAAGGGAAGGCATTTCTCTCAGTACTGTTTATATTTCAAATCTTACTGGTATCTACTATTTTATGAGAGAGTCTATTGCAGCTTTGCACACCCTTCGTTCGTCAAGAATCAATTAGATTCAAGTAGACTATCGAACTTAACCTCATGCAAGATTTTAGCATTCCAAATGCAGCTCGGAACAAAAGGGTTTATGTCTCAGCCCACAAAGTCCTTATTCAGCTGTTAAGGCTAATTTGTCCCAAATCACACAATGTAGCCAGTGATATTGCTGAACAATGACTTGTTCAATAGCTTCCAATGTTCTAACCCTGGCTCTGGTTCTGCAAAGTACTGAGAACCCCCATTCCCATCAGCTTCACTAAACTCCAGTGACTACAAGGTGGGCCCAACTAAGTCGAGTAGGTGCTTCAAGGTATTCTGCAGTATCTCTGGCTCTTCTCTAGGTACACCCATGCCTACACCCATGACATAAGTCTAGCTCCAGCAAAACTTATTGAGGATTCTGCAATCCAGAGGTGCCAGAATGACACTTCTGATGCTGCTGGCAATCTTTCTTTGGGTGTATGTTGCTAAGATGCACCAGACAACACAGCAAAGGAACTCCAAACTACCGAGTGATACGAGATGTAGAGACATTGCAGTCATGCCTGACCTTGAAGAGTACTTAAGCAAGTCTCGTGCAAATTCCTTGCTGCTGCTCTTCAGCTTCTAGAGGTCTTTGGGACAGCACGTTAATACTAAAAACAGCATCACCTAATTTTCATTACATCATTAAAGGAGGCAACAACCCAGAAAAGCAGGTAGACAGGGATCAATACGAGAGCATAGTTATATAGAGATCTCACAAACTTCTTCATGATAAGCCACTGTTTTTTGGGATGCAAAAATTTAGGAAACCAGACAGTGAGAAAAACAGCTGAATCTGGGTAGGGCAGGTGTTCCCACTGATCAAACATAAGTTACCGACTCCTGATTTACCTAGGACACCACGTTAATGTACCCAGCTCCTCCAGCAGCTGTTACAATCCTTTTTGAGAGCACGAGTGCTTAGTGCATGGACCAAGGGCAGAAGTTTCTAGCCGTACAATTTGCCTCTCTGGACAATGCAGTAAGCCGTGCTTTCCCAATCGGCCACGTTTTTTCCTGGTAGCTGCAGAAGTCTCCCCAGGTTTGATGACAAAACCACCGGAAGCCGCACACGCCGCTGCTCACAGGAGTTACGCGGGTGTGTGTTCGTCAAGTGGATTTTAACCTGCACATTTGCAGCTGCAGATAAGCAAGAAGGCAGCTCACCAGGCGGATGTTGTCTTCTGGGCGCAGCAGTATGAACATGGCCTGCAGGTGCTGCTGGAGATCCCCTGTGGGAAAGAGGGAAAGGTAAGGGCACAAAAATAGTCTTACATCACATGCAAGCTGCCCGGCTTGTCCGGCCAGAGCAAAGCTCTGCTGGGAAACCCGACACGTCATTATGAGCATTGCCACTTCCACCCCCAGAGATGATAAAACTCCTCTCTGCCTTAGTCAGCTGCTCTTTGCTCTCTGCGCTCACCTGTTCCATCTAACCACGCTCTGTCCTAACTTCTGTAACCGTTTAAAAGAAGGAAGAATTGTTTCAGTATCATTTTCTCCTTTAAAAGCCAAGGCAAGCTAGGTGGAAATGGCTCCCACGATGGTTCATGATGGTTCAACCTCCCATACAACCCTGTGGTTCACCAAACCAAGAATCTTTCACGGGTTTTACACTGACTTTTAAGCTATTGCACAACTCCCACCTAGACAAAAGCATTGCTTTTGAGGAGATTCAGCCCCAGCTTAGTGCAACACGTGCTCACATTTGCTTATGTGCCAGTTCCACCTAAAGATCTCTCTGCTGCACAGGCTTCGCAGCATCACTGCCTGGCCCATGGTCAGCAAGGGGCTCCTCTGCTAAACACCTCACCCCAGAGTGTCAGGAAGCAGCAACACCTCCAGCAGTCGGCTATTTTTTTCAATCATTACCTAGGAAATTAATTTGCATTCCCAGAAAGGCATGGAAGGCTGCCAGCTGGCACAGAGCAGCAAGAGGAGGAGTCTTTGCCACCTTCTCTCATTCCTACACAGCTGGGAAGCTGCGTTTAGGTAACACTGCAGGGAAGAGCATGAATGTTGGGGCAGGAATCCAGCACAAGGTTTCATGGACTTTCGAAAATAAGGAGATACTGGGCACGGAGCAGCACCCGAAATTGCCACATGAGGGAAGTGGAAAAGAAACATTGCGCAGCGAGAGCATCCTGCCCAGCTGGAGGATGGTTTTTACAGCTGGTGGAAGAGCGGGGCTGCGGAGCGGCCGCTGCCTCTGTCGCCCCTCGGGACACGCGGGCAGGGGGCTGCGCAGGACAGGGCAACCTCTGCTCTCCCCTCCCTCTGCCTTGAAGCACATGCAGGATGCTCAGGGCCCTGGACTGCGTTTCTGCCCGAGGGTGGTGAGAGGAAAAAAAAAAAAACAGAGGCAAACGGCAGTGCTGGGAAAATCACGTACAAAGCACAGAGGAGCTGACAGCACCTGAGCTACTTCCCAGCCAAGAAAGTTATTCCCAGTGCTGGAGCAGCTGGCACTCCCTAAGCGGCAATTATCCAGAGGGACAGTGAAGGCAGGAAAGGCCACCTCATCCACGGGATGCGCGATCTCCCGGGGGTGCAGTGGGAACAGGATTTCCCTGCGTCAACACCAGGGCAAACTCTCAGCAACGACGCCCGGCGGCAGCAGGTTTCAGACCCTCACGCAGCGGGAATCAGAGCACGGTGACTTCAACACATCGGGGTCCCCGGGCCTCAGGTGCCACTTTGGCAGACAGCCTGGAGCCCAGGACCCCCGGGAGACGGGCACGGGCAGCTGCTGCCTTATCCAGTCAACCCCCAGTGATTTCCAAAGCTGATACAATTAAAGAAAGGGGTTTGGGCACTCGTCATTCCCTGTCACACGTTTACTTTTTCTTATGCGGGATTATGCACCTCTGATGAATTCAGAGGTGGGAAGGGTTAGGAAACCTTCCTAGATGCTGTTCTAGCAGCCACCTGAAACTCCATAGCCATCCACAGGCAGCAATTTCACACTGGAAAGCTGTGCCCATCTCCCACCCCCTTCCAGGGTTGTGTGCCAGAGTTGAACCACATGACGCTCACAGGGGAACAAAAGTTGAGCACAGATTATCAGAGGCCAAGAAAGGAGAGTTTTCTCTGCGACAAACTGCACGAGCTCACGGCTGATGGCCGGATCACCTCTCTCCAGCACTCTTAAATTGGGGTAGCACAGGCATTTTGCTTGGGAAGGAGACAGACTGATCTCTTGATGGCTGCTGGCACATACTGCACGTTAGAAAAGTTTACAGAAAAAGAAACGTGATGCACATTCTTATACGAAAGACACTTTAGTAGTATCTCCAAGTGCCTTAAATACTGTGCCATTAATATCATTTAACACGCTAGGACACTGAGGAAGAAAGTACTGATGCCTTGCTAAACCTCACCCCCTAAGTCGAAGAGACAAGAATAAAAAAGAATCTTCTAAGAACAAAAATCCCATCCCTCAGGCAAGCCAGCCTCTCTGCATACAGAACATCTTGCTGTAAGCAATTACAACACAGCAGATTTGCTTTCTTGGCAGCCTGGCTTCTAAAAGCCCTGTGCTGATTAGACAAGAGACCTTGTTTTCCACCAAGCTCTCCCGAGCTCATGCAAGTCAGCTGCAGCTTGCAGAACCCCAGCAAGCAAAGGCACTTCATGCTGCCTTGCACGGGTTCACAAGGAAACCCACCACCCTTTTTGGTAACGGACAAAACTGAATTCCATGTCTCTGTTTTGGTCTCTGCTCCATATGCAAGTCTCAAATACTCAATATTATTTTCTTCCTGGTGATTGTTTATTGCAAGGGAAAAACCCCATGCTATCTGATCCATGTAAAGCACCATCCATGAATAAGCACCACATGTACACTGAAAAACAACCTTCCCCGAAATGTTTGAGTTTCATTATTCAGACTGACCTTTCAAACAAAGAATCAACGCACAAAACAAACTAAACTTCAGGAGATAAAGGGGTAGGATTCTGACTACCCCGTATTATTCACACCATTCACAACTCGGACTAGTCACACTCACTTGGCTCAGAGTTCCTCCCTTTCTTCCATCCTAAGAGGTTGGTTCCAGATCAGGAAGGACAGTTACTCACCCCACAGCTTAACCTCAAGTTTTCCAATGCAATGCACACAGGTTTGGAGCATGACCCTCCATCCCCACTCTCCTACAGAGGCCACAGGATGAGATTCTGAGAGACAGAGCACTTCTATCCACAGCTCTCCACAAGGTCACGGCTGCTGCCATGGAGTTATTCACTCATTTCATTTCCTCTATAGACATGGGAGGGTTGTTATTTTTTCTCCCAGCTCAAAATATTGCACTTTTGACATGGGAACGCCTAGCTTCTCTGTTTGACACCCGGTGTGCATCAAAGCACCTTATTTGATGTGGAAGACGTCGAGGAGGGTGCAGCGAGGGCGGCAGCGAGCGGGGCCGCGGGCAGCGCTCACCTGCGTGCTTGTTGCGCCGGTGGCTGATGCGGGGAGCGGAGGAGCCATTTCCTCGCGGCAGGAAGAGCGCGGCGCCTTTCACAGTGAGGAAGCTTTCGCTGATGCTGCAAGGGAAGAGACAAACAGTGAACGAGGAGCTTCCCGGAGCTGCTTTTAAAGGGGGGGAAAAAAAAAAAAAAAAAAAAAAAAAGGCAAGGGAACAAAAAAGTCCCATTCTTTCAATGAACGATCTCTTATTCTGCAAAGAAGATATTTAGACCCAAAGCATTTTGTTGCCAACGGGCCTTTTTCTTCTTCCCTCTCAAAGGCGTATTGCAAACATACAAAACATAACTGAGGACAAGAACAGAGGTAGTCTGAAAAGCAGAACGTGTCTGGTATCGTTCTGCCTGCAAAGATGGGGCCTGAGGGATTAACCTACGGCCGTATTTTTGATTTGAAAGTCAAGGTGGGAGATCCACATTTCTGGATGGTGATTAATACAATCGGCCCACGCACCCCTGTCGTGATGGCTCCTGCTAACCCTGTGCCTTGTGGTTCAGATCCAGCTGATACCTCGTAGAAACAAACGTCTCCCTTCAGTAGTTAGGGCAAACGGAGTCAGTGGGCATGACAGAGTACGAGACCACGGAACTACCGTTTATGAATCATATGATAAATAACCCACAACAACTTTGATAAATCACAACTGTAACACTGCCAACTTCAGACATCACTTACTGCATTGACTTTGCCCTTTATTCGAGTCAGATGAGGAGGCAAGTTGGTGGAAAGGGGCCACAAAGAGTTTGCAAGATCTGAAGAACAGCTGATGTTTTAACATGCCTTCAGAAGCTTTGCTAAAGCGGCCGTGGCTCACGGAAGAAGGGGGATTCTGTCTACACATTGCAATAATGTGATGCTGTTGCACAGCTCAGGGTTCCTGCTTTTCTCAGGTCAGATGAGGTAGCCAAGCCGGTAATTTCACAGTAACAGGATGGTGGCTGGAAGTGGTGGGAGAGGATGGGAGAGTCGCTGGCAGCACCTCACCTGACTCGGTGAAGATGCTGGTCTGCACTCTTGAGCAAACAAGGACCAGGAAGCTCTTAGCTCCTTGCTCTACTTAAGGCTGATTAATCCCTTCCTTGAGGGCAAAGGAAATTATAATAGAGAGAAAAAAATCCACTCCATATATTTGAACAAACGCTGAGTTACAAAAGGCAGGTAGGACCAGCACACACCACGTCACCCCCTGCACAGCCACCCGCTGCTCCAGGACCCCGTCCCGGTACCCGCTCCGGGCAGGCAGGTACTTCAGCACGTTACAGAGCACCCCAATGTCACCCCGGACTGGGATTCGGCACGGCCGGAGCGCGTGGCCTTCCCATCTCCTGATCTGAGGTTGACTGCTCTGCAATAGGTTTTGCCTATTAAGTTCTTATATCTGTGTGAATTACAAAAGTGTGTGTTAAATCTGGCTTCCCCCCTAACCTCAAGCACATTCCTGGGCACCCCTCCATTCTCCTAGGGGGCATAGGAAAAAAAAATATCTTAATTCCAAATTCTCTGAGCTCCAGAAAAGCAAACGCACACTGATAAAGATGTTTTTTTTTTTCCCCCCTTTTAGGCCTGTAGCACATCCCAGTGTTTAGATTGCACTGTCTGTCATAACCTCAGCACTCCTCCTCAGCGACAAAGCGTCTCCCAGGACTATTATTTTCCAAAATTACTGCAGATGTCAAACTTCCAGTGGATGCTTTAACAAAACCATAAAAAAAAAAATCCCTCTTCCTAAATTAAAATGGATCAGAGACTTTTATCTATGCTAAAAACAAACCCCAAACAAACACACAAGAAAGCCACTGGGCACACCGAGCACAGATGTTTCCCCACAGGAAACTCAGACCCTTCTCATGCCAAAATTTTTGGTCGAGCCTCTCTAGATCTTGGCCCTAAACGCACCCTTTGCAAGCCCTCGAGCTCCACAGTTCCTTGGAGCTTGGATGCTACAGCAACACGGAGCGCTCTCGAAGGCGCAGGGTAAGAGAGGGCTCTGCATTGCAGAAAATCATGAAAATCAAGGCAAAGGAGTCGGAAGACACCCCCTCCTATTCCTTTTTCCTCTACAAATCCACCACAAACAAATTTCGAGCTCACTGGAGGAAAAACAACGCGTAGTCACAGCCAACTTTTATGTAGTTAATTCCACCAACAAAGGCAACTAGTGATGCTGACAACCCTTCAGCCTGTGCCCGAGGCTTCCCCGGAAGGCTGAATTAGCAACTTATTTTCAGTAAATAAAGCAGCATGTGGCTAGAGGGCTGGGAGGTTAAAAGTCTTCCCACTTCCATCACTTTCTCCTATCATCAGCTCTCTGCTGCTGGCCACCTGCCTGAAATGGGGACCTGCCGCAGCATTAGAGAGATTCCTATCGGGTCCATCCTCCCTATGAGTCACCTTCACCAAGGCTACCAAGCACCTTGTTTGGGGACATTAATGACAAGCAACTAAGTCAGCTAAGTTCCAGCTAAGGCTGGAACTGAAAGACAATGTGATTTCCAACATGAAGGGTCCTGACAACACGTGGCAAAACGGAGGGTTCTTGTGGAGCAGGGAGGTCGAGCAGGCAGGACCAGAGCCCCTGTGAGGCAGGAACGAGTGTGGAGATGGTCACCAGCATGGAGAGGAAAAGAGTCCATAGGCAAGACAGGAGCACAACAGCAAATCCGGGTCCGGATCTGCACGCCTGGACACGGCGCTCCAGAGAGGAGACAGAGGCATGAATTGCTCCTTGCTGGCATTGAGCATCTCCTCCATACCTGCATTCTGCAGGCAAGTCCCTGTATTGCTGATGCCAGACAGGAGTAAAGCCCTGAAACTGGAGTATTTTTATCTGCTGCATTCCTGTGCTGGGTTAAGAACGGGCAGGTCTTCACTTGTAAGACATGCTGCTACTTCCCTTGCTTTTTCACCCTAAGGTTCTTCCAGCTTCTCTGGCACTTGCCCATTGCCCATCACAGTTCTGGGACATTCAGCGTGTAGACGAGGGCAAGGCCAATGTCCCCACATCACCTGTGGGGAACTCAGAGCCAGCTGCAAAACCAGGGCAGCTCCCTGCTAACACACCAGCCAAGCCCTCGCCTGGAGACGTCCGTGAAGAAAAACTTAGGAAATTTCCTAAGACGCTTATGGGAAAGTCCAAACAGCTGCTATAATCAATACCACTGCTGCTGAAAGTCTTCCAGATGTTGGTTTTTGTGTCCCTGTCCCACCGTATGAAAAAAAATGAATTCATTGGTCTGACACCCCCTCTTGGTTGCTCCAGTTGGATCCATCCTGCCTGGATAGCTCTAGCCGTGTTCCCTCCCAAAAGCATAACATTCCAGGCTCAGGTTACCTTTGGATGCTACATCTGAGAATGAGATAAGGGGAAGGAGATATAGGAGGTCCCAATAAGAAGAAAAGAGATGATTCCCCTCGCAGGACGATAAACCAAAGCTCAGCACCGCAGCTGACAAAACATGAAGGACAAACCCAGGTCTGCATCTATACCTGGGGTCACTGGAGAGCCTCATGGGAAGCTCCTACAGCCAGATCTGACACAAAACCGTTTTTAAGACACAAAAAGAGAAAAATGCACTGGTTTAGGGCCGAGAGGATCAGTAAAGTGAATCATCTGCAACTTGACTGCTGCCAATGCGACATCTTGCCCGTCTCACTCCATGGGGGCTAGCTGTAATTCCAGAGCTGAAGGAAACCACCGGCCAAGAGCGGATGGGCCTGCACCACCCATGGGCTTTCTGCCCCATGGAAGGGGACTCGCCAGGCCCTGAGATGCTGTTTCATTAAGAAAGGAGAGAAAAGAGCCCACTGTGGATTGCCGGGCCGAGGCGGCGCTTGCTGCCCGCGATGGTGGCATTACACATCAAGCCTGGAGCAAAGGGGCCTTTTCCCAAAGGGCACCACGTGGGGGACACTGGGAGCTGGGACCAGCTCCGGGGACCTGGGGCCACCTGCCTGGCAGGACGGCTGGTGGCAGCAAGAGCTTCCGCCACGGAACACAGAATCATAGAATCATCGAATGCCCAAGGTTGGCAGGGACCTCTCGAGATCATCTAGTCCAACCCCCTGCACACGCAGGGTCACCTAGAGCACGTGGCACAGGACTGCGTCCAAGCGGGTTTGGAAGATCTCCGGAGAAGGAGACTCCACAACCTCTCTGGGCAGCCTGTTCCAGTGCTCTGTCACCCTCACTGGTAAGAAATCTTTCCTTAAGTTCCTGTGGAACTTCTGATGCTTCAGTTTCTGGCTGTTTCCTCTAGTCCTATCAGCAGCCACCACTGAAAAGAGGCCAGCATCATCCTACATGTCCCTTCCCCAGCAGCTGCACCGAAAACAAACGCAGAAAAGCAGAAACGCTGCCCGAAATCGGGCTGGGATGACAGTGAGAAGTGGCACAAGTCCTCGCTGGTGCTGCCCAAGCGGCCGCGCGCAGCAGCCCCGGCGCCGCAGGGGGAAGCGAGCGCAGGGTGCCAGCCCGCGGCCACGTGCGCCCGGCCAGGGCGAGCGGCGCACGGGGCCCGCGAGGAACCGAGAGTCTGGGCGCCCCGGTTCCTTCCCAGGGTTTGAGGTCAGGTTTACGCTGCCTCCGGAGCCCTCCCTACGCTCCCATGCTGGAAGCTGGAGCACGCCACAGGGAGGAGAGCACGAAGAGCGCTTCTAATGCGATTAACATCTCCTCCGCATTTCACATCTCAGCTATGGCTCTGTTACATCAAGCTCCTTTAATCCGTGGGTTGAAAACACAGAACTAAGGCGGAGACTAAAAACCAGAGGTTGGCATCAGTGGGCGGCTCTTCCGGAGGTCCCGGAGCCGGGAGCGGGCGCCAGGACCCACCGTGGCAGAGCAGCAATTGCAGCTTCAGCTCCACGTGGCAGGAACCGAGAAAGTTCCCGATCTCCAGCCCCAGGAGCCTCGTATTTCCTCAGCACCTCAAGCTGTTTCCCTGCCCATTCCTCCCTCCTGCTCCGATGGCAGCACTGGGATCAATCCACCCCTCACACAGGGACCTCAGCAGAGCTGGCTCTCCTGCACACGCTCTTCCCAGGCCAGGATTTTAAGGAGAACTCTCCATTCCCGTGCTCTGCTCCCTTCAAGCCCTAAGAAATGAGGCTCTCAACAGCAATATGAACGTTTTGGGAACTGTTCCTCAAGGAGAGTCTAAAACATCATTTTGCTCCTTGCATTTTCAGCAGGCAGCAATTAACTATCCCTTTTTCAAGATACGCTTTTTCAATAAACATCCTCGCTCTCTCCCTTGCCTGTTTAAGACGCCTGGTTTTAATTATTGCTTATGATAAGACTATTAATGAATTACCTCAGAGAGAGCAATATTTGGCTTCCAGCTGAAGCCTCCTCTCCTTAGAGGATGTTGTTGGCACCTGGGTCTGCTCATGCGCAGGCCAGAGCAGGTTCACAGGCCGTGCAAAGCAAGGCTGTACCTGCTATTACCGCCACTAACTTAATAAATAAAGCAGCAAACAAACAAACAGGGAAAAGGAAGCGGGGAGGAGAGCTCGGAGCGCCCTGCGCTGACATTTGCGCTCGCAGGGTCAGCTGGCAGCGCGCAAGGACAAGCCCAGGCCTCTCTGATATCAAAATAGAAACCAGCGCGGCGCAAAACGAGGGCCCCGGCGCCCGGGCCGGGCACTCGGTCAGGAGACGTGAGGGGAGGCCGGGCCGCGGTTCCGCTCTGCACTTCTGCAGCGCAAGAGCCCGCGCGGGGGAAGCGCGGCCGGCGTGGGAACCGCTGCAGCGCGGTTAGCAACATCTGCATTTGTGCTTTTTTCTTTTTTTTAGCTCCTGCTTTGGAAAGGAGCTGCCTAAGGCACTTCCTCTGCTCCAAGGTGGAGCTCGCTGGAGAGAGCGCTCAGCGGCAGCGCAACCCACAGCAAGGTCTGCAACCTGGTGACCTGAGCTCGGCTTAGCTACGTCCTCTCCCATCTGCAGGGCCACCACCGGGGTCCCCTCAAGTGCACACCCAGCAGCGCTGGGGTTTATTCGTCACAAACACACGAGACTCTGTTTTTCTCCACATCGGGCCCGTCTGCGTCGCTTCCTGCCAGCGCCCCAGCAAGGGACAAACTTCCTTGTTCTGGGACACGCTCACGGGGACAGCCTGCCACGGTGCAGGGGACACGGAGCTTCCGCCCACGAGCGTTTCCAAGAACAGGTACCGGGCAGTGAAACGCACCCATTTCACACGCAACCAAAAATTTCATTTACTTTCCACCTTGTTATGCAACACGAAGGAAGTCCCAAAGAGCCAAGGGTTTTTTGCTGACTGTTGGTCAGTCACCGAGCCAGCTTTAGAAAACTCATCTGGGGAGAAAGCAAAATATGACAAAAAGCAGCAGAAAAACAAGTTGTGCAAACAAAGCTTTTGAGCGCTCTGGAATCAGCACTGGAGGGATGCACAAATCGCTTCTTTTGCAGCCCAGGCATGACAGTTCCGGGCTGGAAATGGGGCGGCGGACACAATTCGAGAGCTTATTAAGAAACCCGGGCACTCAATGTTTACAGAAGAAATTTGATTCAGTGCATTTTTTTAAGCAAGAGATCCAGAGCGGAAGCGAGGCTGTGAAGGGAATTTGTTTTACATGATAGTCCCCAAAGGCTTGCGGGTCTCCGAGTCAAGATATTCCCAGATTAAAGCCCTACAGGACATTCTTCTGGTGCCATATATTGTTTAAACAGCCATGGCTGCTCGTTCATACCATGATTTAATGCTGGTGGAGCAGTAAAGACTCACAGAGCGGACACTTGCGCCAAGGATACGCTCCGTGGAGTTTTGCTGCCACGCGTGCTGCGCTCCGAATGGCTCCTTCTGTGCAAAACGTAGCCAATTTTTGTGGTTGGGGCTACGTACTTTCAGAAATAGCACTTCTATCAACATGAGAAAACTCCACTCAGATCCATCACATCAGTAAACAAAGGAAAAGGCATAGCTTTCCTATTAGCCGCTCTATTAGTTAACTTTGGAAAGGGCAACCCTGCTCGACACGTCTCTTGCTTCTCCCGCACAGCAGATGCCAGCTCAGCCATCCTCGCTCCACAGTCCCCTCTGTTGTACACAGAACCTCTCCTTCCAAACCACAACCAAGGGCTCTCGTGGCCCTGGGCAGCGCGTTAACAAGCACCAAGCATGAGAGGTCTCTCCCGCTGTACACGGGGTATTTTACAACGGGTTTTGACTCGGGTCTCTCTGCACACGCAGTTGGGTGGGTGAGAGCTGCGCAGACGTGACCATGTTTGGCCTGAGCGGCAGCTCCTGCCACGCTCCATGAAAAGGAGCCCGTGGTGGTGAGTATTACTGTAACAGAAGTCGAACGAGACATGCTGAGGTCAACATACTGTCCCTGTATCAGCCGAGTCCGAGAGCATCTATATTTAGACCAAGTATGCCCCGCACTTCCAAGATGGAAGGAGACCACTGACCGGCCTGAACCACCGCCAGGACCTCACTGCGGACGGGAGGATCTCGGCGAGGACCTTGGAGCATCCCAGTACCAGCCCATGCCATTCCCAATGCCAGCCTGAACAGCCCCTGATCCTGCCGGACACAAACCCAGCCTTGCAGGCTTGGAAACGGCCGCAGCTCCGTCACGGTCGTGTGGAATGGGCAGCCCTCACCAAGAGCTGCAAGAACCCCCAGTGCGAACCTGGATGTGGGAAAGGATAAGATGGGAAATCAGCCGTGGGTTTGGGGAGGCTCTGGGGCTACGGAGGAAGCTGGCACCAGCGCTGCCCATGGCCAGGGTGGGCACAGAGAGGCCTTGGGACTCTGCGGTGCCCTCGCCACCTTCCCCCTCAACGTGACAGCACCTCAACATGTGCCAACACGAGAGGCAGGGATGGAGAGCAAGGAGAAGCAGCACAGGCGGCCGCGGGGCCGGGAGCGGGGACAGGATGGAGCACTCGTGTTGTGGAAGCAGCCTGGCTCTAATCACAGCCTTGCGGCCTATACTTAGTAAATACATTAACGGAGCCCTGTAAATAGAACGTCAAAACAGGGATCAGCCTGTCTCCGCACAAAGGAATCAATGCTGAATAATAAGCCCTTCCTCTGTGCTAAAGAGAAGCAGATGCTTGTTTACCAAAAGCATCAAAAAACATCAAGAGGCTGTTCCATCTGACTCGTAAAATAGAAGGAAGCTCTTTGCTCAGTATTTTAACTTCTGCAGCACTCAGCACTTCTAATTTTCCTCATACTAGCACTGCATTCTTCGCATGCACGAGGGCTATTCGATCCCTGCACGACAGGCTGCAGCAGGAGCACAAAACTTGCCATCCCTTTGGATTAGCAAAGGGAGCAGTTCTGGGTAGCCAGGAGGGCGAGAGGGCAGGGAACATTTGGAGGGAACTTCCACTCGCCTCCTCTCAAGAGCTTCTCCCTCCGCGTACCGGGCCCAGAGCCGGGTCCCATCTCTTCCCTCCCGGGTCGGCCCGGGAGGTAATCGCGGCTTTGTAAACGTTTGGCCACTTCATTTTATGGAGCAGCAGAGCCACCGTTAAGGGAAACGAACTTTAACAAGGCTGAAAACAGTATCTTGAAGTTTGAATTAATTAGCAGAGACAAAACATCAAAGAGACAGAATCAGAAACACTTCAGAGTTGACACATCCATGGATTTTGTGCCTTCCTTTCATCCCAGACAACACCACAGTTAATACACAGGTACATACTTAAAGCTCCAGTATATTCAACACCGCTCCGGTATTTTGCTGGCGTAAGTGACAGTCGGTCTTCAGAGACATCAGGAAAAGCTCTCCAAATCAGATCAGGAGATAGAATTGTGAAGCACTTCAAAACGCAGGCTCAGCATCACCCTCCAACGTGACTCCTTCCCTACCGACGAAGCAAGTTCTCCTGGAGACGACTGACTTTTCTTTCGGCTGCCTGAATAGCGATCAGCTTACTGGGAGCCCTTTATCCCTGGAATAATTTCCATTAATCACTCACCACAGATCATTTTAAGCAGAAGAAGAGAGGCTGCAGGGTGTCGAATACGGCTGCTCCAGGGGCAGGAGGCAAGAGGGAGAGCTCCAAGCAATACATGGGAGAACCACAGCTCCCTCCTAAGCTTTGCCGGCCTTTTATACTCAGGAACTTTAAATAAAAGCAGTAACACTGGAACCATTTGAACCTCAGGACATCTGCCTACTAAAAAGAGTGAATAAAGGGAAACCCGGCAATGCGGATCATTTGGAAGGTTCTGTAATTCCTCAGCACAGCCTCGAGTCCATTTACACTTTTGGTACCTTACTGTGCCTCTCGGCCCAGGCAGACGTCAGCACTTAACTTGCAAATACATTTGAGGGAGCTTCTAACTCAAGAAAGAGCCCTGCAAGGTTTAGCTGACTCGGTCGCACATAGGAAACACTTAAAGTTTTATTTTACAAGGGCGTTTGAGCTCCAAGCTGTAGGGATTCCAGATGTGTTTATCCCTGTGAAATTCAGGTGCTAAATTTATCAGAATTAGCACTTTGGGCAGTTTGGCAGCCAGTTTTCAGCAGTTCTTAACTCAGGTCATCATATTTCCTAAAAACACACAAGCCTGCTTAAAAACCACCCTTAAAAGCAGAGGGATCACTGGAAAACCAACCACCGCTGCGCCCCACCAGCACAGAGAGTCTCTAGCAGGGACATGGTGTGCTTTAGGAAAAGGGCTCTTAAATAGTTTTTTTTTAATAATAAAAAAGGTGGGGCTCTTTTTCCTAAAGGACTCTTTTTCTTTCCAAAAAAAAAAAAAAGGCTTTTAAGTTTTTTCTTAATTTGAAGCTAGAGAGACTCTTATGAAACACTCTGCGATGCACTAGGAGAAACACAGGACACGGGAGACAGCATCACTGCAACCACGCCAAGGTTTGGCACAGGTTTGTGCCGAGCATTGGTGACAGGCCACCCTCTTGTCCCCATTCCCCCCCAAAGAGCCCCCACACTCCAAAGTGCAGCCTGGAAGCCGTCGATGGCCCCTGGGGCAACACGGAGCTACCGTGCAGAGGTGCACGGAGCCCCACGCTGCTAACCCAGCGCTGGGGCGATGCTCGGCCCGTGCTCGACCCGCCTGTTTGCAAGGCTCATCACTACCCTGGCTTCGCTTCCCCACGACTTCCCCATCCCTAATGGGGGAGCCAGCGACGGCGCTGACGAGTTACTTGTTTTTATTTAGACTGACCGGCCGCCAGCCTTCGGGAGACGCGAATGGAGGCAGCCGCTCTGCTTTCCGCTTTGGGATGTCTCCACCTCTTCGTAAGAGCAAAAAGGAAAAAAAAAAAAAAAAAAAAGAAACAAAAAGGAAAAAGAAAAACAAAGGCAAAAAAAAAGTCAATGACAATCTCTTCATAAATCACCACACTTGGGCTAATTCCTGAAACACTGGGTTTATTTTAACGGAGCAGCCAGTTTAACAAACCTTGCAAAATCTTAGTATTTGGGAACAGTTTCACCTCTGTCCTCTCTCTGTAACTTTGTGCAAACGAAGTTTCCTCTCCCCAAGGTCATTTCTCATCTGCTAATCGAAAGAGCCTCCTCCAGGCCCATCTGCCCGGGCAGCCCCGAGACGCCCGCGGGCGCTTGGCCTCGTGCCCCGCGCCGGCCCACGGGCCCTGCGAGCTGAGCTCAGCCCAGCCAAAACCTGACAGCAACGCGCTCCCCAGCAGCCTGTTGTCCCTCATAAGACCCACCGCGGGTCTGCGCGGTGACGAGCAGCTCGGATGAGCAAATCCGTTTTCCCAACTCTGAAAGAAAGAAATAGGGGAAGGGAGATGCAGCCGAGCCCATCGAACACGATAACAGGGCGGTTTCTAAACACGGGGTGTTGCAAACGCGGGGCAGATGCTCTGCAGCCACCTGTGCCCGATGTGCAAGCAGTAAATCAATGCTCAACTCATCTCAACAGTCCTCTGCAAGGGCAGGAGTGTCCACCCGCACACCGGGACAAGCTGGGACAGCGCGGGACCCACTTCGATTTGTCCAATTTGTCCCAGTGACTCTGTAGGAGCCACCCTGCAAAATTCCCATGTAATTAATCCCCGCCTTTGCAATAAAAAGCCTCAAGTTTAGCAGTGTGTAAACAAAACCCAGAAGCAAGGAGCTATTGAGATTAAAGACAGCAGCAAGCGCCCGCTGATGGGACAATATGGAGCTCATTAAGCCATTGTGGGAGCCTGCGAACAACTAAGGACTTGGGGACTTCACAGTGACAAAGATCATTTGTTTAAAAGAAACAACTAACTAGGTTATGGGTCTGCACTCCCTGGATTTGCTCTATTTGTAACAAAAGTGTTTTGAGAAAAAGCACACTTCTTAAATGGCTTATTATAAATAAACCAAAAGTCCCTAAAGGGTTGAGTACAATGTTGCTGGGGGGTCAGATAAGCACGGGATAAACAGGAAAATGCACTGAACCACTGCGGCCTTAATACACCTAAAAATGCCCGAATTTGAAAAGCTGCCCATTACCAAAAAGCGCAGCCCCTGCAGGGAGATCTCATGGGCTCAGTTCACCACCTCCAGCCTTAGAGAAACCCCAGGGCACGGCTGAATTTTGCAGTTCCCCCCATACAGGTGCTGCTTTTCCCAGCGCTCCTTGGCTGCAGGTTGTTCCGTGTGCGGTTGTTCCGTGTCCTCCATCCCAAAACACGCGGTTAATCCTGCCCAGCAGCAACAGGCGCCTGCGGAGCCACCACCTCCAGCCTCCGGCTACTCTCCGAGTGGCTGCATTAAAGCTCCGACACACGGACACTGAGTTGTCTTTTGGCTGCTTCGGCAAACGCACAAACACTCAAAATTAAGGCTAGCAACGCATTTCACCCCCCGCCTCCGCGGAAAGAAACTCTTCAGCTAGCAGCTACAAAACAGCCCTGGAAACTCGAGTTTCAGATTTGCTCTGTACACTTTACAAGGTGGAAAAAGCATGTGCTGAACTAGTTTTAAGCCCATACAGGCCAATAACTTAAATGCCGCTTGGCAGAGCGATGCAGAGGAGACAACAGCTCTTCAGAGCCCATCGCAGAGCAGGATACTGAGTTTTCAACTCTCTGACCCCACAAACACGAGTTAAAAGCAGTATGCAGAGGAAGTTGGCCTGAAGCTGTTCAAAACCCAGCACGGCAGTATTGTAGCCACAGGCTCCCTGCTGAAGGTGCACGGGAACAGAGTTCATCAAAAAAAATCCCAGGCAGCCCAACTATTCAGCAGCCCCAAAGGCACCTTTCCTGCGGATCATCTCCTGCACTCAGGTCCTCCAGCTCTGCAGCCCTAGGGAATCGCCAGCAATTCCAGAGACAGGGATGTCGGCAGAAGCCTTGAGAAAGGCAGAGCCCGAGAGGCCACCTCTGCCACTCGCAGCTCTTTAAAGCACAACCTGGGCACCCAATTGTGGGCGTTTTCTCCTCAAAACACCAGTTTGCTGCTCATTTTTGATGCTATATCCGATAAGCATCTCTGTCCCTCTTCCAAGTCCCCAGCAGGAAGGATCAGTGAGACAAATACCCCCAACTTCCTGGGGAATAAAAGGAAAAGCCAAACAGGAAAAGGAGTTAGGAACAACACAGCCCTCATTCAGTTAATGATCAACTCTGCAGCACGCATGTGCGTTGCTTTTGCTCCCAATTGCCACAGATTATTTGCACGGCGTTTTTAATCATAGAATAGAATCATAGAATCATAGAATGCTTAGGGTTGGAAGGGACCTCTAGAGATCATCCAGTCCAACCCCCCTGCACACGCAGGGTCACCTAGAGCACATGGCACAGGACTGCATCCAAGCGGGTTTTGAAGATCTCCAGAGAAGGAGACTCTACAACCTCTCTGGGCAGCCTGTTCCAGTGCTCTGTCACCCTCACTGTTAAGAAATTTTTCCTTAAGTTCCTATGGAATTTTTGATGTTTCAGTTTCCGGCCATTTCCTCTAGTCCTATCAGTGGCCACCACTGAAAAGAGACCATCCCCGTCCTCTGCACTCCCTCCCTTGAGGTATTTATATATATAATAATTGCTTGGTGGCAAGATGCCTTTTACGTGTTGTGTTGGTGTTATCGGGACCAGTGAAGAAATGAGGAAGATGAGAGAAAAAAAGGGCAGCTCTGCTCTGTCAACAGGAAGGCGTCATGAGCCGGGGCTCCACGCTCCCGGGAAGGCCCCGCTCCCATCTCCAAGGCTTTTCAGCTCCAGGAGCATTGGGAGCATTGCAAGTTTTCCCATGCAAGGAATAACCAAGCAAGCAGCTCTCCCAGCCACGATGACGCACTCAGCTAACCTCCCTCCTGGCACATGGAATAACTTCATGTTGGATTGTCATGGCATTTTCTGGCATGAAGACCCCGGGCATGTGGTTTAGGAGACAACGTTACACAGCAGGGACAAGGGTCAAACCATAGAGCAGACCTGAAGACACCCTGGCCTGAATGGGCTGGTGATGCAATTTCGGGTAGTGTTTGTGCTCATCTGCCCAGTCACAACTTCCTCTCTCTCTGTGAAATGCTGTTTTCTCACCCTCTAACGAAAAAGGGCTGTCACTTACGAGAAAGTCCCTCATGTGAGAGCACAACAAGCTGCAAGGTTCACTCTGCAAGAACACCTTGTGCCTATCTTCAACCCTTTGCTGAAAATAATGCTGCTTAAATCACAGGTTTTACTTCTGGCTTTTGTTTAGAAGAGTTCCAAGATGCACCCATGACACCCTGAAGAAACTATTGATCCCATCTGCTGCTTTTCCTCTCTTAAGTTCTACATTCATATTCTCAAAGATAGCATTTTATAACAGAAACCAGTGGTATGAAGCAAAAGAACTGCAGAAAGTAGCATGCATATTCATATTTTTAGATTCATTGAACTCCCAATGTCTTGGGGAATAAAGTAGTGAAAGGGCCTGGAGTGCCCTAACGTGTGCTCAGCACGAGCCGAGGGAGCGACTCGTCCCTGCTCTGCAGAATGGGGCAGACGCAAAAACATTTAGACACAAAAAGGTCCAGGAAAAACACAGTGTGGACAACCCTGAAGCGAAGGGACTCGCTCTGGGTTTGGGTAGCAAGGCTGGGGATCCACGCGGGGCCTTGCCCGGGACGCAGCATGGAGTGAGCGCTGGGTCTTCCCAAGGGCCAAGCGAGCGCCCGGAGCACGGGATCCTCCTCCTCCGCTGCCGAGATAAAGCGGAAGGGAAGCGACCGGGGAATCTGGCAGCGAGGAGCTGCATTATGTCAGGGCCACGGAAAAAACACTTCAGGGGCACCGACAATGAATGAGATCCCTCCAACTTGGCAGAGGAAAGAGGAAGCGATTGCAGGCAGGAAGCGAGGAAGCGATCCACGGCCATTCCTACAAGCTTCTGCTGCTAGAAATTCTGCAGTATTTACAGACTGCCTTAAGTTTTACAGTTTTCTTATCTTCCCATCAGCTCCTATGGAGTTGAGTAGGCTGCAGTGAACTTTGTATCCCACAAAAATGAGGCTTGCAAACCAGCACAAGCCCTGCTAGGTTCGGTGACAATAGCAGGACTCCATCACACAAGTTACAACTACCAATTTTGAGCACTTTGATAAACAGAAGTCTCTCAGAAATTGATTTGAATCCTTGTGAAACTGAAATGAATTAACCCAGAGCAGCTGACTGCATTACTGACTAAAAGTGTCAACACAAGAGCAATTTCTGCTGATGTCTGAAAGTCAGAGCTGATTAGTCAAATACATCTACTAAAGAATACACTGAAACAGAAGTTACTGATAACATTTGGGTCACCAGTGCCCTTTCTGTTCCACAAAGAACAATTTTTCAGCACAGCAAAACAACAAAGTCTGGATTTTTGGGTCTTGCCCACACAAAATAAGGACATCCAACATTCACCAGCCCTTGTGAGCTTGCATTTGGGAGCGTATATTTTAAAGCAGCTCCTTGCTGTGCCAGCATGAAAGGCACAACACTGTCCTGATTAAGGAGGCTATGGAAATATTAATCGGGCGCTGAGCCTTGTGCGAACGCTCCTGCGCAGGCCAACAGCGCTGTCACTCTCGCGCTTATTAATCTTGCCTTCCAGGAGGCGAAGGAGAGCATAAGCTCCTCTGATAACACAGTTATCTCTCCCTCCAGAGAAGGAAAGGGTGGTTCTTCCAAGCAAGTGGCAATTTTAAACTACTGCGGGACGCAGCGCTGCAGGCTGGAAGGGATCGGAGGCGGCGGGGCCGGACACTCTCCCTTCCCTTTGATCCCCGTCCGTGCGGCCTCAACTGCTGGGTGAGTGTTTGAGCAGCGCACTTGGAACAAACACCTATAAAGCACCGAAATTGCCACCTGGTTACCTAATGCAGCCTTAAAAGAGTCATTCTGCTCTATAAGGAAGTGCTCCAGTCTGGAGTAGGTTGGGTTTTGTGCCCGATTCCAGAATTCCTGCTGTTCCACGGGACGTTCCTGTGCACCAGGACCCCGCAGGTGTGTCGCTGTCAAACCTCCCTCAGTGCCGGCCCCGGGGAAGCTGCAATGGTTACGGGCAACACGGAGCAAAAGAAAAAGAGACTAATTACAAGCATTTTGGGTTGAGTATGAAAGGCTCAGAGAGACTTAACTAACCAGATTAACAAACACAGCAGTGATTGCTTGTGCTCCAAAAAATAAAAAAGGCGCAGCGGAGTCTCAGGACCTGCTTCCACCTATTAAAAGTCTCCTAAACACAAGGCAGTTCAATCCCTAGCCGGAGACTTGGGACGCGAATGCAATTTCAGGTGGGACCAGCATTTTATCCTACTATCTTTAAGCCTTTCATGATGCTTCCAGGAGATAAAGCAGCAGTTGGCTGCTTTAAAGCAATATCAAGCACGTCTAGACCGCAGCGCCTACCTCCCTGGAAGCTTTATCTGCCACCCCATAGCAGCCATTTCCCTCCTTAATCCTCTCCCCAAACCCCACAACAACTCAGAGAGTCACCCTTAATTGTGTACAAATTAAATGATGATTTGTATCTGCATTTCAAAGGGCTCGGGGCAGCTGGGGAGGCCGATTTTCCAAGCAGCTTAGCCAGGGAGGCAGCGACACCCAGTCTGCACCCTCAATCTGCCCAGGGCCGACGGAGACTACGCGACTGGCACCGGCTGATGTCCCTATAGCGACCTGCGGGTCCTCCTGAGCTTAAGGGTCTCAGTCCTGCCCCCCTGCACAAGTCTGCGGGACAGCAATGAAATAATGATAAAAGAGAGGGGGGAAAAAAAAAGAGAAAAAAAGGAAAAAGAAAATGGAAAAGAAGGGGGGAAGAGAAAAAAAAAGAGAGAAAAGGAAAAAAAGGAGAAAAACGGGGAAGGGGAAAGAAAGGGAAAAAAGGAAACCGAGGAAAAAAGGGAAGAAAAAAGGAAAAGCAGGGAAAAGAAGAGGAAGTATTAAAAAGGGGAGAAGAGAAGAGAAGAAGAAGAGAAGAGAAGAAGAAGAGAAGAGAAGAGAAGAGAAGAGAAGAGAAGAGAAGAGAAGAGAAGAGAAGAGAAGAGAAGAGAAGAGAAGAGAAGAGAAGAGAAGAGCCGGGCACCTAGCGATGAGCCCAAGGCAAGGGCCGAGCGCGGCCCCGTCCCTCCCGGACCCTGCAGAGGGCAGCGCACACGCGGCCGGGGCTCCAACCGCGAAGTGCGACCCCAGCCCCCTTTATTATTATTATTATCTTTTCGGGAAGAAAATTAGAAATGAGCCCGCGGCGGCTGCGAGCGGGACGGGATGGGACGAAACGGGGCGCGGGGCGGCCCGCGGGCGGTACTCACAGCTGCGCGATGGCGCCCTGCGAGATGACGGCGTTGTCGGAGAAGTAGGGGATCATCGCGGGGCTCCGCCGCCGCCGCCACGGCCGCGGGAGCCGCCGCTCTGCCCGCGGCCCCGGCGCACTGCGCAGGAGCGGCCCGGCCGCGGGGCGGGCCCGGCCCGGCCCGGCCCCGGTGCCGGCCCCGCTGCGCCGCCCCCGGCCCGCGCGCACGTGGCGAGCGGCGCCCCCGGGCAGGGAGGGCCCCCCGCGCGGTTGGGCCCCCCGCGCCGACCCCTTTGCGGGCAGGAGCTGCCCGAGGAGCCGCGGCGGGAGCGCAGGGACACGGGGAGCTCCCCAAAACACGCACAAGAGCCCGCCCGGGGGCTGCGGGCGGGAACACCCCCAGCAAGGCCAGCGCTTGCACCTTCCAGATCCGCCTGCTCCAACGCATGAAGCGGAGCATGGGGAAGCAAGGGAGAAGCCCTGGCAGCAGCGCCGCTTCCCTAGGGCCGGGGAAGGCCCCGCAGCGAGGACACACGAGCACGATGGGCTCAGCAGCCGTCCTGGGAGTGGAAACGCAGCGGGAGCGCGGCGGCCTGCGTGGGAGCGGAGCACGCGGCTCCCCAGCGACCTACCCGCCACAGAAACCAGGCCGGGGCACCTGTGATGCAGCCACGATCGGGCGGGTGGAACGGTGCTGCTCCAGTGCCCACCTTCACCCAAAAGCTTCTTCCTACCTGCGAAGCGTAACTTGCAAAGAGGGTCAGAACCAAACAGCTCTCAAACCCTAGAAGTCAAAAAGCAAACCCGTGCCGTGAGGGCAAGTGCTTCAGGTGTGAGACTGGAGCACCCAGCAGTGCGCGCGCCTGAACCGCCTCGGCCACGTCAGGGGTTCGGAAGGAAAAGGACAACAGGCGGAATTTGTGATTCTGCAAGTTTTGCTAGAATGTGGCTCAGTTGCATTAATTTAAGCAATGTCATCTTGTATAGCCAAGAGCGCAGCTCTGGTAAGGGCTCTTCACAGCTGTAAAAAATAAGAATAATAATAAAAAAAAATGCAGTGCCAGCTTGCTGCAGTGCCAAGAGGAAAAAAAAAAAAAAAAGAATCATTGAGTTGAACAGAAATAAAATCAGCTGCAAGAAGCCATGGAAAAATCAGGACGTTAGAGAAACAGGGTAATGTGATGCTTCCAGAGGTCAGGAGACTGGCAAGAACCTCGTCCTGGATAGTAACACATACCACACGTTCATAGACAGAAAAACAAACCCAGAACTGCTGTTCCACTCTAATTAATAACTTGCACAATACTTGAATCGAGCCCTTAGGACTAAATGCATTAAAGATACTGTCCAGACAGATGTCAAAATTCTTACATGCAACTCCCATTACAAAAGCAAGCCCTTACAAACTGCAAACCACAAACGTGGTGCTTAACTGCAAGCCGTCCCCTTAAAGCGGCTACCCATAACATATGGATAATAGATCTGTAAATGAATTAGCCCTGGATTAATACAATCTGGCACTCCACCTCCATATGCCGAGAGACCAAACAAGGACACAAATATCCCAGCTTCTTTTTTTTCTCTTTCAGACTTTAGAAAAGCAGAAGTAGGAAATCTCAAGTAGGTTCATATATGCAGCTTTGCACTAATAAAAGGCATTTGAATCCCTTTGCGTTGCCATAAAGATTGAAGTACCAGGCCTGGCGCTGCCTCGGGGCGACGCGTTAGGCAGATTAGCGCTCCAGCTCCCACTGCTCCCTTCCACATCCCGCTTTTAGCGGACCCCAGGCACAGCCCCCAGTTCTGTGCAAGCCCCCGTGTTCATCCACAGGAGAAGGGGCTTGGGGAGGCTGCAGTGGGGTGCAGGCAGCAGGACCCACGAGGGTAACGGGCTCCTGCTCCGCAAGCAGGTGCCTGCGCGGGGACCAACACGCCGGGAGCCTCGAGCGCCCGACTTGGACGCGACACCAGGGAACAGCCCAAACCAGGGCCGCGCTGCAGCAGAGCATGTGAGCGCAGGCATTAATCACAGCACGGCGCAAATACGTTTGTCTGGGGCCTGAACCGCGTCCCAGCACAGGGCACGGAGCTATATTTTGCGGCAGGAGGGTGTCAATAAAGGAGCCAGGGCAGGTGGGAGCTTTGGGCACACGTGGAGCCCTCTCCGCCAGGTCACAGGACCCGCAGCCGTAAACACGGAGCGCTCGCCGGCTCCGGGATCTTGTTTAACCTTTGAACGCCGAGGAGTAATAAACTACGGTTACAGGCACCACGCAGCCGAGCACAAACACAACCAGACACACGTGCACAAACCCCTGCAAAGGCAACCGGGGCAGCTGCTTGAGCGGCTCCAAGCAGCTACAGAAGTACCTTGAAAAACCCCGAGATGGGGAACATCCAGCCATCAGGAAGAACATGTATGTGCAAGTCTCTTTTATTGACTTTTATTGTGCTATTTGGCAGACCAAAGACTGAAAAGATATGGTTTTATTCATGTAACTATCCTCTTCCATCCCATATCCATATCTTAAAGCTGAACCCTCATGGTAGATTACACCCTGACTTTAGTTTCTTTGTTTTCTGTGTTGGTCCTGCAAATATCTAATAATTTCATGTCCTGCACAGGGCTAGTTGCTTGCAGATGGGATGCTCCTGGTACAGTTGGGGTCTCCGTACCTGAGCAATCAGTAAAAATGCATGAGTTGCTATAGTCGGGTTTTACATCAACATACCCAGATTTGATGCACGCGGAGAACAAGCTGCCGGCCGGACACTGAGCCTTGTCCGTGCACATAGCGCACATGCAAAGAGGGCATTAATCAAGCTAATGTTTCTATCCAAGATCAACAGCTTAAGGCTGGATGGCTGCTTCTTGTCAGGCCGCACGGAAGCGTCAGTGTCACTGTATTCACCCCATCCCATGGGGGGTTGCTGGGTGTCTGCTCACAGGCAGAGATCCTGAATGCTGGAACAGGGACTCTCCCATTCTGCAGCTCCCACTACTGTAACACAAGCCCAGCCCCATGTCGGGGTTCAGGCACCTCTTTTAGTTTCTGGGAAATTTCAACTTAGTTTTACAGATTGCTCCTCTCATGGCTCACTTTACATAGCCCTAAGAAAAGCAATATATTTCCGTAATCTCTCTACTTCCTCCAGTGAGTATGAAAGCTTGGGTATTATTTTAAGTCTGTTTGGACTAAAGTCCAGTTGGAGTAAAGTCACTATGACAGCAAGGAGCACATTTCTGTTCCTCCTGCACAGGAGGGCTCAACAGACCCAATACTTGCAGGTATATGGTCAGGGTGCTAAGCGCAACAGAGATAGTCGTGTATAGGAAAATGGGCTTTAAACTATTGCCATGGGTGTTCATAGATGGAAGCAATGCAGCACCTAGACCTGTGTCTCTCCCAGCTTTTTAGGGGATTATGAAAAAATCACAAGGCTGCCGCGTTAGGCAAACAAAAGCCACCCTCACATCCTCCTTTCACAGCCAGGCGAGCTGCTGCTCAGCCACCTCCACTGCGCGCATGGGAAGTTTGCTCCTTGCTGCTGAGCAGCTGTTTCCTGTGTCATTTACGAAAAGTCACCGAATTTTCAAAACAAAGCGTCGCTGCTCACCGTGGTTTCGGGTCTCACGCAGGCAAAGCCAAAGAGCTCAGAGGCAGCAAGGTCATTTCCGCGCGCAGAGGTGGGGCACAGCGCTGTGTTTTCCTCCCTGGCACCTATATTCAGTCCTTTCCCACACAGAGATGGCTGCATCCCACCTGAGGAGGGGGGAAAGGGTCTGCAAAGGTAGTTTTTAAGAACATAGTGTCACACTCCAGCTGTTGTTGGGGCTCAAAGGATCCCAGCTCCCTTCTGCTCCAGCGGGAGGTCAGTTAACTCATGCCACAGCTCTGAGGACATGTGGCATTGGGTGATGAGCACCGTCTGCAGACTGAGTGGATTAGGAGGACAAACAGATGACTTATCCAATCTAGGGAGACCCTCGAATCACAGAAGCCAACGTGTAAACAGGTAGAGACCAAACTGCAGGGAGGCAGCCGGCACCTCCGGCGCTTGTGTCCTACCACTGCCCCCTGCAGAGCTGCGCTCCGGAGGGACAACTTGGGCCAGGGAAAGTCCTCTGGTCATTTTTAGCATGGCCAGACTAAGACAGCTGCATTTACCTTATCCGTGTTATCAGGAAAACAAAGCAATTTCAGCAGTAGTGGTCACAACAAGCCAACGCACGTAGGGCAGGATGAGATACTGAGCACAGCAAAGAAACGAGCTTTTCCAGGGCTCCGGAGGCAACACAACCCACCCGGGCAGCACTTGCACCAGCTCTATTACCCTCAGTAAGGGAAATTCAACAAAGTAATTAGAAAGGAGCCCATATCTAGATATGGAAAAAAAAAAAAGAAAAAAGGCGGGGGGAGGCAAGCACAGAAAAGGCATGCAAAACTATACTCAAATCCTGAAGAACCAGTCAGAACAGGAAGCCACACTCTAAATTTGGTTATTTAAGCTGTCAAAGAGCATTTCTGTTTTCAGTCCTTGTGCAAAGAATCGGGCAGGCACAGGGGTAGGCTGATAAGCATCGCAGAAAGAACAAGCCTGTGCTTTTAAAGCCCCTTTGGTCAGCTGCCCATCCTGAACAATGATCGGGCTTCTCGGTTGAGAATCCAACACCTATTTTGCAATATTAGCACTTCATTAAACCCTTCCCTCACAAAAACACACACCCAATTGTTGTATTTTACTTATCATTAGATCTTAGAGGGCTTTGAACAGAGAGGTCAGTGCTCAGCTACACCCGTTTTGCAGAAGCAAAGAACTCTGAAGGGACCAGCAGTGCAGGAGAGGGACACAGGCTGTAATTATTGCTCTTTTAACCAATAACACTAGTTTTGGACAGATGGTGCATGCTGAGAAACAACCTTTACTGAAACATCTTCCCGCACAGCTGCCTTCTCCTCCTGCTCCTGTTTTCTATGATGTTTAATACAGCAGGTTTCCTGGAGAGCTGTTTTCCATGCACAATTTAAGGCATTCAAGAGAAGCTTTGAGAAAGCTAGTGCTTTGAATAGGCATTTTTGTTGCCATTCGGAAACTTTGCATCGGATCCAGAAATTCTGTCCCTGTTCCTCAAAACATGCCCCAAACCCCTGCAGATTGCAAACTCTGCAAATCCATCCATGTTTAGCTTTCAAATTTTGCCAAGGGGCTTTTCAAACAGGAGAGTGACCAGAACTGCTGTTTTGAATCCTCCCTTTTCATTTACATTGGGAATCTCTTCTCCACTTGGGTTCCTCTAACCCAAAGCACCCAACTCATGCTCCATAGGAGACACAAACACCTATGGCATCCGTACGGCCGCCTCCTCCGTCGCTCACCTCTACACACGGAGCACAAGGACGCAGCAGCCCAGCTCTTCTGGGTTCATCACTTCTGCGTAGAGCCTTTCATGGGGAAAGGCATGACCAAACTTCAGCCCTTCTACTGCCAAGTTTGTCTTTGCTTTGCTCCTCATTCTGCTGTGCTCACACACGTAGAATGAGAAGCTAACAGGCTTTTCATAAGCTTTCATGTTTTGAGCAAGCTCTCTGCTATAGCATACGTTTACCTTATAGAGTATTGCTTTACTGAGGGTCAAGTCTCACTGCATAAGTCACCTATGCCTTATTGGGACCCATAGGTAAGTAATCAGCAGACTGGACTGAACGTGTTGCAACCACAGACAGAGCATAAAGCTAATTAGCCCTGCCGATACCTGCAATCTAATAAATGCAGATTTTTCTACAAGTGCTATGCACATTACATGATGCCTTTGCTCGCAGTGTGGTGAGAAGGCAACTGGCATTCACAGATCTGCTTTTAGCAATCGTGATGTGTGGTCCACAGAACTTTTCCTGATGGTTAGCAGAGCTGGCAGATTAACAGAACTGCTCTTTATCTCATTATTCTATTCTCTACAGGCAATTGTAGTAAATGCCACAGGGATGCTAAGTTGTCACTAAAAGTAATGGTAGAAAGACGAGTTCAGGAAGCAGCTTCTAAAGATAAGGTTCCTACTCTGGCAGTTTAGTAGTCTCTGGCATGGATAGATTCAAACTCTTCTGCAAAACAATTAAGGGTTCTCTCTTACTCGGGATCCGAGTTAAAATGTCTTGCGCTGCCCTTGGAAGATCCAGCTATAGCTCAAATAGTAACAAAACAACAGCCTGGCAGTCGCTGCAGCGAGCAGAGGAAGTGCAAGGGAGGTTTCGTTGTTAGAACGCACCGCACGTGGCTTCTGGAAGTCCTTCTAACCCAAGATATGCACTAAGTAGATAACTAGACGTGTCAGGAGCATCAAACAGCAATGAGACCTATCTGCAAAGGTTGCTGCACACACAGGATGCTGAGGAATCCCACATCTCAGTGCAGGCCCTAAGTGAGGCTTGGGAAGCACCATCATTTCCAGCCTGCAGGACCCTCTTCTCTCTCCCAGTAGCCAGCACACATCTGCCATAACCCAAATCTTCTAGCAACATCTGCAAGGGGTTTAAGAACCAAAAAGTAGGATTATAATTTACTGAGCTATTGCCGTATACAAAGAAACATACGTGCAAATAACACTTACTACGAAGATACTTAAAAACAACTTTTATACTGTCATTAACCATAAGCTTCTATGGTCTTCCACTCTGAAAAAGAAAGGTATTTACTCACAGCTTGAAACTTGGAGGCGTCTTGGCACATCAACAGTTATCATAGCAATAATCTGATTTGGTTTCCTTCCCAATTCACTCCTGGAAGGAACTATTTTAACTAAGAAAAACAAACCAGAAGGTAAGTGTACTTAAGGCTGCAACAGGCTTAAAACGAAAACACCTTTTCCGCTTGCTCCCACATCTGAAGAAGGAAGCACGAGCACTTTCAGAAAACATTTCCAGCTAGCAGAACACCCACATTTAAAGCATGTTTTCTATAGTGCTTCAAGCAATGACAGGCTCCTCAGGGACCGAGTTTTAGGTACGCAAATGGACTTTATTAGTCTGGCCAAGCGGCAGACCATGAGCTCAAGGAATTGCCCTCGCTAGGCCATGCAGCCTCCAATGCTGCGTTTCAGCAGCCAGCGTTGTTCCAAGGCACAAAAATCCCAGCTTCACACACAGCGTGGAAATGGAGGCACCATTTTAAGCTGAAATCCTAAAAGCAACTAACAGATTCTGACAGCAAATCCAGCGCAGAGTGCAGCAGTGCTGCTGCCACAGGGCCCTGGAGATGTCCCTTGTCAGCAAAACAAAGATGCTGAATCCTTGCAAGCTTGGGTACAAAGAGCACACAAAAATGGAAACGTTAATATGTCTGTTGGTGTAAACACAACGTAGAAAGTTTAACAAACATGCATTTTAGGTTAAGTTTTAATAAACTCATGATGTAGAGAGATTGTAAAAGAGATGCCCATTAAAAGTTTATTTAGGAAATAAAAATAGCATAAAAAACCTAAGTTGGGATACCCAGGGAGAGAAAAATAGGCCAGCTAGTTGTAACAGCATCCAAAACCCTAATAAAAGTGGCTAGATCACTGTGAACGTAACAAAAAATACATTGTCCAGCACATTGGCTCATCTGGTAGCTCTATATAAGTTCTACTAGCCATGAGTCTGACAAAGAGGACATGGGTTTTCCTGATGGGAAACTCCAGAGGAAGATCTTGGATCCCACATTAGGAATGGAGAGACCCATGGCCTATAAGCCTGGTCACAGCAACTGTAGGGACAGGAACTTTTTGGTCTGCCTTTGGAGTGGGGCTAGGGTATCTGAGGGACAAGCCTGAATAACTTGCAGTAGGGAAGCCAAGATAATTCTTACTTATTTGCTCAGCTTCAGGTATTTGGAGCATTAATCTGCTGAAGTTTTCAGCAACGCACAGAGGTCTCCATGGAAGTTAGGGATGCATTGACCATACCCATCTATTTCCCTCACATAGGAAAACAAAGGGATCCTCTTTGTACTAGTACAAAGAACTTTTCCAGAAAATACTGTTTCAAGTATCTTCCACAGATTAATGCAGAGCACATGCAAATTCTTTTTCTGCACACCTAATAGCTCTTTCCATCTTTTGGGAAGGAGCTTTCAAGTGGATTCTGCTAGTTCACAGAGCAGAAAACTCCTCATCCTCTGCAGAATTATGCTAGTGGAAGCAACCTCAACAGCATCTAAAGAAGGAGCAGACATTCTGGGAGAGAACTTGAGGGGCACACAAGTGGGGAAGTGGATTGATTGAACCGTGTGTTCTTCATGCAGCCAAACTCCAAAGAGGCAAGTGCAGACTCGTCATGTCGTTTGACTGCTCTGCAGCATTTCTAACAGCATTTTCATGCTGCCTGTGAACCTCCATGAGACTTGAGACAGTCCATGCAGCTACAGTGCTGTTGGGCTCGATCTTGAAGGTCTTTTCAACCATAATGGTTCTATGATTCTGTGCTCTGTAGTGCTACGTCCTAAAGAGCGTGCGAGTCAGGACCCACATACATGAAGAAGATTGTACCTACAATCGTTTACCTACCTACAAGTTTAAGCTCATATTTAAAACTCTTCTCTCTGCCTTTTTGGAGGATGTGTTGGATTGGTTGCTCTTCATAGCTTGTGCTCAGTGAGCACTAATAATGCACGCTGACATTCTGCTGTCCTTTCCACATGTTCTCCTTCACCTCAGTATATCCCATATCTCAGAGAAAAAAGGTAACACTGGAAAACTAAGAGAAGTTAGTCAAAAAAATGCTACCCATTTGCTTGCCAAATGTGGAACACTTATTTGAAACAGCAATCCTCTGAGTGTGTAGAAAGGCACAGGGAGGAAGAGCATGGGAACATGCTACTTCATCTTCAAGACTGACCACTGCAAAAATCTTTTACCAAGCACATCCTTCTGCTTAAGCCTACAGTTTAAGCTAAACTTTTTGCCACTTCAGCATTAATATCTCTGTTCAATAATATCCTACTTAATAAATACTAAAATGTGATGTTATTATTTCCCTGCTAGGCTTTTAGCCACGGTGCTACTCTCATATTTGATGCCCAGCTAACGGGAGGAGTTTGGGCACACATGGTGAAAGCAGCACATTGTACTTGAGTTCAGGACCTGGATGGACTCCTTCAGAAGAAGGATTTTATAAAGGCAAAAAAAAAAAAAAAAAAAAACAAACACCCCAAAACAACAACAAAACACTCCTAATACTGACTGTGGCCACAGCCAGGTCACCTGAATTGCACCTCAGCACAGTGTCACCAGCGGAGCACTGCCCAGACAGGCAGCTAGGAAGGTCAGACTTGCTAAGAGTGACTTGGATTAACACTCAGCTCATACTGTGGTTTTGCTTTCAAGGCCACACTTAGTCCCCTGCCTTTCCACTATGTGAACTACTAATAATCACTACTCGCTACCCAACTGGAGACTGCATGGATGTGCTCAAAAGCTGTCTGTGGACATCTGCTGCTCCTGCACAGCAGAATTTCAGGTTAGTGACTTACTGTATTTCACTACTACTACTATTTATAGTATTCTACTCAAATACATTTAAACATCCACCTGCTTGTTTTCCCTTGTTGTTGACCCCAGCAATAGGAGTCACAGAGCTATGATCACCACATCAACAGCAGGTTTCTTCCTATCCCAGGAAGCTATTTTAAATACATTAAAACAAAAAACAAAAAACAAACACTCTTCGAGATTTCAAACTTAGAATTGCTGCTAGCTGCCCACAATAATTAATACCTCCCATCTCCTCCAATATATAGTTTAGCCTAAGATCAAGTCACGAGTTGATCTTGTGACTGCTGGAAGGCCTGCTAAGAGTGAAATTAGAGTAGCAGTCAACATGTTCAGTTTGAGCCTTTGGGCATTGTGCTTTCCAGCTTTCCCCTGAGCCACTGAAGTTGTAAAATGAAGAAACAGATTCTTAGATCATCGTTTAAGGGAAGAAGAGTGAAGGAAACAGATTAGTTCTCAGAGCCACACCAGTAATTGTAGGACTACACTGAAGTCACGGGATTGTGCAACCATAACAACTTTCTTTTGCTGCTTCATCAGAGTTGATCCCAAAACCAAAGCCCAGGTCTTGTTTAAGCCTTTCAAATAATAGAAGTTACCGCCTCCATCACTACCCACCCACACAAACAACATTAAATAAGGAACTAAAACACCCAAAGAGCTCACAAAAGGAGGACTATTTCACCTTCACTTGCCCTTTACTCTCTCTGGAAGGAGTCTTATTCCCTTCATAAAATTTGTCTGCAGCATTTTAAGCCAAGAAAATGCTCCTACTGCTCAAGTTGCCTAGTCGCACATCCAGGTTTTGCTTTTAGTGCGGTTAGATAAAATAATTCTTTTCATGGCTTAATGGATAGGAGACGGTCTGCAAGACCCCCAGAAATCCATCCTTACACTATAAAAATGCCATCAGTACCTGTTACCATGCAGCAGCTGAGTATTGTTTTGTTTTTTAACAGATAAGCATTTGCCAGAAAAAGAAGCAATTGAGAATGAATAACTCCATGCAAAACAATCCCAATGAAAACAAAACAAAAACAAACCCAAACTGGATTCTCACTGTTCTCCTGTCCTCGAGTAGAAATTTCACCAGACAGCGTGCAGCAATGAATATCTATGCACCCACTAAATGCCCTGTTTTAAGCAGCAGGTGGCCTCACGGCCTATGGTCACCCTGTGCTTGATCTTCTAGAAAAACAGCTTTGCACAACTGCACACAAGGACATAACCAGTAGAGGAAGAAACACAGACAGAGGATGACCAGCAGTGCTGAAGTCTCTGCCGTGCTAATCCTGCTGCTAAGATAATTCACATGAGATCTTAATGGCAACAGGGAGACATTTTAGCTAGGGAACACGAGTTGAGTGATACAGCTATTCCACTCGCAGCCCTTCTGATGATGGGCCAAGTCCTAAGAAGTGACACACATGACAGCAGGGGAGGAACAAAACAACCTGCAGCAAAAGCAAAGCCTCCAGACACAGAAGTGCAGTATCGCCATCCTGTTCATAACACAACCACAGCTGAGACACCATCTCTTGGATGCAAGTAACAACTGGAGAAGACATTACCTGACACCTCTGTGAATTGTCCCCATGTTTTGGGTGTGTGATTCACTAGACTTTACCCCATTGCAGCAAACCCTTTTCTGGGGCATCATGTAGGTCATGGTTATACATATTAGTTTCTCAGTAAGGTCAAGACAAAATTCTGCAAGATTAGCAGTAGCCAGAAATGATGCATGTTTGGGTGGGTTTAAAGCACAGCTGTGGGGCATTACAGCACGACAAGCACCCCGCAAGCCCCAAGTCATATTCTTACCTTCTGGGCTGGGACCGGCATTCTTCTTCCCCACTGTCTGCCTCCTGTATAGAGGAGAAAAAAAAAAAAAGTTAATATTATTTAATATAAGCAGAATCCGAAAGACTTTTGCATTTCACTGATTTGACTGTAGAAGGCAAAGGGAAACTCTTGCTGCTTCTGCATACAGTCCTCATCGCACAGGGACTCACCTTCCACTTCGCTGCCATTTCATGTTCCCTCAAAACCCTTTTAGGAATTTTGTCACTGCAGGATTTAGCACGCTTCTGCATGGCCTTGCAGTGACCCCTGCCAACAAGGAGGGCCAGGAGCCAAACACTTAGCTTACTTCTTGCAGAGAGAGAGAAAAAAATTCCTTTTAAATCTTTTATATCTATAGTATATTCATTGATATCCCAGTGTCAGCAATCAAACTGAAGAATTCACCAAACCAGCAAGTAATAAACCTGCCAAATGGGCTTGGGTGAATGCAGATAGATTAGGAAGTGGAAATTTGACATACTACGCTGCTTTAGATGCAAAATGAATAGGCACAATCTCTAATGTGCTGTGGAATTTTACTGGGCTTACCTACTAAAGCCCAAAGCGATAACTCGACAGAGAGATCTTGAGCAATTAATTCCACTTCACAGTACATTTACATATGTATTACTAGGAAATAGCTAGAAATGGGGGGTAAGATCCATTTTATCAGTGAAAACATAATCACACATTTATGTTGGTCTGTAGGAGTGAACACCCTTTGCTTTGGGCATCCCTTTTGCAGAAGGGGGCACATCCAGGGAGAGCATTTGACTGCAAAGAACAATCCAGCAGAAGCTGCACAGAGCCAACCCAAAAGGGAAAGACAGCATGGGGCCATGCTGTGCTTTGGTCATTTTCACATCATCTTTTAAGGTTAAGACAGACCTTTTGTTAGTGAAGACCTTGGCAAGCTTTGGATCATGCAGTCATACAGTGAACTACTATATTCTGTAGCTGTGCATTGCTCCTGAACTGGAGAATCGGTTTATTAGACTCCTGAAGGCAAATGCAAGATGATGCACTTCCACTGTGCTTCTGAAACAGCAAAGCAAGGGGAAAAGGGAGTCTCCAGTTGCCCTTCTGCAAACACCTAAAGGACAGGTTGAATTCTGAAGGCAAAACGTCAGCCGAAAACAACCACGTTTCACCCGGTGCTGAAGTTAAAGAGGCCGTTTACACGAGCACCCTGTCATGTCACTTTGCCCAGCTACCTTTGCAACAGATCCCAGTAAAGTTCTTCCCCGGCTGTACAGGACTGCTCAGAACTTTCTTCCTCTTCAGCTTTCCTCGACCAAGCGTTTTTGAGGATGCCCCATCATGCACATGTTGCTTTCTGTGATTACACACCATGACGCACAGATGGAAAACAAGAAAAGGTGGGGGAGAGATTTCATGGGCTAGGGGAAGGATGGGAAAGGAGATAAATGTCAATCCTAAATGGAATTGGTGGAAAAAAGGGAGAGAGGAACTACGCACCCCTATGCTTCTTGCTCGGTCCCACCAAAAAGAGCATGTACAGACCTGCCACCCAGGGGCAGGAGAGGAAATGAAGCAACAGGAGAGACAGAAATTAGGCACATTTACAAAATATACAGAGCCTGACGCATTTAAGCGTCGAGCTCAGAAAAGGGGAGGAGTGGAAAAATTAAGTTTCCGTAAGATAACTGCATAAACAGTTCAAAAGATTGCCAGGAAGCAGCGTCTATGCTATTGGTGCTTATTGTCTGAAATGCTCCTATTCAGTTCACTATTTAATACACAGTGACATGCAGGCGCTTCTGCTGGGTAGTTTACGTCAGTACCTCATATTTAAAGGATCTGAATCTACTGGATATGAAGATATCAAGAAAAAAATACGCTTACTACAGGTGCTGTATTTCAAAGAACAGAACTAGAACAAGAACATGAGGTAGTTCAGTGGAGCCACCTGCAACAAAAAATTCAAGCTAAAACCTGCAGACCATCTACAACAAGCAAGAGCTGGCAGAAATACCTTCCACTCATCACACCTTGACATTAGCTGAGCATTTCAGCCACTCGATAAGGGAGCAGCAGACCCTTCCCCATCAAACAGGCAGCCCCAGGGAATTCCACAGTTAAAGGCAAACAAGTCGCAGCATCGTTTGGAAGGGATGAAACGTGCAGACCAAGGGCGGCCAGCGGAGGAGCTCCTGCACTCCGGGGAGCCGGGCCCTCGTTCCGGAGAGGCTCGGCCGGCTGCGCGCGCTGCCTGGCCGGACACGCCGGGATGCTCCGCGCTGCAGACCCCAGATTTGCCTTGCTAAAGAAGGAATCCAGGGGAGCGCAGTCACTTTCTGTTATTCAACCTTTTGCAATAACCGCACTGGCTCAGGCTGCATCTGGACCAGACTGTTGTCCACAGCTCCAGACACTGGACAGCTGTCCTGGCAATCTGTGCTCCAAGGGCAGTCAAAGGCTGCCTGTGTTTTGACTGTGCTGTTTAACACCTTCCAGGCAGTAGCTACTCAATAGACCATGTCACTCACTTTGCTTTGGTCCTCTTTTGGCTTGACAGGTGGTAATAAGGCCTTAAATACGCAGCACTAACTTTGCTAAAGGAAGGAATTCGCTAGTGCTTAACTGCATGAAACTGCAAGAAAATAGTAAGTATTTCTAGAACATTTCTAGAACAAGCAAAGTCTGATTCATTCCAAAATGCTTCACATACCTCCTGGTCTTGCTCCCCTTCCCCTAAATGCATTACCTGTGATCCCAGGCACCAGCACTTCTCCAAATGGAGCATACAGTTGGCTTCTACCCAGTTCTGGGAAGTGTAGATGCTTCCCAGTGGGTTGGAGTGAAAAACACTGCGGTGAAGAAGGTGGCTCTGAGTCCTGAGCCTGCACCATGTCCCTCTCGGCCATGAAGCAGCAGCATCGGAGTGTCCTGCAGCACAGCCCAGCCCAAGCTCAAGGACATCTCATTCACAGAATCACTCGAGCCACCTCCTCAGCACCACAGCAGTTACAGCAGAGGTACATGGTGCAGTTAAACACCCCCAGGCAGTGCCAGAAAGGACAGAGCCCATCGCCCTTCCTTTTGGGAGCAAAGGCCCCTCTGTTGCAACTGGCTCCGCGAAACCAGGGCAGACACTGGGATTGCAGTTACCACCATGAGCTTTGCCCCATTTCCATCGCTCCGGGCTGCCTGACCTGAGGCAATGACCCCACAGCATTAGGATGGCGTTGGATGGGGATGACAAACACAAACCTAGGAAAGACAGAACCATCCACAGCCTCTCATCCAGAACGCTGCACCACCTTAAGCACTCAGCGTGCTACGTGTCCTCAACTAGATCAGCAAGACAAGATCCAGCCCCAGCTATGCACATAGATAAGAAAACAGTTCAAAAGAGCCTATCTCAAGTCCTTTTGATCCGCTGTTGCGGATGTGTTGGTTATCCCTGGAACTTCTCAGATCTTGCCAGAACCTGAGCTCCAATACGTTCCCTGTGGGTTGACAAGATGTGCGAGCGTGCAGGAGTGGCTATCGGAGGGGAGAAAGAGGTTTCACTGCATGCAGGGTAGCTAAAGACGTGATAGCTGTTTTCGAACAAGTCAGAACAGCTCGAGAGCATATGTTTGGCTAGAGAACGGGTTCCTCAAACCCAAGATAACAGAAAGGAACTGAAAGGAGCACTGGAAGTCTCTGCTGTACTGTTGAGTAACCCAAGCTATGCAAGCAGCATTTTCTGTATTAAAATGAAAGCCTTGATTCATGTGCTGAGGAGATCCTGGTCACAGCAACTGGCAAGTTGGGTATCCTATTAGCAAAAATCTTACCCACGAACAGAAGAAGATCCTGAAACTTGCCCCTTGTTATCTTAGCTCCACTCAAAATTCATCCTTCAAAAGCTCGGTGTGGAGGAGGCTAGACATGACCCATCAATCACCATCTGAAGCTCTGAGAAAATCTCTAATATTAGACATAAACATGGCGGATGCGTGTCAGAAGTGCAGCTATTCACAACAGACCTGACTGTATCTACAAAAACAGAACCTTAGTCAAGTGCCCATTTTTCTCCATGGAGCTTTTCCAACCTGAGACTCAGGTATCTGAACACTAAAATATGCCTCTAACCATCTTCCAAGGACCCCTCTGCAAATGCATCCCATACTTTCTCACAGACAGAAGGGCTTCAGTATGAAAGGAGCTGCTTGAAATGCTCCCCTGTTCCCCATACCTAACCACTACTGGCTTCCCTCGTGCACACTGGATGCTGCCATCCAGTTTATACCACACCTATCCAAGGGCTTTTGCACTTCTGGTCCGTATATAACCCTGCAACTGCAAAAAGTCACACCACCCTCCCCAATTGCCAGCCCAAAGTAGGCTGCAATGACAAGTCACCCCACTAGAGGGGAGGGCAGGACAGAGAAGACATGGCCAGCGCATGGTCAAGTGCATTTCCCTTGCTGAAGGGAACGACTTCAGCACTGAAATGACTACTAAACCAAGCAGCTTCAGGTTTTCTTGCCATTTTTCCGTATATTCCCCAAGGGCGGGAAGCATTGCTGCAGTGTGGTAAGTCATCAGCCAAAAAGTGGATCAAAACCTATAAACATTTCTTTCCATGGAGATCTTTAGTAAAAGGCAACTGGCAATGAGAAGGAGCGTGATGATTGTCTGAGCAGAGAGCATCCTCAGACCCTGGAACAGGGGCCATCTGGAGATGCAACCTGGGCTAGTGACACATTGCAGCTTTTCAGCCTGTAGCCCCCGCGCTCTCCTCGCCCTGCAGCACACGCTGGAACGAGAGCAATAGCCGTGAGGATCCAGCAGCTTCTGCAGATGCTGCTCAGATTCCTGATGCTGGATTGCTCCAGACCCAGGCCAGCCGCTTCGAGCGGTGCCGATGTGCTCCAGAGGGAGTCCTGCCCTGCTTTCCTTGACCAGAAACAGAGGCCTCGGGGGAAACGGAAGGAATGAGTCGTGTAGCTCTAACTAGGCCACAGTATTAAAGGCAGTTTAAAGTGAAAGATGAAAAATTCCATCCCTGCTCCTTCCAGGCCATGTAGGACAGAATATGCAAAACATTAATCCTGTTTTTCCTTTGATCCACTGCCAACTATCTGTCATCAAAAGGGCAAGGAAGAGGAGAGAAATTTTTTAGCATTATTCTGTTCTATACAATGGGAGCCACTCCATGTCACGCAGACAATTCTGTTTTTATAAATCTCCTTTCTGCAGACTGATGCAATGATAAAGACTCAATTTGCATTCTTATGTTCCGCAACTGGAGTTGTCTGCCTGTATTTAGCATTAGGAACATCCCAGCGGGTTCTTTGTAAAAGATATAGTTATTAACAGAAGTCATGCGTCTAACATTTATTACATTTCTATTAACAGAGAACATTTCATACAGACTACACCCTGAATATACATCTCTCACATCTTAAATGAGATTCCAATTTAATAACTGCTTGCTACATACGATTTTATGCCAACATACCTGACTGCAGACAGCGCCTGGGAAACGTGCTCATCCGACGTGCACGGTCCCAGAGCCATCCGTGTGACCATTCCTACTGGACAAGGCTCTCCCGAGGCCTCCACGCTGTGCTCATAGACATGACAACACGCTTGTCCCAGCTAACACACTGCACAATTCCTCTCCCCTTCTCCATTTCCTAAGTCTTGGCTAGGTGTTGCTTTTTGCGTGGGCAACTTCATTATTTTCACTCTGTGCTACATTTTCCCCTTTTATAAATGCTAGTAGAGACTGCCTGTAAATGCCTTATTGGAAGACAGATTTTTTTTTTCATCTTCCTCTTACTGAAGTACAATTAGTTCTTATTAATGAAATAATAACTTCTTATTTACGAAGCAGAAATTTATTAAATGTGGATCCCACCAAACCTGCAGCAAGATTCAGATGCATCTGTGCCATTAGAGACAATTTTTTACCTAACATTGTCCATCATACATCAAGTGATCAATTCTGGACTCCATTTCAAAGTAGGTACCTTGGAGAAAAGGCTTGAAATTAACAACTTTCTATATTTCTGCCTACCCTTTCCTTGGTGAGATCCCATCCAGTTGTTCAAACATCCGCTAAGAGCCTCTGAGCTGAACGTGACCTTTGTTGGGAAGACGACAGCTGCTTTAATCAAACCAGAGGCTGTGCATTCAGGCACGGATCCAGGTGTTAATTCATACAAATGTTCCCCTACGTGAGTAAAAGGGAGAGCATCCTCTGTTTTCCCAGTGTATATTTGTTTGGGCTGCAGAGCGCATTCCCAGCTCCCCCATGCAGGAGCTCTCCTCGTGTGTCAGCCGCTGTTAAGCAAGTCCGTGCAAACCCCAACCCCTCCCCAAACCATTGCCCAACGCGTGGATAACCCAGCGTGGTTGAGGTTTGCAGAGGGGGAGCCATCGGGGCACTCGCGGCCTTCCCTCTAATGCAACAAAATCACCCAGAGATACCCAGAGTGTTCACTGCGCGTTTGGATTCCTCGGGGCTCAACTCGGTCGTTGACGCAGACACACAGTGACACCGAAGGGGCCATCGGGTTTCCAGCACAGGACTGGCATTAAATGCCCACAGACACAACTGAATAGAGCTCCTTAAAGTCAAAGGGACCAGGGTCCATGCGCAGGCTTCACACACCGCTGAAGTTCAGCACCTTCCACGATGAATTATTCAAGAGATGTCCTAACCAACAGCAGGCCCTAGGCAAGATTGAATCCTGTCAATAAGCTCAAATCATCTGCTGGGACAAAACAAGTCAAATGTTTAAGTGAGACTGCCAAATATATTACATATTTCTGTAGCAGAGGGACCTTCATACAGTAGTCTGAGTTGTATCAATCTTTTAAATAAACTGCGTTAGCATAAAACCCACACAGGCTGCATTTGCAGTAAGGCTGAAGCGCCAGCAACAACACTGTGTGGTAAAAGCAGCAAAGGCTGCCTTGAAAACCTGCGTTGAGAAGAGCTTCCCTTTTCCTGTAAGAGACCCAGGAGCACGGACGGACTGGACGGCAACAGCTTCAGCTCCGAGCTGCACTTTGGAGTCTTTTGGTGGTAAAAATGCTGGTTTGACCACAAAAACTGGGCAGCCAGAGTTCACAAGTCCCACAGCAGCAGCAAGGAGCACAGAGGCAACCAGATGTCCACAGTGATTTGTGTGAACTGATTTTGGAAGAGGAGATTATGGAAGCCCTAACAGTAACACATACGTCCCCAGCAGGTCTCAAAGCTGATATTTAAACCAGTTCACTTCACACGCTCTCAGTCTCTGAGGAAGGCCAACTTTAACCATCATTAAGGATTATGAAACTAATTAATAAAGTCACCTGGTACGCACTAGAGAACTAGCTCACAGTCACCTTTTGAAATACTTACATTTGCCATTGCACTAAAAAAAAAAAAAAGAAAAAAAGAAAGAAAGAAAGAAAAGAAAAAGAAAGAAAGAGAGAGTTGACCAGGAAGCCTTTAAGTTTGACGCAGAAGTTCTTCAAAAAGCCAAGCTAAGCAAACCAGGCCACAAATTGAAAGAAGGAACTGCGTGGGGTTTTACACAGTTTTTTAGCTCTCCAAAGCCACACAGGGATAAGGTGTCTCCCTCTCCCATCATTATTTGTAAGAAATGCCTTGAGTGAACACTTTTCCTCCTCATATTTCTTCTGTTCGACACCAGCAATAGCTTTTTGCAGCCAAGTTTTTATTCAGAGGTCGGCATTCCTTCTGGATTGTTTTCCATATCGCTTTGCTGCATCAGTAATTGGTATATTTAGGTCAAAGCCTTTTTGCTCTTGCTCTGGAAAATGCAAAACCAAGTTCCTTATCAAAGCTTTCATGTTTCTTCCAGCCAAGAGATTTATGCAAGCTTTGTTTAGGTTAGACCTCATTAAAACTACAGAAATAAAACTCTAAAGCACTTGAACACAGAAATAAGAAGCCTCCAACTGGTACAAGAGAAGTCAAGATGAGAAATTGTGTGACGTAGTCGGTGACAGTACACCACAAGAACAGATTAGAAAGGAGATTACTGTCAATTGAATTCTGCACTGAAATAAGCTTGTCTGATAGGGAGTACAACAGCTTCTGCTCGAATCACAGAGGCTCGCCCAAGGGAAGATAATGCAAACGTTTACATACACATCCACGTTAAAAATCCCTGTGCTGGAGCAGTATTATATACAACTTCTCTCTACAGCTACGTAGTAGTGTATCAGCTGTCATAATCTAGACGTTTACAGAGATTAAGAAACAAGATCGGCTCCCTGAACAGACCTTTCCTTCAGCTTTTAGGAGGCTTTCCAACATGGTACAAGTGTGACAGAGAAGGCGGTTACTTAACATAATTTCGATTTAATGCTTCCTAGAGGCTCGAAGATACCTACTTAGTCTCCTCATAAGCAATGATAACAAATTTGTCCTCGCAACTCCTTCTAAATGCTCATGATGATATGAAAAGTGTGCAAAAACTCATCTGCTGCATAAAAATGAGCCAGTATAATTCCAATTTTCACACAGAACTTCTGCTAAGTGAAAAATATGCATGTGTGCAGTAGATATAATACCAGCTCTTGGGTTAGGTCAAGTTTCCTATTGAAATAAACAACCCTTAAACTTGCCTTTACCAAGAAGGAAATCTTTGGTTTTCACTCCTCATGCTGAAGAGCTATTTTAGGAGAGGAAAGGTGGAAGGAAGGGAGGTACACAGCAAAGGGAAGGGTCTTTGTCTTGCAATCAGCCATCTTCCTGTTAGCATCCAGTTTATGAAGAAGAAAAATCAGGTTTTTTTTTTCTTTTTAAATTGCCCCGGGTGCATACCCAGGGCAGCCTCATTTGTATCCCTGCTACAGTTCTCTGCATTAAAAACCAGGGAGTTATTTCCCGCCCTGGGAAGCTGTGCCAGCATTGCTGCCTTCTCAGAAGTCTAGGTCTTGCTCAGGCACCTAAGCAGAGCCGGGCTTTTCATTTCAACAATTTGCCTTCACCATTGCAAAGCGAAGCATGCGCAGCCAGCAACGAGGCGTGTTAAAATTGACTCTTTACAGCATCACAGCTCATCAGCACGCTCCTAAAACTAATCAAGAGCTGCTAGCTGTAACAGGGACATCCTGGCGTGGGGAAGGATGCTCGCGAGAGCTGCTCGGCGCCTGCGACACCGCGTCCCGCGAGCTCCGGTCTGATCTTCGCTTGATGCGAGGAACACGCGGCACAAGCAGCGAGCAGCACAAGTCATCTTCTCACCTGAACTATAAGAAGCCGCTGCCATCAATAATTAAAAGATTTTTTTTTTTTTGGATGAGAATGTTTTCCTCAAAGCAGGATGGTATTTAATGCTTATGTTGAAATAAAGGCTCTGAGGGGGGAGCCGAGCAACGCTCAATGTTTCCCAAAGTCACCATGCTCAACCTCTAAAAAAGCAGCATGCAGGGGAGGCCATTAACATTTCAAATGCTGTCAGCTCAACCTTGCTTGACCCAAATCTGTGCTCAGTGGTGTAATTACAAATTGTAAATTGTTACCTCGTATTTGTGAGGAGGAGGAAAAAAAAAAAAAGGAAAAAAAAAAGAGGTATCCAAGCAACTACATTTTACAGAGTGTCTGGATGCAGCAACAGCATCGCTGGCATAGGCAGAGCGCTATTGCATAAGCTGGATTCAAAGCAAGAGCTCAGCCGGGGAGGCTCTGCGCTCTTACGGTGACAGATCTAGAACAGAAGCAGCTGATAGAGGTTTAACAGCAGGAGTTTAGATTTTATATCAGAAGAAGAACTGGCAGGAAAGTCTCTTGACTTCTAGTCTTGGTTTGGATAGCAGGAAAAGAAAAATAAAATAAATAAAGAAAAAACGTTCTGGGCAAAACTTCAAAAGGAATTGCTGGGACAGCTTTCTGTGCACGCAGGGACCCAAGGCAGAGTCTTTGGAGAGCACGGGGAAAAGGAATGCTTAAAGATATTCCTTGGCAAAACACTGCCGAGACAATCACAAGGTACAAAATGTTCCCCTTGTTCAAATTCTCCAGCCCTCGGGGCTCGGAGCAGTTCTCCAGCTGTCCCGTTCCTGGTAGGAGACCATCACTACTAAAGCTGGAACTCGATATTTATTAGCCACCCAGAACTGCTTCGTTATCTCTGTTTTTAAAGGACACCCGGGTACTAGGATCATGCTCCTGGAGCAGGAGCCAACGCGCTGAGCCACTTCCCTGGCCAACAGGAGCTGCTTTCCCTGCTCCCGTGTTCCCAGTGCGGCTCTGCCGGCACCACATACCTACAGCCACGCAGGGATGCACGTAGCTGTGTAATCCCTGAGGGACCCAAAAAGAAGGCGGTAGATACAATTATTTCTCTCCTCTGTTAGTGGCTGAAGAGGAAATAAAGAGAAAGGAAAATAAAGCTGAGAAGTAAAACAGGGCTTTCTGGATAAGGTAAATCAGAGCAGGATGAAATTGCGTAACAAACACCCCTGGACTTGTGCGTTTCTCCCAGGCAACTCCTCCAGAAGTCTGTCTGTTACTGTTTATTTGGGTATCAGTCCAAATTGGTGTGGGAGGAAAGGAGAGGAAAAAAAAAAAAAAAAAAAAGAAAGAAAATAAAAGGAAAGGCAGTCAAGCTGTCCCTTCCAGTCCTGCAGCCACCCAGTGCTCTCCGTCTATGAGTCAATGGCCTGTTTGGTGCAACAGGCAGATCTTGGTACGACTGTAGCGCAGGGTTGTGCCTCCCCCAGGACACACAAGTGCCCCTGGCAGCGGGCACGATGTCACCTGTCAGAAAGGGATGGTGTCACACAGCCCCTGCCCTCGCTCCCTGCGTGCCGCACTGCACCACGACACAGCGGAGCTTCCCGAGGGAGGGACAGCACCGTTGCGCCAAGGAAAAGGAATCACATTAATCTTGGCGCAAGGCTGGATTTGTCCCAGATTTGTGGCCCCGCAGTACTCGTCTATCTAATCCCAGCCTCCTTTGAACCATCTGTTTCCCCGTCGGCAGACTGGCTGTTGGAGACAACACTAAAACTCAACGTCTCCTTAGTAACAGGTTCTGTTGACTCCCCCCGTGCCCTCCGGCTCCCCAGCAATCCCGTAATCTGCTCGGATTTTCCCCGCAGGGGCTGCGCGACAGCAGCGGCGGAAAAATATACGGGATGAGAGACCCACTTGTGGGCAAGGATGGGGGGCGTGGAGGGGAGCGCACGACACTGGAAGAAGCTAAAAGTCTATGGAAACCAGATGCTCTCATTATATCAAACAAGCCACCAACACACCTTTTGTGAACCGGGTTTGATATCTGACCTTATCTGAGTACTTGGCGAGTGCTACAATGGGATTTAGGCTTTTTCATTATTATTATTAAAGGTGACAATTTTTAAATTATGAAGAGTTTCCAAATCAATACACGAGCCTAAAGAAAACACGTCGCCCGCAGCCCAAAACTCACTGTCCCCAGCGCCTCCCGGGTAAGGTCACACAGGTAAGGAAGGGCTCTACCTCCATCCACAGAGACCGGCTCTCTCGCAGCAGCTTTTAAATCAGTGACTGCCTTTGGCTCCTTAATCCTTAAATCTCCAGACTTTCTTCTTGAGTTTAATCCAGTTAAAACTGTCCCCTCCCTTGGCCTTGCGTAAACGGCCACCTGAAGCGAGGAGCTGCACAAGCGGTACCGGGAGGACGGCACTTCCCGGAGCTCCATCCTGCTGCAGGAGACGGCCTGGAGCGATACGTACTGCCATGAAGGAAACCAAACCAGCATGAGCTAGGTAAGGGCAAGGACACCCCTCATGGACTGTTTAAGGTAGAAGGAACTGATCAGTCCAACACAAATCCCTTGGTTGTTTTCTGCCCCAAGATAACTAGAACCACTTACTTTTGAGGTCACGTCTAAATTAGATGGCTATGAAATTACAACACAGGGTGGCACGTGCATGCCACGAGGATTCTGTGTTTTACACACCAGGCATCAACGCTCTGAACCCGTGAAGATGCAAAATAAAAACAGAAGGACACCCACCAGTGAAGATGCAAAATAAAAACAGAGGGACACCCACCAGTGAAGATGCAAAATAAAAACAGAGGGACACCCACCAGTGAAGATGCAAAACAAAAACAGAGGGACACCCACCAGTGAAGATGCAAAATAAAAACAGAGGGATGCCCACCAGTGAAGGTGCAAGGAGGCCAGCGCAGCCCCTCGCAGCGCGGGGAGGGAGCTCCCTTGGGCGGGCAGCGAGCGCTGCGGAACAACACGCGGCTCCACGAGGAGCCCTTCAGCTGCCAAGGGGTTTAGGTCAGCGACCCAGCGAACCATATGGATTCCCCGGGTCCTGCCCGCGTCTCCGTGTCTGTTCTCCTCCTCGGGAAGCTGGGCCAGGCGCTCAGAGCAGTGCTGAGGAGCAATCTGTCGGGGGAAGCGCTGCACATGGGCTCTCGGGCGCTTGCCAAGCTCCTCGCGCTGCGAGCTAGAGGAGGGCTCTGACCATAAGCTCTTTGCATTCCTCTTCATGCACAAGGACAAGGAACAGAAAACGGGCTTTGAAGACCAGGGGACTGCTCAGTAGCAGAGCCCCTCCAAGAGCCTCATTCCCAGGTGTGGCTGGAAGAAACCGTCTCACCAGCTTGGCTGCCCAACTGAAGCAGCAAGCAGAGCATTCTGCCTCCTGGACTGGAAGCAGATGCAGTGAGAATTAAAACATATAGAATCATAGAATCATAGAATGCTTAAGGTTGGCAGGGACGTCTAGAGATCATCTAGTCCAACCCCCCTGCACACGCAGGGTCACCTAGAGCACGTGGCACAGGACTGCGTCCAAGTGGGTTTGGAAGATATAGGGCAAAAGGAAAAGAAAAACAACCCAAGGAACAAGATGCCTGTGCAGCTCTGATGTGTAACACACTGGAACGTTGCTAGCTCCATTCACAGGGGCGCAGGAAGCCGCTGCTCAGCCGCTGCTGCACATTTCAGCGCTCAGGCTGCATGGGTGAGTGGGCAGGAGCAGAAGGTTTCTGCATTCACGGAGGAGCTATTTTAAGATCACATTAGCACTCGGCTGCCATTAATAGGTACATTGAAACAAACAAACAAACAAAACAAAAACCCCACTCCAAGCCAGAGTTATTCCCAGCAAGGCACTTGCCTCAGCAGGCTCGAGGGCCGCACGGACACGGCACCCAAAGCGAGTGCGGGGGAGCTCTAGAATTCAGTCACCAACGAGTCACGTTTTTCTTCACAGCTCCACAGCTCACCTGGTCCTTAGGTTGGTCAAAGCCTTTATGGGACGATTCAAATCTCTGCCTTCACCAGCTGCCTCCTTTACAGGCCCGTCTCAACCTGTGTCTTCCACGCAGAGATTTAAAACAGCCATAAAAATCACCAAACCAAGAGGCCGCTGCGGCCGCTCGCGTGCCCCACGTTCTGCAGGACACTGACCCAAATACTCTCTCTGTCCCCTAGCTTCCCTGCTCTTCCACAGGCCATTCCCTCGGCAGTAACCGGGACACATTTATGCCCCTCTGGGATCACTGCGTCCCCTTTGAGGGCATTGAATCCTGTGGTTATTTGTCAAGCTGAAGCTTTGCAGAAAATTGTTTTGGAGCAAGTGAAAAACTCCCATTTTTTCCCACATGAGCAAAGCTCAGATTATGAAATGTTCTCACCAGCCCCTGATTTTCATCCCTCAACCTCAAGCTACTTCAGCACTTCTGTCACTGCAGTCCCTTGTGCATTTGGCCAGGAATAGCTGCCCAGTCCCAAACTATGAGACTAAAATAATTCTGTCTCAGAATTACCCTGTTTCTTCAGAAGACCAGGCTTAAAGATGCATACGTGTTGACCAACATAGCTGGATACTGGAACTTCTGATCTAATGCCCAGAACCATACATCTATAGTATACTACACTCACAAGTTTGAGTCTAATGCAAATATACTTCTCCTACATCTATTAGAATTGCACTATTAATTTAACTGTGACATTTAGGCTTGTTTCTTCCTTCCTCCCACATCTCCCATCTGTTCTCTAACGGGTAGGTGAGGACCTCACCCTTCACTAGCCTATAGAGTTCTATGCCCCATATTTAAGAGCACGAAGTAATGAGCATTGGCACAAGTGCTCTTAGATGGTGGTAGAAATGAAAAGATGGCTTCAAGTGCTCAGGATTTGTGCTCATTTTCTGGACAGGAATGAATGGCAGACTAAAAACCCACACTCATTTTACTTCCCCTTTGGAGCTACCATATCAGGGTTTTATTGACTTGGTTTTCTAAGAGAGAAAAGTAGGGGAGCCACAAAAGGAGCATGAATATAACCATTCAGACAGCACTACAGGCAATTTGTATACTAACAGCAGAAGGGAGGTTATTTTAATTTCAATCTTGGAACAGGGCAGATTCTATATAGAGAATCAGTTTTCTATCAATAGTTTTGCTTTAATTAAAAGGCTTGCACAGATCATATTGAAGACCAAAGCAGCAGGATCCAAAAGCAGTGGAATCCAGAAGGTACATGTGTAATAAATCTCGTTAAAGCTAGAGCAGGTCAGCCCTCTAATGAACTTAAGCTATAGATTCTTGTAATGCTCTTGAGAAAAGCTCTGCTGACCAACCAAATGAGAAGGATTCCCTCAGCTCACAAATCTGCACCATTGAGCCAAGTGGAAATACCATGCGAGCTAAGCAAAATAAATAGTTTGTTTTCTTTAAATGTGAAGAGCAAGCAAAAGAACTAAATTAGGCAGCGAGTACTAGAGTCAGAAATGAAAATAATTCAACTTTGACGAAAAAACAGGGTCATAAAAACAATTCTTCAGAGTTAGATTAAAACAACATTTTTATGTTAGATTCAATCGTTTTAAAAATATATTAGCCTATGCAGACAAGAGTAAAAGCAAGCTCAAATAGTATGTGAGCTTAGGAGCATAGCCCAGCTTCTGAAAAATGAAAACAAGATGAACAGCTTTAGTGTCAGAGCATCCACACGCAGAGACTTTCTGAAACTAAACAGCTTTAGCCGATGATCCTCTCCCCTGCAAAGCCTTGATTTCAAGGAGCTAAGAGCACTGATTTACATCCACCAGCAGATGTTGTATCAAAGGAGGAAAGAGCAGGACACTGAAGAGCAGTAAAAGCACATACAGACACACACACATACATGCACACATATGTGAAAAACAGTATTGCATGGTGTCAGCAAGGAAATTAGGACCAGGAAATTAGGACCAGCATTCTATGATTCTAGGTAGAAGGATGACAAGATGCTTCAAAGCACTGCTTAAAACAGGCCTAACATGGACTCTGATCTCGGTCTGTATTTTAGAGCTGTGGAATGTGAGGAGGCACCATACCCCAGCACCGGGACTGCAAGCACCAGGCACAATTATTAGCAGAGCTTTTACTGCTCCAGAATTTGAGCCATTCTAGGAAAAGCACAAAGATGCTCATTGCAACTTTGTTCACTTTAGTGTAGTACTAAAAAAAAAAAAAAAAAAGTGATTTCTACGTGCCATACTTGACATATGCAGAAATGTGGAACAGAGTAGCTGCTTTCCAATCTTTTCAGTAGTTAAGGAGCAAAGCCTTCCTCCTCACCTTCCCCTGAAGAATCAATAAAACCAGTAATAAACATAATGTCCTTTACCTCAAGAGGTCAGGACATATTTCTTATATCAAAGTGTTTATTTTTTTATTTTTATTATTCTTAAAATACTAATAAAAAAGACTTTTCTATGCACTGGACGTTTCTGGGGAAGAATGGAAGGGTTAGAGAAACCTGAATTGTGCCTAACCAGTGAACAAGGTCACAAATTAAGTAGTCTGAGAATTCCTGTAGCTTAGTCCTGGAACAGTCTCCCCCCTTTTTTCCTTCCTCCCCCCTTAACTACTTAGCTCAAAATGCAAGAACAAAAAGAACACATGATACAACCTGGGTTGGTATGGGCAAATACACAGCTGCAGTCACCAAGGCGCATTCTTCAGGGCTTTTGAACCATCATATGACAAACATCACAAGAAGCCAATTTACTAAATGCAATTTTAAGCTTATAGAAGTTGAAAATATAAACAACAAAAGCCCTTATGGAGACATCTCTCAAGAAAAAGGCCTTGCTATGTCAACTAAATTCCAAAGTAATGCAAGGTTTGTTAATCTGTTCATTACAGAAGTTTTTACAGTACTGCAGAAAAATCATACTGCTATTTTCTAAAGTCTTGTTCTTAAAACCCAGAGGTTTCAACTCCTCTCTCTAATGCTGCTGCACAGTAAGGAATCATGATGTCTTGCTCTGCTGGGGTTGCTAGGGAAAAAGCTGGATTTGAAAAGACAGTAACAGCAAAAAAAAAAAAAAAAAAAAAAAAGCAAAAAAAAAAAGTAATATTAGTTGAGGTAGCATTCTAAATCAAGAATTTCAGATAATGAGAAGTCCCTAATACACACTATTTACATAATTTACAGTCCATAAAGCAGTTGATCAGCAGTCACCAAATTTTTTTAAATCAATAAGCCTCTCATGAACACATAAACATTTGTATTAAACTGCACCAAAGCGTGCACAGAGAAAACGGTCAGCTATACTAATATTTTATCTTGGTATTTTTACCAAGGATTGCTCCAATCCCAGAGCAGCCCTCAGCACCAGCGATCCTGCAGGCCCCTAACTGTATAAAAAGCCAACGATCCACAGGGCTCATAGATCACTGAAAACTCATCCTGGGGATTAAGTCATCTCTATTTGTGCGCCCTTATGCAATGATCGCTCTATTAGAGGCAGCGAGTGCTGCATGAAAGGCTCTTGGAGGCCCTCGCCACCATCTGCGAATTACATTATTAACAGCGGCATGAACTTCCGAAGAGCATCTGGTTCTCCCCACCCCCTTCTCAAATCGCTGGGACGGGCTCTTCAGCATCAGGAGGGCTCATCTTCCTCCCTCCCTCCCGCAGCAGGGCCTTAATTGCGTTATAGGTCATTATTCGGGCAGCGCCGTTAGAGCCCTCTGAGATGGAGCATCACCCTCGGCCTCAAGCTAGGGGCAAAGGCTCGAGAGGGAAGAGCAACGTTATGGCCAGCTCAGGACAGACTCCTGCCTTGCAGCAAACAGCACTGAACAGTAAACACTCCTGCAATGAGCTGTGAGAGGCAGAAGAGACTGGGAAGGAAACGTGAAAGGGAAGATGAATCCATACAAATCCATGAGGAATGTTCCTCTGACACAATGAACATGCTCTTTTTCTACCCTTGTGCTTCCAAAAAAAAAAAAAAGGCACATATTAAGATATTTGGACACCAGCATCTAGAATATACTCCCACTTTGATTACAGATGAATTAATAAATAGTTGCTTAAGGTCTACAAAATAGTGGGCAAGTGTATTTATCCAGGGTCACCACCAGTGCGATGAGCGTTGCCTGAATGCATGTTCTAGAGGCAGGTCATCAGAGGAAGGATGCAATTACTGTTGACCTCAAGCTACAGGAGAGGAGGAAGCCAGAGGCACAGAGCAGGCAGCCTCCAGGATTGCTTTGTGAGGGTTTAATTTTATTTCAGCCATAACTAGTCACTCAAGTTTGGATGTCAGGTCAGATTTGAGATGAACCACTACACAGACTCCTGGGAAGGGACATAGCTGTGCTGCTGTGCAGCCATTTAAACAAGACAAATGAGCAATAAAATTAAGCAAGTTCTATTAGTGGCTTTAGAAGGCCTGTTTAATAATAAAGCCTCTAACTCTGCAGCCAGGACAGTACCCTGTATGTTATGGGGTAAGGGGTAGGGAGGGAAGGAAGCACCGGGACTTGGCAAGCCCGGGAGCAAACTGGGGGAGTTGGAGATGGATTCTGCCAAGCTCAGTGCTCAACATACAGCCAAATCGTGGCATCCTATCAAAAGGATCCTAGGATTATATAACTAACATTTGGAGTGACAGCAGCTAAAGCTGGAATGAATTCCCATCTTTTAACAAGAAAGTACAGGTGACCATGCAGCCAAAGTAGCCAATATTTGACTAAAACAGGACATTCAATATCACCCAATGAGCTCATTTTTGGAGGCAGTTCAATGCCTCACTTCTAGGACTGATGTCAGTGTCACATGCTTGGAGCAATCAGTCTGCAGCTGGATAGTTTAAAGCTTTCTATTAAGAGCACAGAAGAGTCAGCGGATTTCAACAGCATCAACTAATGAATTTGTGTTTTACTATATCAATTTAGACACCAAAGCCAGCTGTTAACACCCCGTGAGATTACTGGGACACTCCAGGGGTTCTCTCCCCTCTTCTTTAAGCCACTACATTGTAAGGGAGGACAGCAGAGTTGTTTCAACAGAGAAAGTTATGCTTCGATAGAAAAGGAAATCAACACAAAGATGAGGAAAGAGGAAACTCTCACCGGTGCTGATTTGTGATGCAATGATTAACCATTGAGACCAAACCCAGCAGCTGTAAAAAGTATTTAGCAGAGCAAAAGGTGTTGAGTGTCAGCAGCACAAATGCTACAGGGAGCAACATTCAACCCTGCATTCAAGTCCCATTCGCTCCCAGATCTCAACTGTGAAGTTTTATTTTGCTATGGTGGAAAGTAGGGATGTTTCTATTGAACTGAAGGTCAGGGGCAAGCGTTCATGCAATATCTGTGAAGTGTTCAGCACTTCCACACTCGCTGCTTGCACGGTCAGTTCCAACAACTGGGCACGGATTTGCATTACACAAACGAGCAGTGTCTTCGTTGTGCAACTGCATGCGGCTTCTTCAGGGCAAACAACGCTCAAATACAAGGAGTGCCATGTGCATCAGGCTAGAGTGGGTGAGTGGTGCGGGCAGAAAGCACTCGGCACTGCTTACCTGCACTCCCATTGATTCAGTAGCTGGTTATATACGCAAAGTCTCTGGAGATGCAGTTGAAGAGTTCCCTAACCCATGGTGCTGTCCATACACTCTACTTGAGACAGAACGACAACAGAAAAAAACAAAACCACAGAAGAAGCATGAAACTGTAGCTTTATATATATATATTTTAATAAAATGCTTGCAATCTCCATTTCACTTAGGAAATCACACTGTACATCCATCAGTTTTGAGCAGCCCTTCACCACACTGCCCAAGCCATCTACGTCTCCAGAGCCTGGGTTATGAACTACACAATTAGTTGCATTACTTATGGTGCTCTTAGGAGACCTTGGATGAAGATGCCTTAACGCTTGGTATTCTGTTCAGCTACTAAACTGTTCAGTGAGACTAGCTGGCTCAGGCAGAGGCCATCTGAAAAGATCCTCCATGTAATTCAGGAATTGATTTTAAGATACCCAGGAGCTTCTCTCAAAGAAGTTCACAAGCTCCAAATATGCTCCAAGGGTGATTTAGTTTGCCCTCATTTATCCTACAAATTTCCCTCGTAATAGAGAAGCACTGAAGAGTTTAGAGAACAGAAGCATCCAAGGCAGGGCACAGCACAAACGCCATGAACGAAGCCCCACGTACAGAACTGAAAAAGCAACAGGCAGCTCAGATGCCTTCAGGGGAGCTGGCAGAAAGAGCGGGCTCTTCAACGTCAGCGTGTGAAGGAAACTCTGCTTGCACTGTGGGAGCCTCCAGGTGCATAAACACAGCGGGCGTGCAGACTGCAGCAGGGTCACGCAGGGTGACGGCCCAGACGGGCCACCCCACCAGCACTGCTACAACTCCCGGAGCCTAAAGACTCATTTTCAGACCACACTTTCCATCCTGGCCATGCAGCTGATGAATGAAACTCATTTTAAGATGAGGCTTCTAAAATCTCAAGTGTTTTAAACCAAAAGGAATGCGCCCTTAATTCTAAATCACCCCATTTTCAGCCATAAAGACCATCAGATGTTGGAAGCTACTTTGCAGTTTTAAGCAGCCCAGACAAGCCTGTACATTTTTTAATTTTCGACTTAATGTAGCATGTACTCTCGGAAAGGTTTACAATGCAGCCTTTTATGTTAACTGGCTCCAAGTTGGGCCACTGCCAGGTTGTTATCAATGACATTTTAAAGCAGATGAATGAAGTTCTTATGCACAGTGACAAGTAGAATTCTGATATGGCACACACATGCACTGAAAGAAGGGAGCTTGCCATTAGTTTGTCAGGTTAATAAATAAGTAGTGATTTCAGGAATAAAAAGCTTTTATTAGGAAATAAATGAGCAAAGTTAATATTGATAATCCTTTAGTGGTTTAGAGCACCCTTTAAAATAAGGCTACGCAGATTCAGCCAGAGCCACCGTGGTGGATCAGGGATTTTGGGACATAAGTTTCCCTTTCTCATACTCTTATCACAGTAGTGCAGAAAGCAACCCCTGCCTTCTCAGCGGGTCCAGGCCCCACTCGGACCCGCTCAGCTGCCTCCTCATGAGCAGCCCACTCGGCTGGAGATTGGCAATAGCAAAGGTCGATGACAGCAAACATTCCTGCTGCAAATCCTCCCAACTGCAGCCAAGAGCTGCACCTGCCCAAGGCTCCTTATCGCAGCGGAGACAACGAGGCAGCAGGAAGTTTGTCCTGCACAATACACCTCCAAAACACGGAAAATAAGGCAAGCCTGCAAGAGCAAAACTACATTAGCAAAATTGACTGTGATCACAAGCTAGCTGGCAATCACTGCAATCACCACCCATTAGCCACCGCATCTTGGCTAATACACATCAATACTGTAAAGCTGCAAAGTAGCCCAGGGTCGAGAGCACACAAGGAGTTAAGGGGGTCTAGTAAGTCCCGAATGTCCCGTTTTGGGGTTCACAAGTATATGAAACTTCAAAAAGTTGTTTCTTTCCTCAAACTGTCTTTGCACAAATCCCCTTTGGCTCAAGGGCATTCTGTGCTCATCTTTCCTAAAACCAAACTTACAAGTTTGAATTTTTTAAACAAGTTAAAGGCTCTTTGAGTGCCATCAGTTACTGAAGCTTAAAAACGTATTTTGGCTCAAATTATCTTCTGCGCAAATACTATAAACATCCAACTTCAACACATGCTCCTTTGACACTAATTTCACCACATTTCCAGGTGGCAAAACCAAACTAAAACAGCAGCATATTTTGAGTACAGTATAAAGTGAAAAGGTTTGTCTGATGGAAGACTCTTGTTTTCTTTCCCCAAAAGAAACCAAGTTTGGGCTTCCTCCCTCATGAGAGGGCCTCAAAAATAACCGTCTCCGCTATCTACACTCACACTAAGAGATCTAAATAGAGCTTCCTCCAGACAAGAGCCACTTCTGGTGTAAAGAAAAATTCATGTGAAAAGAAAAAAAATCCATCTCAAAACCAGGAGTGTGGGCTGCAGGAAAATGTGGCACCGTTGATGTCTTTGCAGCACGAAACATAAGTTTAGCTCCGAGCTGGGGAGCACACGACAAACACGCGTTTCACCCCCTAGGACTGTGCAGGCCCCGGTGCAGCCGCACTGCAGCTGGAGTGACAACAACTCCATCGCCTGACACGTTATAGAACTGTGCCCTGTTCTCCTTTGAGGAAGGGGATAGGAGGGAAAGAAGAAGAGCCAAGAAGGAATCCAAGACTGTGCTACACTTAAAAAGATCATCTGGACCAAACTATATATTTAAGACTAAGGAGCAGAGCAGAATGGGCACAGAAATAGGGCAATTCGCTCCCAACACATCCTTGTAGCAGCTACTCCTAGATACTGCACAGCAAAGCGTGGAGGGATACACTGGTGAACAGACACAAAAAAAGTGAGACCCTATGTTAATAATTTCATTTCCACATGCAACTGTGCTGAGAGCTTTATGCAGCATTAAACTTAACCCTCACTACAGGAGAACCAGCCTCTGGAGATGCATTTAACATCGACATTGGGTCTTCCCCATTCTATTAACTGCAGCGGAACCAAATTATAAGCCAGAAGGGAAAAAATGTCAAAAAAAAAAAAAAAAAAAAAAAAAAAAAAAAAAAAAAAAGTTGTTCTGTTTCACTTCACATTTTGGAGTTTACCACTCCTCCTAGGCACAAGTCAGTCGAAAACAAAACAGAGGAAACTCCCCATAATGAAACTCACCGCATGTTACATAAGAAATATGCTAACTCCAAGTGTGCTAAGACTTTGTTAACCTTTCTGCAATCTTAAAAGGTTAAAAAAAACCCTGCAATTCCAAGGTTTATATTTTACCCAGAAAGACACTACTATAGTAGTTAGTTAACTGTTTAACACATTTTGTAACACCCTTAGTTAGTTGTAGCAGTACAGTCTCACTCAGAGACTATGGCCAGAGCCATTGGTCCTAAGCCATTTAGGACTTCAGAAAGAAAGAATGTAAAAGCTATATAAAAATATATATAAATATACCTGAACATTTATTCCAAAAATGCCTTTTCTGGGCATTAATGAAGTGCCTGTTGCTTGGCATTTCTCACAACTACGTTCAGGCCCTACCTGTGGGGCAGGGAGGGCCCAGTTGCCTTCCTGCTTGTCCCAGGGCCAGTTACAAGCTAATTTTCAGTGGAGAACCCAGTGTCCTCCAGAACTCAGGACTACTGCAGAGGAACAGCAGGCTCCAAAGGACACTCTGGAGCTGCACAAGTGAGGCAGAGGAGCCTGCAGAGCCAATTGCTGACCCTTTGCTCACAGGCATCAATATCCACGTGCAGAAGTAGGTCTGGATTTTAATTGCTTTGGTAACGACCGGCCCCTTCCAGGCTCAGGAGGAACTTGCAAACTTTTCAGCCAGAGGAAGAGTAGCTCGTAGGCAGCTGCATGCAAGGGAAATTAGGGGCTTCTGTGCCCATATGCCTGAAACCTGGCACTTGCTTTGCTAATGATACCCACAGACATTCGTGGGAAGCTCAGTTGGATTAAACCAAAGGGTTGGTCCTGCAGCATGCGGAATACTCAAACAACCAGAGCTCTCCTTTGGGAAGCAAAGCGCTTTACACATGCAAGGCACATGCCCTATCCCTCTCTCTCATCATCACCTCAAAAGGTAGAGAGATGAAAAGCTTAAAGTGCCTTTCGCTTAAGGATCCCAATACACACATTTCTTAGATGTTAACCGTTGAAGCCAGTTGAACAGGTCTTAAAAGTTTTTACAGAATTTTCACATTTACAACTGCAGCACATGAAGGCAGGAGGGACATGGTAGGAGCAGCTACGTAGTTAGACAACCACATTTCCTTTTGACAAGATCAGTCTTCCACATTAAACACACATTTCTCAGGTATATAATCCTCATGTTGGAGAAGTTGAGCCCAAACGTATCTAGCCCAGCAGCTTTTGCATTTTTCTAGTGAGGCCTCAGTCCTAGAGATAAATGTCTGCAGCATCCCTCATTCTTCCCTATTTCCCATTGCTTCTCATCTATTCCAAGTCACAGAACAGGAGCTCCATTTGGGGCATCCTCACTTGTTAACAGGCAGAATAGGTGTTGAATAGGTGTACAAGCAGAAGAGACCTGCAGACTGTCTCCCAAGGACAGAGCTGCTACTGCAAGGTGTGTTAGAGCCTGCCGGAGAGGGAACACGGACGACTTAGGGCGGCTGCTTCCAGGTCCGACTAGACTAGTTTGTGGCACCGAGAGCAAGCGGAAGGGCAGGCCGTGCAGCAGGGGAACCTTGGACCTGAACAACTGCCAAGAAGAGTCTCTGGAATTCACGTTCCCAGGGAGCCACTTGGTTATTTTACTTAAAGTTCAAGCATCCAAGCCTTCTCCTGAGCTCGGTACTGTCTTCGTACTAAGCTCGTACCAATCTCTGATAAGCCAGTTGTTTCAAAACAGATCAGATTAAACAAATAACCCTGAGTACTTAGATACAGGAAGTTTGAAGTGTGGCCTAACTTCCTCCCCAATTTCACCTTGCAATAGTTCACACGCCGCAGGAACTTCGCTGTTTCAGTGAAGCCGCAGTTGAGGAGATCCTTGGGTGACGGAGACGAGTGTAACCGATAGGTGAGCAGCCACAAGCGACTGGATTTCAGCAAGTGCCACAGGCATTTGTTCAGCCAAGGCCATAAGGAGTTCACCTCTCGAGCTATTTGCCAGCAGTTTCGGAGCGCTGGCACACACAGCGAGGGTGCGTCTCACCATGGAAGCAACAAGCTGTTTAACTGCGTGACTCATCTCGGAGCAACGTTTTCTGCCTTCGGAGAGGAGGCCAGCCTGCCGTGAGCAACATCGATAAGGTGCACGTTCACAGCAATTACATTTGGGCAGAAAGCTGGTGACACACTCAGGACTGCAGATACAGAAGCCTGCCCATGTACAAAACACACAGTCACATACGCTGCAGTATTTATGGTTGCACTAAGACATTTTGCAGGTGGTTCACAATGACCTGCTCCATTTATACGGCCAAATTCAAAAATGCAAAAGTTGTTTTTAGGCTTCCTGATTTTTTTTTTAATCTCATTAAAGAGAGCCCTCCGGAACAGATCTGCTGAGGAGCTGGAAACCCCGTCTCCCTAAATATTTCCAATAACGTTCACCTCTCCCCCCGACACACACCCTAATACAGTGGGTATGAGTTCAATTGTCACTACCTAATAACTGAATGAGGACACTCAAATTAATGACACGCAGATGAGACTTTTCTCCTGAAGGACTTGGAAGAGGCAGCTGACAAGCCTACCATCATCATATTGCTTGGCCAGTTTGTAGAAAGTGAGTATCAGCCATGGGGGACACAGAACTTAACATGTTTGCTAAATGCATTAGCAAGAGTTACATATGAAAACAGTAAAAGCTCCGAATTCCCAACTCTAAAAGTACAAGTGCATTTTTTGAAGACTGCCACCCACGACCCTCTTCCAAGGCTAGCAAGAACTTCCAGTGTCCCTTGGGTGTCCCTTGGAGCAGTTTGCCGAGCGGCACGCTCGCTTCAGCAGAGAGACGTTGCAGAGCGGCGCTGGGAGGATGTGGTTTGTGTGACTGAAGAATGAAACCCTGAGCTGCCGGCTGCCATCAGGGAGCCGCTCTGCTCAGCTAGGCTGCCCAAAGGGTAAGGATTTTCTTTGTAATGTCCCAAGACAGAGAACAGTAGAAGCTATAGATCTCGCAGAATTCCTCCCCTCCACATGAGGGTAAATCCTCAGTCATTACCTCTGCATGAAGGCAGCCCTCTGCACTAAGGTGCTTCAGGAGAATGGTTTTTTGAGCAGCAGCCCCGCTGGAAACACTCTCCACTTGAATAAATGTTTCATTGACTCTCAGGATAACTGTAGTTGTCCACCTAGCACCTTATCCCTTCTGACCTGCTCTCACTGCTGCAGCAACAGGGATCAACAGAGGCCAGATAAGGACCCATTACAGCATGTCCACTATTCACAGAAGTGACAAATTCTTATGTTTGAAAAGGAACTTAAGTGCAGTTGGAGCTCAGGAGGTGAAATTGTCACTGGTCAGCTTATATTTAACTCACCTGAACTGTTTTCACAGAGCTTCATATTTCCAAAAAGCAAACAATTAGTAGAGTGCTTTTTTTTTTTTTTCCCCTCACTCTAAAATGCCACATACAGTAGCCATATTTAGTGCGTAAAAACAATGGTAAACTACGTTCAAAGATAAAACCTCCCTCTTAAAAATATCCATTTTAGGTCAACATTGAAGCACGTCAACAAAGTATGCAAGAAGCCTGACTTTCCCATGCTTCAGTTTCTAAGCCAGCTAGTATCACTTCCTTTGGCTAGACTTAACTGATCCGAGGCAAAAAAATGCCCCTAAACTGACAACTTGCACAGTAATGCCCCAGGAAACAAAAAGGGGAGGACATAGGAGACTTGGTGCCAACTTTGCAAAGAAACCCTGGATAGAAGGGGGACCTGATGAAAAGGACAACATCAAAACGGGTATCTCGCCCTCAGTAGGTCTCTTAACGTGATAAGCACAGTATCAACGGGTGCAGCATGTCAGAGCAGATAATGCCAGAGCAAGTCCAGGCAAGGTCCCGATCTATACACTCCCCCTCTCAGAACTCTCACAACTAAAAGGAGGCCAGCACGAATTTAAACTATTCCACCACACAAAACAAACCTGGTGAATATCAGTGTGATGAGGTACAAATGTCAGAAAACTGGATAGATTTGTCTTCTTCCTTATGTGCTGCATTCAGCAGCATTTCAGTGTGACCCTCAGTGAGGTTCCAAGTCAGTTATCCACCCTCCTGATAAGCCGGGAGCTCCGGATACTGTCCTTAATCCAACACACACACACAGATACCTGCAGTCTGTGCATTTGCTACAGACCTTCAAGAGGTTAGAGCTGAACTTGTGTCACCACCAGCCTCAGCCAAACGACCAAGGTGTAGTTGGGAAGGAAGCAGTTTTAAGGAAAGGAACTTCCCCGTGAATGAGTGGATTCACACGTGGGAAGGTTCTCTGCCATCAGAGCCTCATCTTGTCAGGTTAGAAGACTTAACCTTCCAGCAATGCACACTCAGCAAGAGGCAGAGGCCTCCTGTCTCCCTTGAAGAGCTCTCAAGCCAAGTAAAGGTTTGAGGGAGTTTTAGGTCACCTCCCTAGTACAGATTTGTTTTCAAATGGTGACAGTAAAGGGAATTTTGGTATCTGCAACACACCGAGAAGCTTCTCTAAGCAAGAAGCAACACATTCTCCTGGTTCACTGCTTTTGAGAATTTTAGGTTCCAAAATGAGCTATGCATTTGCCTGAAAAGCATCAGCTGATGAAAAGGAAACAGATTATAACATCTTTAAATATTAGGCATTTCTAGGTCTAGAAAATATTTTGTAAGATACCTTTGTAAGATACCTTTCCTTCCTATATTGCAGTCTCTTCCAAGAACCTCTCCATAGCCTTATGCAAGCAGCAGCTATCAAGACTTTAAGTAATTAAAAAGTTCCAAGTGAGAGAGACTAGACTTATCTCTGAATAAGCAGACTCACAATTATCACATTATTTAATAGCAATTACAGGACAAGGGGTAGAGCGGTCTTAGCAAGGAAATTATATTTAGCTTCCCCATAAATGAGTGGGAAAATATTTCCTTTATGTTCTGCCATCAAGGAGCTTTCAGACAAAACAGAACAGAGACTCCCAAACACATTTGCAGGACTCTGCTTCCTGCTCAAACTGTTCTCCTGGGATTAAGAAGGGGAAGTCAAATGGCTTAGGGTTTCATTTTCTTTAAACTTTATTTAAAAAAAAACTGTGCATTTTGGAACAATATATGCAGCGTATCCTCCCTTTCTGGGTCAGTCACTCTGTTCCAATAAAAGCATATTGCCTGCCTGAGGGCAGGGAAGGCAAGTGAACTGCGATATGCAAGAGCTGTAAGGCCCAGATTGCCTGCCCAGCTTCTTCATTCTCGGGAAAGATGGCAGACAAAAAATTACCAATAATATATTTTTTTAAAAATCCAGCTTTTGTTTTGTAGAATTGTGCATAAGAATAACAAAAAGGGAAATTATATGTTTTCCCCAAAATATATAAGTATTACAGGTTTCTTGGAAAGTGACACAAAGTATTAAAGTCATTTTCCTCCATTCACACCATGGTGATGATGGGGATCCCCTATTGGCCTGTTAAGTTATCCAATGATTTCCAGTATCTTAGAAAAGAAGACTGAGAGCAGACAGGCACGGGCACCTTTTATTGGTTGTTCTCTGCTTTATTTGAGCTGTTTTCTTGCAGCTTGTCCCCACACCTAACAAGGTTTTGGCTACTGTGCCCGCATTTTGCTATGAAAAAAGCGGCAAAAATACTCTTAGATTTGAGAATCATGGAGCAAGATGCCTGCAGCTTAACACCAACAATAGATGCAGGGAGACAGTTCATTGCTTGCTGAGCTCTTCCTCCACAAACAATCTTCTTTAATGCGCATTCACCCTGCTATCCCCAAAAAGATCATCCAGAAATAAACTGAAAAAATCTTATTTTGATGTATAAAGCTAAACACAGGTCTTGATCAGCTCCAAGCAGCCACTTTCAACTGCATGGTAAGTTCCTATTTTACTGTAATACAGTCCTGCCTTCTATTATTTTCCGTCAACAAGGCGGCGTCCTGATGTATGTAAGAAAGTGAAGATTGTCACCTCATTCCTCAGAAGCAGCACAAAGGTCAAAAACTAACAGGTAGCAGAAGTCAGACAGATAATTATGGGAATTTTAGAAGTTATCACAGCACTTCACATGAAGTGTAGCTACTGTGAAAAGAATGCCCATGAAGAGCACTATGGCAATGAGAGCAAGATATTAAAAAAAAAAATCCAAATTTCAGAGGCATAAAATCCAAAATGCATGAATACATAAAAGCCAATTATAACTGTTCATAGCGAACATTTAACACAAAGATTCAGCTGTAGGGCATCAATGTCACCCTTTCACCTTCTCCAAGTTTATCTCTAACGCAAGAAACTATCATACGATTTAAAGGAGAATCCTTTTTTCTGTCCTCAAAATTCTAGTGACCTGGAAACAGAATTAGATGTAGCCACCTGCTTGCACACTTGCTGATAATTTAGAAGAGTGAAGGTTCCCCCAGCCCCAAATCAACAGTCTGAAGCAGCAAGTCAGACTTTTATGTTGCTCGGAGAAATGATTAGGTGAGATGAGCCTTCTTTCAAAGACAAAGCTGGTAGATGGAGTTATCAGTTCTTACAGAAGGAAGCTATCAACAATAGTTTACAACAACCTGGCTGAAACAGTTTCACTTGATACTGAAAGAATTAAGTCCTCCTGTGATTTTACACAAAATCACTATACTAGAGCACAGTGTATGTTGAAGCAACTCCTCTTCAAAGTGTTCTTCGAAAGACTTATATACGCTAAGCCTGCGAAGCTAAAAAGCAGACTCATGCAAGCCTCTTTGGAACATGGCAAGCTCAGAGGACAGAGGTCTTCATATGCATTAAAAAGGCAGCCAACTCCTTTACCAATTTTTAGCACTCTAGGAACAACTACCTTCAGAAATGATACTTAAAGTTTGCATTAAGAAGTAATAACAGAGGAAGAAGCCACACAAATTCAACAAAAGTTTGACACAAAATAGAGAAGCAACCAACTCTAGTGCTCTAACAAGGGCTGAAAGGGCTTAGTTAGGAAGTTGTAGCAGGAAATGCAACAGTTTTGAGTATACTCAAACGACAGCAATTCAGGGCTAATATGATCAATACCACTTAGACTTTAGACTGCAAGAAAAGTATGAAAATTTGAAAGTAATTATGAGAAGCAGAGTTAGGTCAGGAAGACAGAGCCACCCGTTTTCCACATAGGGCACCAAAGGATTTGCACTGATTAGCAGAACAGCTCACATCCCAACAAAGCATGTATGGAAATGTAGGGAAGCTGGCTGGCTAGCTGTTCCCAATGGAAAAGCCTTAGAGAATACCATTAATATTTTGTATATATAAAATACCCAACAAGGAAGGAGCTACGCATCAAAGTAGGAGAAGGCCAAGAGATGTATTTCATAACAAGGTATCTTAAATCCAAGAAATCTACGGAAAAAGGAAGAATGGAGAGGATGAAGGAGTCGGAAGTATTATGGGCACCGTTTTCCTCATGGAGGTAGGTACAAAGCAGCCTCTGAAGTAACACAGACCACTAGTGTTTATAGCAGAGAGATGCAAGTGGAATTAGTCTATGTTGCTAAATAAAAATGCCTTAAAAAGGGCATGGGAGGAAAAAAAGAAGAAAAAACGAAAGTGTTCTGACAGCTAAAATGCTGCTGGGGCAGGCAGGACCTGTCAAGTAGCTGATCTAGTTTCAGAAGAGGTTACCTAACACAACAAGAAACATTTTCGGAGTAGCTGCCTTTTTTATCTCCCCCCGCCACACACATAATGGAAGCAACTGTGGTTTCAACTTTTCCCCCCGAAGCATTTGCAAACGAGACATAACAGCAGTGTGATAACGCATGAGGTTTATAGGAGAAAAGCCAACGGTGAGCTGAACATAAAGAAAGTGAAAGCATGGTATTGGTATTTTCATCCTTAATTTAAATATTCAAACGAAGCCACATAACTGGTGAGCAGCAAGGCAAGGGGGTTAACAGGCAGTTTTTGCCACAGGCAGTGCTGAAACAAGGGCCTGCCCCAGTTTAGAGCAGCATTTGAAGCTCAGGTCTCCAGAGCAGCCTCGCTCCAGGAGCCGGGGCAGCTGCGGGGCATCTCCTCCCTGCCGCGGCCTCGCGCCACGTTATTTCAGCTGAAATTTTGGAATGTGAAATCTGGAATTGCCTTGGAGATTTAGCGAGCATTTAAAACGGGGGAACGGGGGGGAAAAGGGGACTAGAGCCGTAGCTCTTCCCCAAGGAAGGCCCATGGAGCAGGGATGCCCAGAGGGTGCTGCCTGGGTCAGTCGCTCCGGAACAGCCGCAGCGGCGCGGGCGGCTTCCCCGCACGCCTCCCGCCTCTGCCCCGCGGCCGGGAGGGCGGGAATCGCCCCGGGCTGCTCCGCGGGGGCCGAGCCTCTGCCCGGGCTCCGGCCGCAGCCCCGGGGCAGCCCCCAGCCCGGCGGCGGGGCGCGGGGAGGCTGCACCGGGAGGAGCGGGAGGCGCCGCTGCCCGCACGGAGCTGTCAGGGCCCGGCGGACGGAGGGAGGGGGGGGGTAGAGAAGCGAACGGTCTGCGCGCGCATGCGCGGCACGGCCGCGCGGCGGACCCCAACGGCGGCGCTGCCCCGAGCGGCGGCCGCGCGCGCGGGGACTCACCGAGGCGCAGGGGCTGGAGGTGGCGCTGGGGGTAGGCGAGCGCTGCACCGTCACCAGAGCCATCGAGGCGCGGCGGGGGGCCCCCCGTGCGGCCGCCGGGGGCCTTCACTCCATGGCGGGGGCCGGCGGCGGGGCGGGCGGCGAGGGGGGAGCGGAGGTGGCGCCGCGCCGACCACAGGGGGCAGCAGCTCCGCGCGCGCCCGCAGCCTCTCGCCGACTGAGGCGCGCCCGGGCTGGGCCGGCCGGGCACAATAAGGCGCCACGGCGCATGCGCCACCTGTCAGCGCCGCGCCGCCCCCGCGCCGCGTTAACCCCTGAGGCGCCGCCGCGCGGCCGGGAGAGCGGCCGCTCCGCTCCCCGCTGCCCCGGCCTCTCTCCCCGCTGCTCCGGCCTCTCTCCCCGCTGCTCCGGCCTGAGGCGGGTTTCTTTAGCCCCAGCTCGACGGCGGGGTGGATGTGACCGCGGGCGGCCTCGGGAGGTAGGAGCGGTGTTTCATGGGCCCCCTGGTTCTGGCGAGCGGCCCTTCTCGTGGCACCTTTGCGCCTCGCTGATCTTGGCTGGCGTTGGGTTAGGGGGCAAAGTTGGCTCTTGCCCCAGGAATTCTTTTTCACACATCAATTGATGCGCTTGGAGACCAACACTCGCCCCGCCCCAAAAAGAAAAAAAAAAGAAAGGTCTAGTAACTTAACTTCATATTTCTTGATATTTTAAGCTTAAGAATATCCCCAGAATGCAATCCTGCTTGGAAGTTTGCGTTCTGAGAGAAAGTTGCCCAATGCTGTCAAGCCGATTTATGACTTGTGGTTTTCAGCCTGGTGCTGCCCATTTGAGGAGGTGTTAGCACGGAGGCCATTGGGATCATGCCCTGGCTTGGGTCTCTAATGGAAAACCCTACGTGTGCTAAACAGAACCCACGGTCGGTACCAGGGAGCAAGCACGGTCCAGAGCGCACATTAACACGTTGGTTCCTTTCAAGCGTCAGGTTTCTGTTGCTTCTCTCTGTTCCTTGAGGTGCCTGGACTGTGAGGGACTCCCTGGTAAAAAGCCCCTCTGGTGTGTCCCTGCAGCCAGGGTAACCATCAGGGAAGAGCTGTGTGAAGCTCTGGTAACTGCCTCACCTTGCTGAAGAATCAGGGTTCATAATGAGGCGTTTTGCCTCCTGGTGGACGAGAGAGGATGAAAGACTCGCTCATTAAAGGAGGCTGGAGCTGGGCTAGGAAGGGAGGGTTGCTGCGGCTCTGAGAGATGCACAGCAAGGCCACGAACATGAAAGTGTCCAGAAGAGCCCCATGAGGGGAACAAGCAGCGACCCACACGTAAACAGAGTCCTGCCCTTTATAACCATCATGTTATTATTTTGAAACACAATACTTATGGAAAGCATGCTTGTGTTGCACTGTGATTTATGGAACAGAGGTTAAGAAAATACCTTCCAGACGTCTTCTAAATTAGTATCCTGCTATTTCTAAATATTCTGTAACTTCCCAACAGAACAATGGCTTTTTTTTGCATGGCCTCCTGCTATCCCTACTTCCCCATTTATTTATTAAAGGCCTTATCTTTTCTGTGGGCTAATCTACAGCACAGAAGTGGTTTGGGTGTATCTATACAGATAGATTGGCAAAGACTGCTTCAAATGAAGTCTTCTACTACTATAGATAAAATATCTTCTGAAAAAAAAAAGATTTACATGCAAAAGAATGGTTTCGTGAGTTGCAGGTACCTAGTGAATGTGTATATGATTTTTCTGCACATGTGACTTGTATGGCTAGGCCAGTAAGATTGTTAGGTGTGGCTACTGAAAAGAAACACAGACTCAAATGCTTGGCATATGCTACACGTTGGCAATGCAAAGCATCACTAAGTTCTGCAGAAAGATAAGCTTTGTGGTTCCAGAGCTCTTTGCTGAGCTTACAGCCAAGTGCTTCTGCATGCTCCCGTAGAGTTTTTGCCATGATTTTCAGGGGAGGCAGGACTCGCATTTGAGGATACAAAATATTTTCTCTCTGGCATATGACAGGAATCCTAATGTTACTCACCTATCTTTGGAGTAATTATTATTATCTGGTTGTTGTTTCATTTCCAGCAGGTAGGTTCCTGCAGACACAGGTCGGCTTTCAGACGTATCTCGCTTTCATTCAGATATGTCTGTATTGATAAAAGCACACTACAAGTTCCTAGAGTATTCATGCAATTCCCTCACCTGGGACTGGTGGTTCATTCTGAATTTTGAGAATTAGTCACGCAGGGATTACTTTCAAGAAATGATTATTTAAACCACCTTCCAAAAGAGATCTTTGTCTAATTTTCATATATCCTGTGGCCCTTCAGTTATTTGAACAGCAAACATTTTTAAAAATCATTTACCACAAGTAAATAATGTAGTTGATATCTACAGTTAGATGGAGGTCCAACATATCAGTTGTTAACTACAGTGATCAGAGATTGCAGTGGTTCTTCAAGCCATTAGAAAGGTATCATTTGCATGTGCAATTGTTTTTAGCAGTAGAATTTAAATGTGGAGGAGGAAGCTATAAGGCAGATGCATTCTGATTGAAAAGAGCAATTAGAGGGCAGTCTGTGGTCACAGCATCATGGCTAGTGCAAAAAAGAGACTGGAAGCCTGTGGCTATATTCTCCCAAGTGGTGAAAACACCATGGTCAGCACCTGGTAGCTTTAGCCCAATAGATCTTTTAAAGCATGAGAAACTATACATGAGCTGTGTGGGTTTTTTTTTTTTTATGCATTCCTAAAATTGAATTTTTTTCTTTATTTAATAAACCACAAATATTTCTCTGGCTAGCACAATTTATTTTTGTTATTACTACGTGTCAGGGCTTTATTGCATAATCTTGGCATCGGCTGCAAAAGGCAACAGAATGCTCCCAAAATGCATCTTATACAGAAAAACAGAAAAAGATAGAAGAGGCAATTCCAGCAAAACATCTGTGATGACATATTCAGCCCATTATTTTGTCAACAGTGCAAGTATTTGGTGGCATAATAAAAAGATACACTTTGCTTTGTGAAAACATTAAGAGATAACAGCCAAGTTAAGTAAGGTACAATTAAGGGATTGCTAAACCCATGGGATTCAGCTTTCAGAAAAATAAAAATAGAACTATTTTCCTACGTTCTTCCAAGTTTTGTTTGTAGTTCTATGGGAATTAAACAATAGCTTTAAAGAAAGTGAGTATTTTTTAAAACTAATGCACAATAAAAAGATATGTAAGTTAACTATAATAGCAATAAAATTATGATATGCAAAGGAGAAAAATCAAGCTCACTTGGCGGCAAAAAAACAACTTATTCATGGCCAGCTTGCTTTGAGGGGAAAAAAAGCACAATCCACCTTAAAGATTCATTTTATATTGCCGTGCACCAATTTTGTGCTTCATTTTTTTGGCATAATCAAGTTTTATTTCAACACATCTTGGAAATGAACTACAATGAGCATGTTTCCTTTTGATACGTGTTCTTTTTCAAATATTATGCTGTGTAACATCAATGAAGTCACTGAACAGACACCTGATTTATGTTAGTATAAATGAGAGCAGCATGGATGTTCATAGACTATTTTGCTTTTCCCTTCTCCTTACCCTTTGTTCCATAGTGTTCTTCACGAATATAAAAATAAGAGGAATTATTTAAAAGTGATTCATCAAGTTCCTTTAGATTCTGGGTTGACGGCAGTCATCTTAAGAAAGGGTTCTGTAGGTTCCTCCCTATTTAGTGCTGTACCTGCCTTTCCTAACAGGCTGATAGTGACACAGTTTTTTTAAAAAAAAGAACCTAAAAATGTCAATTAAAATTTGGTTTGTAGCTAATTGCTTTTTATCTCAGATTCTCACATCTGTTTGATACAGGCCCCAGTTTAACATGTAATTCTACGGATTTCTGGCAGTTCTGGGCTGAATCCATGAGCCTTAAATCTGCAGGTGAACTCCTTGCCACTAGGCACTTGTGGATTCTCTCTCTGACTGTGTCCCCTTGGTGTTGTCTGTCGCCATTCATAGTCTTTTTTCTTCTTTCTTTTTTTTCAGTCATGTGTTGCAATGATCTAAGTTCTGTACTGAAGAATATACTGGGCTGGCAAAGCCAAAAGACAACCTACAGCTTTTCTGAGTCGTGGATGAGACATAGCAACCTTTGGGATTATTGCCTAGCAACAGCAAACACACACTGAGGAGTAAAACTTACAGTCCAGCTCTACAGCAGGATTGAGAAATCCCTAATTCAAGTTTTTTAATGGCTGAGAACAGATGGACATATATTTAAATTTCTACTCATTTGCAAAACCACTCTGAAAGCAGGAGGAATAAGATCTATTTTTATACCTGCTCCAAAGGTAAGAAAAACAGTTCTTTAGAGTTTCAGAAAACAAAAGGGAAAGTATTTTTTAATTTTAATTGAAAATTAAAAGATGATCAAATGTTCAAAGGGTATTGGGCACATTGATTAGTGAGATAAATATTCTCCATGAAACACTTTAAGGAAGAGCAAAACTATTTCTGAGCAGCAGCAGAGAAAAAGAAGTTGGACTCAGTTTTTGAAAGGACTTATGTAATTCAAATATTACCAAAATATTTATCTGGACAGATTTTAGTCTTTCCTTGCCCTATTCCAGGCATGTAAATTCCTAAGACAATAACAATGAAACTGTAAAAATCTTACTTGTGAATATATTTGTTTCTTGTACAGAAAACGGGGAGATGATCATTTTGTACCTGCAGGGATTCCAGCAAGAATATTTCTCTCACAGAAAAGGAGCCAGGAAAGTGGCATCCTACTAAATAATGAAAAGCTTATCTTGCACTCAGCTTGAACAAAGGCTTACAGGAAACTTTATATCACATTTCAAATTTCCTGGGTGTTCCTAAAGGTTGTTTCTGTGTCCTATGCTTACTATTATTTGGACAATCAATCCAGACTCCACTTGGGAATGTCATAGGCCTTGAGACCTTTGTCTGTTATATCTATTATGGGCCAAATTCTCAGTTATCTCTAAGTTCCTTCATTCCTTCCTTGTCTGTTTTTTCTCTCCTAAAAATTAGAGCAATGGGCTTGGTTCTTTATGACCTGCTTCTATTCTTGGAGTTATGCCAGTGTCATGGAATGGAGATAGAGCAGTTACACTTAGTTTTGTCTTTAATGTGGGAACATAGGTGTGTTTATAAACACCAATCCTCACAATCATCCAGTGTAGAAAATAAATTCATAATCCTTCAGAGTCAGCCACCTCATAGAGTGCAGTTGCCCCTTTAACATTGCACAGAAACTTAGAATCCTAGTAAAGGATGTTAAAAAATAATGTAAGTATTTGAAACTGAGAACAGTTTATTTTGGCACAACAAGACCAGTTGATTTGGAATGTGACCAGGACATTTGGTTAACACCCTGCTTTGAACCAAAAAGAGTCTGGTTTTACAGCTTATTGAAAAAAAAAACTCACCTAAGCAAGAGCAATTTGACAGGGTTGACAGGTTCGTCTTTCTGCTATTATAAATCTGCAGTCCTTTACATCTCGTGTCCTTTGGTGGGAAAAACAGCTACCATTTTTTGAAGACTCTGTTTGGATCAGGCAGGCGCCTTGATCCATAAATCTGTCTCACTCCCGAGCAGGTAATCATTATTCCAAACAAATGACTGGAAGATGCCAGCAAGCCCATTCGGAAAACAGATGCAGAAATTTAGTGCCATGAAGCATCCTACCTATCCAAGTGGTATTTGGATTCACAGTGGTTATGAACCAGAAGGTCAACATCCTGGTAATTACCTTGGTGTGCCAGGAGGACCATAGATCACATTTGTGCATTTCCTGGAAGGCTAAACCCTCTGCAGAAACACTACAAATGCTTAAGTATGAAGCAAAACACATCAGAAGCAATAGTATTGCTATGGATACTGAAAGGCCTTAGTGAAATGCACTTTCAAATACAATATTAATATCACCATTCCCTTGCTGCTGTTTAACTCTGGGCTTTTTTTTTTTTCAGCATGCTGGTGATTTTTCATGCTTTGAATTAAGTAGTTAAGCTACATTCTGCAGCATTTTGTATATGTAAATCCCATTACAGATGCTTTTAATTTTGTATGGAGACATACAGGAATATTTTTCAAATTGTACGTCATGGGAAACTTACTTTCTCCTCGATATTTCTCAGAATAAACCTTCTAAGAAGAAAATAGTTTGTGAAACTGTAAAGGGAGATAGCGTCTCTCTGAAGTCTATCTTCTACAAAACGATGTACAAGATTAAATGGTGGTGGACAGCTTAATTTCAGAGTTCAATGTATAGTTACCTTTCCTTAGGAGCTCTGCATTCTCTGTGTTCCTTATTACCTTTAAAAATACGCAGAGGAAACAAAATTGCAAAAGTCGAATTTAAGTAGCCTATAGGGCAGGCCTCCACACTGCGGGAAACTGTGGAAAAGTTGAACTTTTCTGCAGGAAAAGTTGAAGATAAAATGGTAATTGAGGATAGCAAAAAGGGGGAAAAAATGCACAGATACAGAAATCTCATTCCCAGGCATCTGGTACTTTGCATGGTTTGCTTCCTGATTCTCCTCTCTGCTGGAGTTCCTGGAGGCAAATCCTAACAGAAATAATGACATTAGGAGTTAGAGAAATACAGTAGGGGAAGGACTTCTGAAGACTGTTCTCTTCTTGTTTCCTAACTCACTAAGTGACCTGAAATTAATCATATGTCTTTTGTGTCTCAGTTTTTTTATTCCATAAAAGATGAACACAGTTATTTAGTTGCGCTGTCTCCAAGGGCTGTTGTGATACATAATTAATCTTTATAAATCATTTACTGATCTTTGAAGTAAAGGGACTGTATTTATTTAAGAACACAAAGCAGCAGAGCATAAAAAAGAACGCAGAGAAATATCTATTAGTTATTTCCTAACTAGAGACTTGCTTCCTGTGTCACCTGTTAGGATACTGCTGTATCTTGTGGCATTATATAACATACTTGTGTGCTTTTCTGTGTCACGATGCAGGAAGCATGGCTGCCGAGCCAGAAGAAGCAGCCCAAATTCCAGGTCAAAAATTCCCCAAACACGGAGATAAGAATATAACTGTCACAGAAATGAAGACAAATCAGGGGAGTGATAAGCTACTGTGTCTTAGCAATTATGCTCCATGGAAAGAGTTTTTCTATGAAAAGGTGCAGCAGAGAACTTTGAGTCTGCAGGAGACAAAGCTGAAAATGTTTCAGGAGCAAAAGGCAAAAGAAGAAAAGGTAAAAAAGAGAGGACCCTGTGACTGGCTGCCCAAGGACTGGTTTAGTGAAGAGAAATGCTCACTGGATACTCGCACCTATTTGCTTGACAAGCTCCTACCTACATTAATCCCAGGCGTGGAAAAGCTGTTAATGGAAGTGGAAAGAAAGAATGTGCTTGCAGCAGACAAACACCCAACCAATTTTGACCCAATTATTTTTCTTGGAGAATATCTGATGAGGCATAACCCCAAGTCTGATATTTTTACAAAACCAGGCCCATATGTGAGAGGAATGAGGATGGTCACAGAGGAGCTAAAAATCGAGGTGCCAGATACAACATCAAACAGGTGAGGGAGTTGAAAGTGTGGCTGATTGCAAGACTTCAGCTGGTGTTTCTGTCTCTATTTTATGAAAGGAATGGAATGATGACAGTCTAGTTTGCAAAATATGAAACTAATTGCACCTTGTGGAAGACAGTGCCGGAAATGATAGTTGCCTCCTTCTTAAACACTGAGAAGCAGGACAAATGCCTGACCATGTCACATAGTATGAAACAACAGTCATTCCTATATAAAGAAATATTCTGCCCTTCACAGGTATATAATACCTCCTTTGATTCTATCTTAACTACCTGTGTGGAATGCAAAAAAAACCTTTTGAACCAGTCTTGAACCAGTCTAGGTTCCTCACAGTAGTTCTTTAGGACATATTATTGGTATCAATGGACTATGGATTCTTCAGACCATTTATTTTATATTCTTTCAAACTTAATGGAGAGATGAGCCTTAGTTCTTATTCAGGATGTTTTCGCTTTACCAGACCAAGAGCAATATTGTCCTGGTATGGAAAGTCCTTGTCTCAGAATGTTTGCTTCCTATTTTAACAGGAAGATGGATCTGAAAGGAAAGCATAAAGTAAAAACACTAAAGTAAAATGCTATTTTTATTTTATTGTCTGTCCCATGTGTGGTGTATATTTATTGCTTCAGGATAATATTTAGTGAATATTGGATGATCTTACGATATGTAACAGTTACAATGTGAGTGCATTGGGTGAACAATAATGCTTCCATTTTAATTACATTGTTTGGAAAAATATAGAAGTGAACATTTATGTTTATAGATGACCCAGGGGTGATTGTGGATGATGTAAAATATACTCATTACTACTAGAACATTTTATTCTGTACCTGTGTGTAGAATAATGATTGTTTGAATGGCTGTCTCTTTTGTTTGCATAAATAGTACATACAGCTTGAAAATTGGTTTCAGTCAGGAATTAGGGAGGTAGAATGTTAGCATGTCTTATGCATGACTATAGATGAAGATAATTGAAGTTCTCAGTATTATAATGAATAAAAGAATATGTTAAATTTTTCTCTCTCCACTCTCAGTCTCTGTCTCTCTATAGTCTACATACCATTATAATTCCTAGGCACGTGCCCTATACGAATGCAATTAAAGCCATGTGATAAATGAATCTCACACAGTCACTAATGTCTTTTTCCCACATAGCATAAAATAAATATAACTGTACTGAAAATACTCAGTATGTGAGAGCTCAGCTTTTTGGCTTTTCCTAATAGAGAGGTGTGTAATACTGAAAGCAAAGGTGGTAAAAGATTCTTTTACAAGACACAGTTATATTGGAAATGCCAATTTTCTGAAACAAATGATCTGTGGAAACATCTGGTTTTCAGTGAACTTTCACACAAGCACAGACTGTTGCGGGGGAATGCTTGGGATCCCAAGCTTGCCAAGCCTTTGTTTTGGGGGCTGTTTCATCACTCATACTGCCTCACAGAAGGACACCTGGTTACTGGAAGTTTAGGACCATATCTGTTTTCCTTTGAGGAAAAAAAAAAGTATTTAGAATAATATTTTTTCGTTTTAATTTTTATCCTGCTGAAAATTTTAAATCCTCCTACCTTTCATTGTGAATCAGAGCTTATTTCTGGAGAGGTCACACTTCCCTGCAGCACGAAAAGTGCTGGCTATCCAGCGACTTATCTTGGCATTGTGCTGGTAATTCCATGTTCATGTGTAAAGCCAGGTTCTCAGTTTTTAGCTGTGGAAGATTCAGAGCTGATGCACAGGAAGTGACTTACAGGAGCTGCAGAGATCAATCTGTCTGTGGTCAACACGGCCAAGAGGTTCACATAGCTGTAGCTGTAATAGGTTTTGCATATCTGCTGGTGGTATTACCATGGGATTTGCGTTCTCAGGAGCTCAGGATTTCCGTATTTGTGGTGGCACTGTATTGTCGGGGTTATATAGGCTTCTTAAACCACAGCAGCACAGAGGATCTTACTGACATCGTGTAGCATTTTGAGATTCTTAATATGAGTCACTAGCTTTTTAAATAGGAAGAAAACAAAGGGAAAAAAGAAAAAAAAAAAAGAATGCCAGGCTGGGCTCACAATCTCTCTCATAAGCATCAGAAAGATCAGGAGTGAAATTCTGACCCCAGTGGAACTCATGGAAGCCTTGACATTACCTTCACCAAAGACAGGATTTCACCACATGTACTTATCTAAAGTTTACTAATCCTCAGTGAGTTTTTCTCAGGCTTCCTCCAGCCTCTCTTTACTGGTGGAGTCAAGGAATGTGGGAGAACAGATGGAAGAAATTCATTAACTGAATGGATTGATACCTGAAACAGAGCCTGTATTTGTCCAAGGACGGCTGTCCTGTCTGAGTCAGCCGTCCCTGTGTGGGAGTTAGGCGGCTGTCTTCCTGAAGAAACATGTCTCATTCTGCAGGGAGAAGTCACCATCCTGCCATCTCATCTTTTCCGAAAGTGTCGATACTGGAATAAGCTCATTGTGCCATGGGTACCCAGCACCTAAAAACCTCTGTGATAAATGGCCATGAAGAATAGGCATCTAGTGATGAAAATGACTGGGATCAAAGCGTGTTGTTACAACTTGCTAAACAGGCCTTATTATTTATTACTGCAAATGTCATTGTTTTTATAAATTCTAGAATAAATCCAGTGCAACAGAAGATACCAGGGATAGTATCAGCCCATCTTCCTGCAATATGTGAAAAACGGGGAGGAATGAGGAAAACCTCTGGGAACAGCAATAGTGGGTTTTTTTGTTGTTGTCGTTGTTGTTTTTTTCAGATCATTCTCTCCCTGTGATCTGATCCTTTGGCTTTTAACATTTGGAGCATTAATAATTTCCTAAAGGTTTTATTTCCATTTCATAAATGAAGAAAGTCAAAACCAAAGCATTATTTACTATAATTACTTTCTAAATTGTATGCCCGTGTCCTACAGGTTGGCAAGGATGAAGTTTGAGGCAAGGAGCAAACGTAATCAAAGGGAGCAGGTGGAGAATATAAAGTCTCAAGTGAAAGAGAAGAGAAAGGAGGCTCTGGCAATTCAGTTCAAAGAATGGACAGTGGATGTCAGTGGGAGAATACCAATCGCACTGGTAACTAGGGAAGATATTTGCTAATGTACTGCTACATTTATTCTAGATAAGAGGAAAAGGGAGTTTGTGATAGTGCAGTGTGACCTGGCATATTAATGAAGCGGAAGGATGGGTAGTGGTGCTGATCTGACACCCCAGAATCAGGGTGCAAGTTGGTATCTGTCATTTAGCTCTAATTTACCATATGCACATGGAAGGATTTCAATGCCTTCTCCACAGAGGTCTGGGGAGGTTAAACACACCTTGAAGTGCTCAGATCCTTCCCTATAGGATGGTATTCGGTGCACCTGGTTATGCCTCAGAATCCCCTTCAGAAGGTCTGGGCAGCCACTCTTGCTCTCCTATAGCATCCGTTAAATCTTGTTTATACCTCTATCAAGACTGCAGCCCAGAAAAGATGAGACTTGAAATTATCTTTATACATCTCTTGGTATCAATACCTTACCTACAAGTCACATATATCCCTTAGGAAAATTTCCTATGGCTACACGGGGTACAGCATAGACAATGTCTACTTTTAATAGGACCTGCCTATTTGTGGTAGGAAGCCTGGCAGACCCACAGAACTGGTCATTCAGGCTGATTTATTTTAGTAATTACCTACTGTTGTCTGCATGAAACAGACCTTTGACTATTACCTTGATTTGTAGGTTCAGAGTGCCCTGAGGTCATTTCTGGATGTCATTGCTTCTACTTCCATAAGCGCAGGAAAAGGTAAATTTTTGAGTGTCTTTAGTTTTATTTCTATGGTCTGAACTCTGATGCAGACTGGGGGCAAACTGCAAACACATTTGATCATGACAAAGAATCTGTAAGGGTAGTGACATGAGGTAGGACACTAACCACAGATCTTCAGGCAGACTGGAAAGAAATTGAACCAACTTGTGGTTCATCAGTATGATATTGAGAAGAACAAAGAGAAGTTTAAAAAATCTTTCAGGGAGATAAAAGACCAGATACAGGCCCTATCCATTTATATACTGCATTATCCCAACATTGCCATGTGCATATCACCATTTTCATTGTAACAACCTGCATTTTCACCTTCACGTCTTGGTTCCTGACGCTTGTAAGGCCTACGGACAGCTTGGCATATTGGGAGGTGGGGAGAAAAGATGCTATCAAAAAAATTGGAGTCTGCCAATATTATTGCCATTTATAGTTTTGGGAAAAATGCTAAAAATTAACTGACATATTCCTCAAAATATAGCCATTCCCTTTGCCAGTCACGGGCATGCTAGTCACATAAAACACAAAGGCCTCTATATCAGAGCAGTCAGCATAGAAAGGATTTCCATAATGCTGATCCTCTTTATAGTTTACACTTGACCTCCCTTAATATTCTTGATTGAATAGATACAGCTAGAAACATTGAAGTGGCAACATACAGCCTGCTGCCAGCCCTTTACATAGATAACGTATAATAATCATCAATAATAACAGATCTGCCTTTGCAGGATGAGAGATAAGCAGGGCATCTCCAGACTGTATTGCTGCTTGCTGCTGAAATAACCTTGTCTAGAGCTTGCCTTTGCTCAGCCCTTTCTATATTAGAGAACTGTTCCTCTAAGTAACCCTCCTAGATTGGTAGCATGTTATGCAAATGCCAGCCACAGCCTTTGTGCTTCTGGTGTGGTGGCTGCAGCTCTTGAGTCTTTCCAGGAGGCACAGGTACATGAAAGTCCAGGGGAAGTTTCTGCCCTGACATTTGCTCTGTAGGTGCTGCAGGTGCTTTATGCCATATTTCACTGATAGCTTTGCTCTATTTCTTAGTGTAGTGAGTTTTCATTCCTAATATACTGTAAAATTAATAACCGAGAAATAATCCCAACAAAAATAGCATGCATAGAGAAATCTGTGTAGATATTTGACGTATCTTCTCAATTCCTCGATAGCAGTACAAGCAGCACAGAAATTGGCCAAAAGATAGTTTTGAATATCTTAGCCAGAATATTTCTACAGACCTATTTGGGAAAATTATTATAATTTCCAGATTCTACTGCTGCAAAGAAAAATCCCTGTCCTCCAAATTTTAAGGCAGCTGTTTGTTGAAGTGATACAGGATAGCCTCAATAAATTTAATCCAATATGAGAAGAAATCTAATGTAACATACACTGAGCAAAAAATGTGTACAACATGCAAAACCACAGCTGGTTGTTTTCTAAACAGTATCCCTTCATTTTCTGCTAGCAATCTATGACAGGAAGCTGGAAATCATAGACACATTGGAAAAAAAAGTAAACATAGATGAATTCACCGAGGTGAGAAAAGTAGCAGAAGTATCTGATTGCAAATGTGATGTTTATCAAAAAGTAGTAGCATTTCCCTAGGAACAGCTAACATGAGTAAGTGAAAGACTTCTTTCTTCTCCAGCATTCCAGGTAATTGCTTGTTTTAGGGCATTTCATGATATTGTCATCTGTATATCCATCCTGCACAGTCACAGTGCTTTCACTCAGGCCTGCAAGAGGGAATATTTTGCTCCTCCTGCAGCCTGTGCTGCTCTCTGAGGAGATATTCCAAAAGCAGTGATTTTTAGAGCACCCCACTAGTCGCTGTTTAGATTGCAAAAGGGCTCCATGTCTGATAAAATGCAGGGAGAAAACGCTTGCATCACTGGTGGATTCAGATGCTGCATTGGTCGTGCATGGGAGATCCAGTGTCCTAGTATAACCATTACTCTGAGGTAATTAATACTATCCCTGAAGTATTGTTATTCCTACTGAAATTCTCTAATCCATGAAAAAACTTAATATGACTAAGTGGTATGAAGAACTGCGCCATTTCTGTCCTGAACTGTTACTGGTCTGAACCACAACCAAACTGCAACAAATGGGATCACCACTGCATGAAGAACAAAATCAGGCTGAAAAAAAAATGCAGTTTTAAAATCAAAAGCCATCATTAAGAAACATAAGAAATATGTTTTTAATCCTCAAAAATCAAGAAGAGTAGTTGGAAATTTCACCCCATTGCTCTGCTCTTCATCAATTTGGAAACAACCAAATCAGTTCAAACCAAATTTACTGTAAGACTCTGCAGGCCACGTCTTTGCCAACTGTTTCTACCTACAACAGAGCTAAATTTTATGGCTGGGTTATTAAACCTGTGAAAGAGAATGTTTAGAATAGAAATAACGGCAGACCCTCAACTGCAGCAGTGCTAGTGGGTGCTGTTATGATAATTAAAAACAGAGCATAAAGCATCTGTGCAGAGACTAATTTCAAGCAGCCATGTGTGATTTTTGTGCCTTCTTCACTCTCAGGAGACTCACACATTCAGTGTTTTGCACAGAGATGCATTTTTTTTGATAACTTGTTGAAGATTTTTTTTTTTAAGCATGAAATTAGATATTTTTAAATTTAACCTCAGGATAACTGCATTTAATTAAGGAACCTATTGTAGATAATGGGAGCCTGGAGAATTGCTTTTGTGACTGAAATGAAGCATCAATCCATAACCTCTATACTACATGTATAAGCACTGGATGAGTTTATACCACATTAGCATTAGAAGAATGTATTAAAATATACTTTGTGTACTCTATGTTTTAACTCAATTAAAAGATATGAGAAGAAGGTTCAGAAATGCAAGGACCTGGAATGTCAAGCTGTAAGTTTACCAACCAATGCAAAATTGTTCTCAGAATATATTCTCTGATGCTTTTTCCAGTTCAGTTTTAAACTAATCAAGTGATGAGGCTTTCATCACTTCCCTTGAGAAACTATTCCATAATCACAGACCTCCCTGTCAGGGCAGTGTTATTGCTAATCCTCAGCTTCAACGAACTTCGTTCATCAGTTTGTATCACTGATGATACAAACCAAAAAGAAGAAAAAGAAATGATCTTTCTCCACACTGATCTAGGCCCTTTCACATGTGGAAATCATTGCTTTTTAATGGACCTTAAAATTAAATGGCTTTATTTTTTTCATTCTTCCTCGAATTCAGTACAACTTTGGGTTACTTAATGGCTCTTAGAAACTCAGTAGAAAGACCTCACACACGTTTTTTTTTCTGGGCAAGCGAAACAGGGGATGTTGGTCGTTGTATCCGAACGTCCTCAGTGACAAGCTGGTGGAGTCCTTTTTATTAAAACAGTTTAGATCTCAAAGACCAGTCCTTTAGAGTTTATTTCACAGGAATTTCACAATTTCTAGTAGTCTCACACATAGCCTTTGATACCAAGGGACATTTGGCTCTTTGTAGCACCTCAAGGGCCCAAAACACCCTCATGCTTTAAAAATTAGATTATTTTTCAGGATTGCATGTGGCTTCTTCCTTTTATAATGAGATCAGTAGAAAGAAAAAAGTCCAGCTGACCTATTGCTGTTGTTGATGTGTGTTTCCTGACTGCAGTGAGACTCTTGCTTAGTAATAAATACATGTTTGCTTATCATGTGTGCAGTACTTTACACACTGTAGTGCTTTACGTCAGCTAAGAAAACCTTATGACCCCGCAACAGTTCCTCCTGCCCACATAAGCGAGCCTACACTTCTAAAATTTCTGTGGAGCTGTTAGACATCAATATTAACATACAAGCCTTTGTATGTGTCATCAAAATGACATAAAAATAACAAGCTGCTTGTCCAATGTGCCTCCTCCCGACTGCTGTCATCTTCAAGGTTTCTCTCTCACAGGGCCCCGGGTTGTAAGAGCTCTGAAAAGCCAGTAGATTCATGTACAGCCTGATCTGCCATCCTCTCCCCAACCCTCCTACATCCTTTCTTTTTATACTGAAATGCAGAAAAGCTCACATTGCTTTAGGAATTATTCTTTTCCACAAGATACCTTCAGGCCAGTGACTGCTTGTTTTCATTCTTCCTCCTCCCCAGTTGTCCCATATATTTGGAAATTATGCAATATAGACATTAATAATAGTATACATTAATATTTCAGTTAGTTAATCCCTATGCAACATTTTCAACAAGTTCAAGATGCACTAGCACTTATGTTAGCAGTGGTTCTCTAGCTCTCAGTATTCTAAAAATGGGATAATGGGAAACATTCTATGTTTTGCAAATTCCTCCTTTTAACTGTATGGGCTCCAGAAACCTGCTGTAATAATTCAGCACAGGCTTTGGGATTGTGGTTTGTTCTGAGGGCCATTATTATTTATGTCATGCACACCACATTTTTAGAACCATATTGCTTTTGCTCATAAAAACCATGTGGCTATAAATCCAAAGTGTTGAAGTGTCTCCAAGACTAAGACTTAAAATAAATCTCGATTCAGTAGTATTCCCACTGTCAGAGGACTTAAGTGACAGCATACTCATTTTCAAAAGGTTCTTTTATTTTTTTATTATTGTATCCAGACCAGTTCATTCAACACTGCAATTGTGGGCAGTGGTCATTTTGTGGCCTTAGAGTGCTGAGTGACTGTCAGTTCTACGAAAACCATTTGTTCAAGATGTTACATTGAGAGTAAAATCAAGAATATCAGATGCTGCAGAAAACCACAGAGAACTTGTATGCGAGACCTGAGATAACCTATCCTAGGTAGTGACGTTTCACAGGAGGGACTCTGGTGCAGCATCTGAGCCACTGAACAACTAACCTCTGGGCCTGGAAAGGGACTGTTTAATACACATTTATTCACTGCCTAGCACAGCAATTTCCCAGGCTTTTTTTTTTTTTTTTTTTTTTTTTTGGAGAATGTTACTGCTTCTGAAAGAAAGAAGAAAATAGGCAGTGTAGCATCCATGCACCTAGTTTGCAGTCTAAAGAGCAAGAGAAATTCCAATACATTTCTTTGCACGTTAAGTGTTCAAAGAAGGATGAAAATATTTGCAGCTAACCATACACACTGCTTCTTTCTCTCCACAGTATGTCCTTTCCACCATTGAAGACTTTACAAGTGACATGTTCCAAGAGCTGCTGAAGCATCTCTGCCAGTGCGCGGGCGACTTCCGAGAAGCAATAAGACACGATATGTGGAGGCAAATGTTTACTGACCTCTTCCTAGCTTGTGACTATGGGAAGGTAGGCAAAGCAGCTCTCAACCTGATTTCCACATAGTGAATTTGATATTTCTGTGGATCATTGCTTTCTGTTTGTGCTTTATAAACTCCAGGTATGCTCTTTTTGCTTACTCAGCATTGTTTAGATGGCTGATGATGCATTTTGTTCAAATTCATGGTTCATGCTTAGACAGAGAAATAATCAATAGCCTAAACCTGATGGCTAGTTGGAAACTGAATGACCCAGAGAAGTGAACTGGAGTTGGTGTCTCATGATTTTGGAGAAGAAAATAACCATGGACATTACTATTTCTGGGCATTACCTGTTCCCACAGCACTTTCAGGATTTGGGTGCTAGCTTTTCTATGCAGCCATATTTCAACAAAGATAATCTTACAGAGGTTGACCTTAACAAATGTGCACATTACTATAGTAATAATATATATTAAATCATTTATGTTGCATTAATTTGTATACCTGTGGTCCTTTAATCAAAAAATAGCAGAACACTTTAAAATTAGAATGCAAAAATAATCTAAGCTCTACAGCCTCTCTCTGGTAAGTACTGTGAACATCAGCTGCAGTTTATAGCTGCAAATTAAAATACAGTGAGTCAGTTACAGAGCTGCAAATGAAACCTAAGAGCCATAATGTGGTTTTCAGCAACTCTATCTGTTGTCCTCTGAATATCCCTACATCCCCATTAAAAAAAAAATTAGAGTTATTAGAAAAGCAGTAAATAGTAGGAGCTGAAGAATCAATGGCATAAGTTATTGCCAAAACCTTGGGCTTCATCCAAAAAGTACAGCTTTTTCACAAGTAGCCTCAGTTAGCCAGTTGCTGGCTACTGCACAGCAAACAGTTGACATAATCTTGCAGTTTGCTCGCTACATATATTATATATTCCATTCATCACTCCCCTAGTAATGTTTATAGCACGCCTACCCAGAATGAATGAACTGTGCTCTACAATGTCATGCTAATAATGTCATTACTTCTAAGAGAATGGGATTACAGAGCACATTTCAACACCAATACTATGTTTTAGAGAATGGCGGACAGGTTGTTATTTCAGAGATGAGGAAAGAAATGTGTCTATTTCTCAGTCAGAAGACATTTAATTTTCCTATTGCCCCATCGAGAAGAGCTATGATGGCTTGTCCCAGTTAGTGTAATATGTAAAGCAGAGTCCTGTCTTTGCAATTTTGAAAGCTGCCCCTCTTTCTTTTTCATGTTTTAATGTTACTTTCTTCCTATTAGTTCTGTGGCAGTAATCACCATCTCCATGCTACTAATCCCAGTGGAATCTCAAAGGCAGAGAGCCAAAAATTCTAGCACACAAGAGTGAGCAGCTATCAGCACAGATGTCACCACTACGCAGAAAAAAAATGATCATAGTACTGTTTTTAGCCTCTGAGGTAGACTTACTCTCACAAATTTATTTTGTAAAGCTCTAATGTGACTCATGTACTTCTTTTAAACTTGATCTGATCTTCTTCTGGTCTCCGGGTTAGATACAAACTAACCCAAAGACTTCTACCATTTGAATGTGATCCATTACCTGTAATATTCATTTTCAAAGCACAGCAAAGCAGTTGTTTCAGTTCTAATTTACATTCGTTTGGTGGCAGGCAGTTATTCCAGTCTGCATGGTGAGTGTGGCTGGCTCTCTCAGTGATTTGCAATTAGGGCCAGGGAGCTGAGAAAGCAGTGTTTAAATTACAGTCAGATTAGAAGGTAGCCACATGATCATTATTATGATTTTAAATGTGTGGATCCAAAAGAATGGCAGCTCAGCAACAACAGCCTGAATTATATAGTAAAGCAGTTACATTCCAAGATAAGAAAAAAATAGAATCACTATTTTAAAGCCCGAAAAGGAGATGGCTCTTTTAATTTTAACATCCTTGTCTGTCCTAGTATCTGTCACATACAGTTTCTTTTGACATTATAACACCATCTGCTTTCGTTTTCAGGGACATTTTAGGCCCAGGATCTTAAAATGCACCTGAATCAACCCAGGGATTAGTTTTCAAAATAATGTAGTTCTGAGAAACTTTGCAGTACAAGAACAAAGTTTGCCTTTTTGTGACCTTTTATGGGTGTCTATTCATCCCATCATGGACACCAGCAAGGATGTTGTGGTGGTCAAGATATACATGTCCTGTTTCCAAAAAAACAAGCAAGCAGTTAAACACTGACCTGTCACTGATCAAACGATGACAGTCTGTTATAGTCAGTGCCCCTAAAGGAATTACTCATAGATCACAGAACGTTGCTGAAAACAGCTAGGGATCATCACCTGCCAATATCTATGTGACAAGGAAATTAGGTCAACGTGTTTCAGCTCTCTAGCTCCTGCAGTTGGCATCAGTTAAAAGGGAGGGCAAGTTTTGAGTCGCTGTGCAAACACAGATGGCCTGCTGTTATTTATAGTGGATGCTGTACTTGTCCTGCAAAGAAGAAAAGTCAGTGCGATCTTTCGTCAGCCTCCCAAGTCATACACGAAGTACAAAGAAACGTGACCTTTTCTGCTGAGTTTAAGATCTCACAAGGTAGTAAAACTGGGTTGAAAATGGTTTCCTGTCACAAAGCTCCTCCTTCTATAGTTGGCTTTACTGTGACACCTTCCTCCCAAATTAAGCTGTAAGAAAAAGTGCCGTGAAATAATAAAGAGATCTCTGGTAGGACAGCAAATATATATAAATCATAAACGTTAAAATGAGATGAAATATCTGCTCCTAATGTGTACTCAGTAATTTCTATTCTTAACAATTTTTAGCAATATAGAAAAATAAAATGACTTTGTCTCAACCAAGAAAATATCTTCATAGAATCTGAGTTATCTAAATCCCCCAGAGTGTATTATTTTAACATGACAAGAAGTATCTGAAGACAAGAATAACATACTTTATTTTATTTTTAATAATACTGCATTTGTTTACTTTTTTAATAAAATAAAGCTTGGCATTAGTGCTGGCAACTTCAAGGCAACCAGAAGATGATTATGACAAACAACAGCTGGGAAAATTAAGTGTGGATGTAATGTGTGTGTAATGGAAATACTCAAAGAAGAATCCAAATATTAGACAGTGATCTGCTAACACTTAAAAACTTACCATGACAGTTCTGTGTTTGTGTTTCTGTTAAACAGATGCAGAATTAGATCTGAGATATTTAATGGAAAAATAAACAGCATAAATAAATGTTTATATGGGATATTATAGGGTATTTGTACATTAATGTCAAGAAGATGAAGATACTTGGAATTATGGCTTGTGTCTTGTAAGCTTAGGGACAGAATTATGTGATGATATTTGTTGTTCCAAACCCACATGTGAATGCAACTCAGCAGTAATTTCCAGGATTTTTTTTTTACTATCAGGAATTAGATTAAATGCATCTGAAAGACAAAAACTGGACTTAGCGGCTGTTTACATTTCAGTTCTGTTCATTTCCTCAGAATTTGTAAAAGGTTTCAATTCACTTTAGAGGAGAGATGCCACAGTAACAGAAAATGCGAGATATTAATTTTCTTAATTTTCAGTATTAGTCCCCTTGGGTGGCACTTTACCCGTAACTCATGTGTTGTGTTCAGACTGTCTGCTCTCACACTGATCTCAGTACTTACAATATTCAATTATAAACAGCAGAGCCATCTTGAGCTAATTTCCAGAATACAGCAGCAAACTTCTCTATTTATTTTTTTAGTCTAAGGGCAGGAAAATGTTTGCATAAAATTAAAAATTTGGTGAATTTACATTCTGCAATTTTTACTCCAAGAGCAAATTGGCAAAAAGAAGTCAGTAATTCAAACTGAAAAGTGCTTGCTACAAGTAATGAACTTAAATAAATTTGTTCTCTAATGAGCTATTATATTTCAGCTAATAGGAGGGAAATTATAAAGGTGGCAGGCCTGAAACCATGACAACAGGAATTCATCAAAAAATAGGGACATTACAATTGTTTAGATTTTATTTGCTTTTTAACTCATTATATCCTGACTGGAAATGGCCCATCTTTGTCCTTTCCTGGTTTCATTGTCTTCGTACGCTCACTCTGAGCAACAAGGACTTAATAAACTCTGCATGTTCCTCTGCACTGGAACAACTGATACTTCTGTCACCTCTGTGGTCAAATGCACATGAATTTTAAGTGGAAATTAAGGGGTTGTCATAATAGTTTAAATTTTTTATTTAATTATTTTCACAGCAGTTGCCAATACGTAATGCCACAAAGGAAATGATGGGGGCACAACACCAAAGCACAGGCACAGTCACTAATAAATGAAAATTCCTCCATAGTACAGCTAGGCAATCAGTATACATCCTGAAAGTGTGAAATGCTCTTACTTTGATCTTCACATGAAGAATTCATTTAGCAGTATTGGTCACAATCACCTAAGTGTAATTTGTCCAGAGCAGGCAATAGGATATGCCTGCAGAATAATATGAATAAGGAATTCCAGCTAAGCCCAGAAAAGTAATCTTTCTCCCTATGAAATAAATTGTCTACTTTGAAATTTTTGCTGATGTTTTGCTAATGGTAAATTCCAGCCAGAGGTAATTCTTAGCTTCTGCAGATTGAATACTACAGACTACGGTGCAGCAAATGTTGATGTAAGCAACAAGAACTAGAGAAAAAAAAAGCTGCAAGCAAAAATTGTATTTTTTTTCTTTTTTTTTTTTTTTTTTTGTCTAGGTTGGTCTCCTAAATAGGCAAATAGTACTTGCCCTATTGGAAGAGTTCTATGACAGAAGCCCTGTGATTGCCAAGAGGAGATTCTGTAACCCAAGACGATGTAAGTATATGCAGGTAAAAATACTGTTCCAACATTTTGAGTTTCAGAGTATGCATATTTGCAGCGAGTACTTTTTAGTGGAATATATTTGTTTGGGAATGCCTTTCTTCTTTTTTTTTCTTCTTGTTTGAACACAAAACAAATGCAAACTATCAATTTATCAACCCTTTTTTTTCTATATTAGGGCCAATAGTTGAGCTGCAAGAGATTGAGCTTGCAGATTTGTGGGGATGCCTTGATGACCAAGAAGTTTTTGAGGAACTCAGTGAAAAGTCTGAACTATCTCAGACAGAAATTTCGGAGGGACAGATTTTAGTGTCTGAACCGGTGGCTGATGATAGACAAGATACCAATGGAATGAGCACTACAGTCAGAGAAGATCTTTATGAACAAACAAACATGAGCGAAGCTGAGGCTAGAGGGATTTCTAAGGAAGAAAACCAAGCATCAGGTGTGCTTCTGAAAACGGAATCAAGTGATACAGAGGTAAGAGAAGAAAGTGAAGATGGTTTGTCAACGGTGAAAAGCACTCATTTAGAATCTAGTGATTTGGATGGAGATACAATCCTTGGTGAGAAATCTGGTGGAGACACCAGACCTGAAACACAAGCTGAATCTGCAAGTGTAGACAATCAGGGGGAATCCTTCCCAAGATCAGCCTTTACTGGAGATGGTGTCACTAGAGATGAAGAGACTGGATCTGAAAAACAGATGAAGGAAGGAGAATTTAGCCTGGGTAGAGAGTCAGTTCCAGAAACCAATATGGGAGAAGACCATACGATCTTGGATAGAGAACCTGGCAAAGAAGGGCAGGTTAGACAGGAGGAGGACAACTGGATTGCAGAGCCGACTGAAACAATTCCAGGACCAGCACCTGAAGCTACAAGAATGGTTTTGGAAGAAGGAGCTGTCGCTGAGGAAGAAACTTGTGCAACAAAAGAGAGTTTTTCTAACCAACATGACCACCAGTTTGGAAGACAGGCAAGCTCAGAGACAAGAGTGCAGGCTGAAGACCTTTTGCAAGACCGGGATAAAGGTAAAACATCCTGCTTTGTTGTAGCCAATCTTCATCTGCACTTCTGCACATCTGCAATCTTCATCTTTTAATCCATTTCAAAACCACTGCGAGCATGTGAGTAATTTTTGAGTAGGAAAGAGCATAAGCTTTGTTATCTCCTGAGCATGGTGTTTCCTGTCAGGATTTCAGAACATTTTCCTCTCTCAGGACAGCAGGTGAGTCACTTTGGTGGTAATCTGTATTCAAGGCACTGATCAGGCTCTTTAAATCAAGCAGGGACTTTTTGAAGCAGCAGTGCTTTTATAATAGGAGAAACTTTATATTCTGCTTCCACTCTGGAATATTATGACTGCAAGACAGAGCAGGAGCATGTTAAATATAGAAATAGCTTTTAATAATTATTAGAATATGACAGTCCATAGGGAGATACATTCTGAAATCATATAGCAGGAACCTTTTATCTCACCGGGTTTCCAAAGGAACATTATACTTTCAATTACATACAAAGGCCCTTGTTCTAGGAAGGCTGTGGCTGTGTAACTGTGTGTTTCATACAAGGTGCTTTCTTAAACATAGTTGAAGGACAAAGTGCTCACTAGTGGTCTGGGAATGCATCATTTTGCATCTCACAGCTTAAAACACTGCAAGAGCTGGGTCTACACTGCACTCCAGTCTAGTGGCAATCTTAGCTTGTGTAGGGCTATGAAGCTGACAATATAGCCCACTCGCATCTGGAATTGTTTTGTGTGCCTAGCTTCCAGTACGGAGCACTAACTTATTATTCATCTTGAACCTACATTGGAAAAGAATGGCATCTTATTGCTATTGCTAAAACAGATGTTTGTAGTAGGGTCTAAAAAATATAACTGTCACCAGGTAAGTTTCAAGAAGCAATATTCCAAACAGTAAAAATAAATAACTATTGATAACTCTAGAGACATAGAGGTATATTTTAAGCCCTGGTTTACAGAAGATTTCCTTTTAAAATTGCAGGTCCAGCACTGTCACCCAGAGAAGATTCTCAGACCAAACTTAGCGAGGAATTTGAAAAAACAAAGCAATTGATAGATGGGATGCCATGGTCAGGTGACTACTTGTGTCGGCTCTTTTCGTCTGCTTTAGACTGTGTTTGGATATGTATTTAACAGGCTTTTTCAAAATCTTTAAAAATCTTTTTAAAAACCTTATATATTTACACAGTATGTTTTATCTTTCATCAGGTGACCTTCTGACCTCTGACCTAAGTTTCAGGTATAGCAGCTATGGAAAGAGAATAACAGAGGACTGGAACTGTGAGAACTCTAGATTTCCAGGTATTAGGTCACTTGGACATATAGTGACAGGCAGTTACTGCAGTTACACAGGCTGTTACTGCTGTGAGCTAGAAGTTTAGGGAGAATACAAACACTGATCCTGAAGCTGACTTCAAGGTCAAGAGAACAGTTCGTGTCTCAGAAAACAACCTTTAGTATAACTGTGATTTCAGCTCACCTACTTGCAGCGATGTAACTTGGTTGTACGATTGTACCCATGCTAGACTGAAGAGATACTGTAAGAAAGTATAAACAGATTCAGGCCTTTAGTCAGCATGGCGTTGATTTATATTCAGTGATTGTTTCACTGGATAAGAAGTGCTGGATTCCTCAATATCTCTCATTTGCCTGTATTTAGGGAGCATTTAGCTTCCAGCAACACACTGTGCTTCCTGCCTTTCAGACTTGCGTCCCATCATGGTAGAGATTCAGAGCTGTGGTGCTCCTCAGATCAGGAGTGTTTTTGATGAAAGCTCCCTCAACCTGCCGCAGTTTGTCCAGCTCATGGAGACATTTGTTGGTAGAGGCACTTCGCTGCCTACTGTGAAGAGTCTTATTGCCTTTATCCAAGAAGAATACAAACAGACAGAAGAAGAAAAAATTGAACAACTAAAGAAGGTAAATATTGATGAGTTTTGCCAATCCCATGTCCAAACATATGAGACACTTGCAAAGTCAATTCTTAATCCCATACTGGCAGAACTATTGGCTTCCAATCTTAAATTCTTTTACCCTTTCACTTTCATATGGATTCCCCTACCTTAGCCCTTAGCTTGAGAAGTGAGGACAGACAAATGCTGTGACAGGTTGTCTGCCTGCTTCAGACCTGGACTCAGTGAGACAGCAGGTGGATATTTAGATATGAAAGAGCTCAAAACATTCTGTTCTGCTTATTCACCTCTCCAACAGTCAAGAACCTGATGTCTGACCTACTGCACTGGCTTGTACATACGAGTTTGTGGATGTTTTGGGCAGGGTTTTAAATAAGTGTGCTTGCTTTGCATGTGTACGTGGGTGTGTATGAATGGGTACATGCATCTTTATGTTTAAGCTGAAGGAGCAGCTGCCATCTGTTGAATAAATATATTCCCCTTCAGCAATATCCTTATGCACAGCATCAGAATGCCCATATTTTAGAGTATAGATATATTTATTGGTGGATCTGCCCATAGAAACCTCTCCAGCTGCATTTTCCTCAGACTGCTTGCTAGTTTCCCTTTGTGCTGCTGACCTAATTTGGATGAGATATTGGATCTGACGGCTCTGCTGTCTCCATGCTGAACACAATACACACTGCCACTATTTTGGCCTTTGAGAGAATTCCACTCCAAGCCATTTACCACTGTGTGCTGTGCAAATCCGGGTTCTAAAGAACATATTTCTTGGAGCCCACACGCTTGAGCGCAGCACTGACAAAACAGCAATGCACAGAAATACAAGCTATCAAATCTTTGGGTGTTACTAACAAGGCTCTGGTTGTTTTTGTCTGGGAAGATGTTTTTATTCTGGGAAACTGCCACTTATCTGAGTTAATCTCAACTTAGATCTAGCACAGGCTTCATTTGTTTACTGGAAAATGACCCTCTGCACTGCTGATTCTGCCTGGTAAAACTAACCTGTCAACTGTGTTTAGTGTTTTCAAGTATCTCCTAGGTTTAATGATTCATCCCCAGGTCTGAGTTGTGTATTTATGGAACTGTCCTGGCCAATGGGGATTGTGTGATCAGCCTGGTACTGCAGTTTGCATAATTGTGTAGAATCTGAGCATCAGTGTCCTGGAATTACTCTCTGTTCTATACTCTCTGTTCTAGGTTCACCGCAGCTCTCTCTTGGCCCGACGGAAACTGCTTTTGGAAGCGCTCTTTGAAAAGTGGGACAGCAATGCATCTGGGTTTCTGGATCTGAAAGAGGTAGATGCTGTTCTAAGCACATTCAAAGAAGGAATGGAAAAAAAAGCCTTGAGGAATGGTAAGAAAACAGCTTTGCTGTGAGAGAGGAACAATGTCAACACATTAGTCCTTCAAGCATTCAGTGACAGTACTAATGAAGTTGTGAGCAAGCATCAGAAATTTTTTGGTTTTGCAAGCATAACCATAAATAGTATACAAGGTATGATGTGTAAAATGAAAAGGAACAATTATTTAGACTTACTTGTTAATACATGGCTCCATCCTCTCCTTCTGTGAAAGAGTGATGTGAGAGTCAGCTTCCCAGTCAGAGAGGCAGTCAAGTGCTTTCATGACATTGTGACATGTTGAAAAATTATTTCGGCTTTAATAAGCATTAAGGATCTGTAATATGACAGTGAAAAAAAAAACGTGTTTTGCACTTTTGGTCTACCCTGTGTTATATAGGTATTTTTAATAAATTACCTTTTAGTGAAATATTTGCAGGAATGCTTCTGGTAGGAGAGAGCACCAGCTCTCCTTATGGTCTCAAATGGCCTTAGTAATCCAGAGTTGCACAGGTCTCATCAATTAGTAGCAACTTTGAGTTTCATTTCTCAGCTAGTTCATTTCTCTCAGTAAACTTAAGAAATTTGGTCCTTGACAAGGTAGACTTGGGTCAGGCAGAAGAGCAGCAGGTTCACCTAGACCTGTCTGGCAGCCTCATGCATATTAACATATAGGCATTATGTGCTCTGAAATATTGTATTAGCAATTAAGAACATGTCTGTATCTGTGCTTGGGTGGAGAGAGTAAGTTTATTCATCTGAGATTTGGGGGGCAAGCCTGAACTACGCATGGCTACCCTTGATAGCCCCTGCTTCCCAGTGCTTCAGGTTTGCATAGCTCTGTGTTCCTCACTCTGCCATGAGTTGCTGGAAATGTCTCTTTTTGGCAACCACCTGAATCTCGTCCCTTCACAGCCTGCTTGAGGCAGCTGGAGGAGTGGGGGGCTGCTGGCATGCCACAGTCACTTGTCTCCAGGCTGTACAGCCACAAAAGCTGGGCAGTTTGTAGCTCTGCTGTGCTCACAGTATGTCTGAATGCAGCACAGAAACACGGAAGGACGGAGTCCTTTCCCTGAGAGCCTCATAAACTAAAGGACATATAAATAGAAAAAATGGTATAGCAAAATCAATACTACATACAAGGAACATGAAACTATTTCTCGCAGCCACAACCTAATCTCTTAAAGAAATCATAGAACAAGATTGGAAGGAAGAGCTCGCAGACATTTCATTTCTCCTGGGTAACAGCATGGAATGAAAAGTGGATTGAAATATTTGATTTTCTTTGTAAATGAGAAATGTAATAACACACATATAGTTGGGTGAAATCACTCATTACGTTGCACACTAATGAAGGCACTGACCCTGCCAGGTGCTGCCAGCTCCTTCAAGAGTCTCCCAGGGAGAAAGATTTTCTCTTGTAAGGGGCAAACCTATTTTTATCTAACTGGAGAACTAGCACCAGCTCTACCTCTTCTTGCACCCTGCTATATAAGCTGGCATTATCCTGCTGCATCTCAAGTCCTTGCCCAAACTTCATACATCCCCCCAGATAATGGACAAATCTACTGGCATTGTCAGTAAGATACCACCATGGTTGTAAGGATGGTGCAGACAGGTAGCAGTTCTTTCCCTTCTCAGCTCCAGGAGCAGCTTGTGCCGCTCGTGCACGAGGACTCCCAGTGGCCTGGGGACCATGGCTGGATTCGGTGTTACAGACAAAGCCTTGATGGGTCTGGCAGTGCTATGGGCCAGATTCCTGGATGACCATAGGGAGCCCTTTTCTGCACCTTTGGGTGTCCTCTTAGAACTGGTAGGCATACTTTGGTCATGTAATCTTTTAATTAAAATGTCATTTGATCCAAAACAAATCATTTTGGAAGACTTTTTTTTAACTTTTGATGAAAAAACACTGGGGTTGAAGGGAAAAAAAAGTGCAACTTCTTGTGTATTTCTTTCTTCATCTCTTTCTTCAAAGGCAGGGAAAAGGGGAGGTCAAATCCAAATAATTGTGTATCATCAGAAAAGTCACCATCCTGGTTTTGTCAGAAAATCAGAAATGACATTAAAGAATTTGTAACATTCTTCAGATGATTAGCAGAATAAGACGGCAATAACAGTCAGCTCCAGAATCAGTGGGGCTATTATACACCTCTATCAGTCACTATTATACACCAAAGCTACTGCTACAGCTAAAATCAATGATAAAATCCTCACTGAATTCTGAGGGGGAAAGAGAAAACTCTCAGCCCCTGTAAAATGTGTCTTTTTTTCTTTTTTGCACCAAGAGGCAGTTAGGACATCAGGCAGCTTCCTGCCTGTTCTTGTGCATCATTAACCAGAGCATTTTCTAACAGTCTGTTCATCATAGACTCTTCTATGTATTGATCACAAATACTCCCTGCTGAGCAGCAAACTTCACACTTCTACCTATACAGCAGTGATTGCTGGTTTGCTAGTAGGAAGCAGATGGACAAATAGTTCTCTTTTCTTTATTCCTCTGAGTCCAGCAGGTCTTGAAATCAGGATGCAGAAAAAAAAAATCAAAGTGTTAGTCGTTGCAGTGTTCAGAAGAGGAACTGCCAGGGGCATGATGAGGCAAGTACAGCTCTGGGCAGAATACTCCATGAATCCCAGGTTTCCAAAGACAGGAAGCTGACCCGCGACTTCCAAAGACTGTACAAGAGCACCCCCGTGAGTTCAGATCTGCAGCATGGGAAGGAACAGAATCAGATCTTATAACACTTGTAATGGGGGGCAAACAATGCAAAAAATCTCCAGTTGGACTGGCTGCTGATTTAAATAATAACCTGTGCATAGAAGGTACATTCTGTTGCTCAGCCTGTTAGGATTCCAAGGCTAGGAGGACCCTGTTTGTCTTCAGGACCTTTGGGAAAACTGGAATTTTGTGAACTAGGGCGAGTAGTGCAGAAAAGCAATTTTTGATAATCACAATTAGAGCCTTGCTGCATTCCTCTTTTCTCCAAGGGAAAGGAAACTCCCTCAACCCTTTTTCCTACAGCTTTTTTTGCCATACTTGGATCACCCCAGCTTCATTCCCTGGGTTATGAAATACAACATGGGTTTACTCCTCTGGCCTTTGCAAATGGGAAAGAGTAGCCTCCATGCAGTGATCCTTACTCCTTCATTCCCCTGTGGGCTAGCAGGCTCTGTGGTGCTTTAGACATTTTTCAAACAGATTAAATCTTCTAAATCCAGCCACTTTTGGTAGCTCTTGTTCAGGTGTTCGTGATCTTTTTGCTCCACATTCACATCTCCTGGTGGTTCTAAAACACCGTTGTCCCATCTATTGCATGTCTTCAGTGAAGCTTTCATTTTCTTTGATCTTCATTTATGAGATCCAGCACCGTATAAATGTTATTTCAATAATGCATCACAGACACTCAGAGTAATTAAAAAATATGGTTAGTTTGGAAGTCCTCATCTAAAGGAAAGTGTATCCAGTCTTGAAGCTAGAGATTACCTGTCATGATGACAACCTAAATTTAGGAGATAGCTGGAAGAAACCCAGAATGAGGGGTGGAGCACTCCACTTGAAGCCAGTTTGAATAAAAAGCAAAATATAGTATAAGTTGAATAGAGATGATTTAGATTATCCCTGTTCTATTTTCTGTTTCTTCTACTAGCAAAGAAGCACCTTTGCTTAAGCTACCCACAGCCTAGCAGAATGGGAAAACTGTCCCCACGGACGTTCCAGACTTACCTTGAATTAGTGGTTTCTGAGTTAAGTGGGGATGAGGATGAAGTCATTGATAACTTGGTGGAGTTCCTGAGCACGAGTGTGGAACGAAGTCACATGGAGTATCTGCAACACTCGGCCAGGAGGAAATGGCTGCACAGCATCCAGCAAGCAGCTGAGACCAGCGGAGCAAGCTTGGAACCAGTTTACAGAGCAGTGTTTAAAGTCCTCTCTCAGGTATGCACGTCATGGAGCATGAGAGTCTTTTCCATCATGGATAGTGACACTGTCTTCAATTGAGTGGAACTGCCAAATATCATGAGGAGTTGGTCTAAGGCTGGATTTCCTTGCGCTTTTCTCCACTTAGCTCATGTTCAGGAGAGCCAGTCGTTAAAAACACAAAGAATCACAAGTCAGATCTAAGATACAGAAATTCTTGTTCGTGCTTTGCCAACACAGAAAACCTTTCATGAATACCTACTGACTCACATTTTGGAGACCTGATTAGTTTCAATGTGGAAATCCACTGTTTTTGCTGTAGAGCTTCTGAGAGAAAGTGGAGGAGCCTCAGTCTGTGACAAAGATGAATAACTTGTAGTGGGAATAGTTTCACTTTTTCCTTCCAGATGCAACTTTAGATATTTGTCCTGACAGTTAAACTGCAGGAGCAAAACTTCTCCCCCTTTTCAGTACTATAGTAATTGAAGCATTCCTATAATATTGTCCAGATCTGTAAAGGCAATAACTCTGGCACTTGTTTGTCTCATTTTTTCAGAAGAATCCCCCAGGGGAGATTAAATCAATAGGAGTTTTGTTTAGACACAGGTTATAATCGAAATTATTTTTATATGAACTGGCCTTCCACTAGCAGTAACAAAAATGAAATCTGTTCTCCCTGTCAATCAAAACATGGGGTGTTTTTGTTTATAGCAGTGTGTTGAGGTCAGATGCAATCACATCATAGCCATATATGTGTCATGCAGTTGGTGCATGACATACAAAATCAGTGACCTAGAACAGCAGATCAGCATAAATGAGACAAGTGATAAGTGCCTGAAATAAGCGTAATGGCCAATGGCTAATGCACATAATGTAATGGGAAACATTTGGTTGCTAGGATGCCGAAGCCCATGGGGATAGCAAGAAGATCAGTGCATATATTGCCCTTTTGGAAGAGAACCAGATCTCACCAGAGCGAGGACGGATTCTCCTACGCTATGTGGCATGTACTGCAGATGATGCCCCATATGTCCTAAACCAGATACTTTACAGAGACATGAAAGGAGTGAGGTAAGGAAAGCTCCAAGGACTGTTCCTTTTTTTCTCAGAAAAACACGTGGAGTGTAAGGGTGCCAAGCAGTGGTTTGGGGTGCACTAGAAATGCAGGTTGACTCCACAGAAGAACTTCCCTCAGGGACCACTGTGATGGAGTGAGTCATTATCATATACATTATTATACTTTACACGGTCTACTTATAACTGCTTTGTTTGGGATCTCACTCCTTGGGGAAATTAGCTCACAGTCTAATAAGTCTCATCCTTTAGCAAACGTCTGTTATAGTCAGCCTACATTTTACTCTTTTAAAATTAATTCTATTACAACCATTTACATCCACTGAATATTTTTTGAGAACAATGTCTTTTTTTTGCTAATGTTTACGGTGTAAACAGCCTTCCTGCCTCTTTACCTGTTGTTTCTGCAAGATAGACACATTTGTCTCTTCCTTTAAATCTTGCCTCTTCTAATCTATTAAATGTAACTGCTATTCACCTCTGAATTCCTTTTCATTACGCTCATTACTTGATGTTTTTATAATGACTTGAGGATGAAAAAGGCCTTATTTATTGCCTCTGACTTTGAGATGGAATAGCTGCAGTGTGCTAGGTGTGGCCAGAGTAAGGAGCTAACACCTTCCTTCTCGGAATCCTAAAGCGAGGAAAGTTCAAAGTTGCTCTTTTTATCTCCTAAGAATTTCCCACTACTCCCACAATCTTCATAAGTTATTTTTTTAGCTTTGCAGCTGTCGAAGAAGGGAAGCCAATCCACGTTCCAAGAGTTCAGCTCCATGGGAACATCCACTTCTGGAACTATGACCGCCCAGTGGAAGAGAGAAGAGGTTCATTCCTGGTACTGCCATTGCAAGATGCTCGCTGGAGAGTCTTCGGAATTCTAGGACTTGATACACTTTGGGATGAGTGTGAGAAAAATATTTTTCTGACCCATGAGATCAGTTTCTATCAGGTAAGCATCATGAGAAGGCAGCTTATGAGAAGACTTCAAAAAACTGTCTAAGGACCATGTGAATTTTCCAGACTTGCTCTGAGTAGATGAAGATGTACATCTAGAATGGAAGTGTGGGCCCCTTTTTACAGCTCATGGTGAAACTGGTAGGAGCAGAACATCCTATTAGTGTCTTACTTATTACCACCTTAATCGAATTTCAGGTGTCACCTTGTCAATAATTTATTTAAACTTCTTCTGATCTGACTAGTAAATGAATTGCGGGTTTGTGCAAGGCCCAAAGATAGTAGCATTCACTTACAGAAGCTCTGGACCTAAAATTTGTGTTTGTTTCCATAAAGTTTCATGAACTTGCACATGTCACACAATGGGCTGCTTATAAACGATGGCTGTTTGGATTTCTTTGGGATGCTCTTTAGGATCAGCCTCATCGCGAATGCCTCATCTGAGCAGCAGGGAGCGCAGTAAGCCAACATTAGCAAAGAACTTTGCACTTTCCACTAAAAAACAACTTTATCTATTTTCATACTTGGGTATGACCAGGGTGTTCTGGAGCCTTAGAGCCTTATTTAATAAGGGACATCTCATTGTGGCTTTTCAGCATTGCAAGTTCTCATTAAATTGTTAATACCGATTTACCTCATTTTGAGGCATGAATGTTTCCCCAGCTCCATCCCCAAGTCATATGGAAATGTCTGGCTCATTTGAAGGATTCTGCTTTCACAGGGAGTTTCTCATGCATTCAGCAATGCCTACCACCATGTCTGCACACGGGAAAACATTCTGCAAGAGATGCTCACTGCTCTGGACTGGTTGTATTCAAGAACATCCAACATCCACACTGTCATTACATATTTTGTGGAGCCTGGCCAAGATAAGGTATGCAGGGCAGTGCAGTGAAAATGACTGTACTTGTTGGGGTCTGATGGAGCTACTTGGGTGATGATCTGCCATTTCTATCTGCCTATCATTTCTTAGTGGCTTTTTCATCAAAATGGAAACCTGCCTGAGATTCTTATGCCTGGTTATGTAGCAAAAGGGCAGTGCAAGTAGAGAGGGAAGGTTCCCTCTTTAAAGGAGACCCTCTTCCTTCTTGTCATCCTCCTGTGTAAAACATATCAGCAGTTCTCCTGCAGTAGTCCTTTCTCAATGGGGCAAGGGAATATTCTGCTGCTTCAGTACTTATGTCTGCGTAACAGCTAACAAAGCAAAACTATATACCTACCCAAAAACACACACAGCAGCTGGATAACCAGCTTGCCAACTCCCTACTAAAGCTCTGCTAATTCGGCCTTCCACAAAGGGAGCTGCTCTTTGTGGAGATTCTATGGGTGCCCAAATTATGGCATGAAAAAAAAAAAAGAACATCCTAGCTCCTTGTTCTGAACCAATGTTATCAACCAAGGTGTAAATACAACTCCGGAAATGGTTGCTCCCAACCAGGCAGCTTGTAAGGGCAGCCCACTTCCCTGCAGATCATATTGCAATTTTTCAGCAGGCATTTGGGGTTTGGGAAGTTTTCAGTTCACATAAAAGTGAGTTAAGAGGAAAAGCCAGTGTATGCAGTATTTAGGACTGATCCTGTGTCACTGAAAAGTCTGCATGACATCTTCTGCAACCATAATTCATCTGCTTCCTCTGATAAGCCGGGTTTATGTTGGCAGCGTTCTTTCGTCCTTCCAGGCTTTGCACTGCCAGATAGCCAGGTCTTTTGCTCCCCCCGGTGCTTTTCACATGTCGAGGTATGCTAAAATGAACATGACATGAGAAAAGGTCTGTAAAAGGACATGAAAAAGAAGGTTCCACAGGAAACCTCTTCACTAATCTGTGGGTGTTCCTCAGTATGGGAACCTGGTATTGAAATAAATAGTCTGGCTGAGGGAGCTCCAGGGCACATTCTTCATGAATCTTGAGGAAAATACTCTGGGAATAAAACCAGACATTGTTGGGAGATATCTATAAATCATCCATCTATAAATCATCCTCACTTGAATGTGAGTGGGAGCCTTTCTTTGAGAAATAAAGCTTCCTTTCTCTCCTGGCTTCAGAATGGTTTTTCCTTTCAGGAATGAAGCTAAACTTCCCTGTCTCTCTAACAGACATGTGACTATGCTCTGCGGAAGATGATCACTGCAGATCATACAGGGCAAAGAGAAATCCATACCTCTTCTACTCTTCTCCTCAGAAAAGAGAACCTTTTAAGGTGAGTTCTGGCACTCTAACTGATTATTTCTGGTCCTACACTCTAGTCTGCATCAGACATGGTACACATTACATAAAACCAATGGGAATGCAAGTCTACAAGGGTGTTTGCCTATAGCTCTCCTACTATCCTGGCATCTCGTGTGTGTGCATGCCATACTGACATAGGACAGCCCGGACTGTAAAAACTTAGCTTCTAATAATGCTTACCAGATGAGCTGCCAAGCAAACTCTATGCTTGTTGTGAAAGGTTTACAGGATCAGAGCCTATACTGTAGCATTTTGCTCTTTAGATTAATCTGTCTTTTTTTTTTTTTTTTCCTGGCTATATTAGTCTCATTTCCTTCAACTGTTTCCTTCAACTGACAAGAACCTCACAGACTTCTCTTTAACATATCATCAGTGTTGTCAAACTTGTTGAAGAGTCATTTGTTGTTCCAGCAGAAGTTTTTACTTCTTAAAAACTCTATAGAACAAATGTCAACATGGTTATAAACAGGAAGCTGTTTTTAAAGCAAGACTACAACTTAATATGAGTTTGTTAAACTCTTACGATTTTTAGCGATTTTCTGGGTAAGCATTATTGTTCCAAAATGCTATTTTTCCCTTTCTGTATGTCATCTGAATGACACTTACATCTGTTCATAATTAAGCTGCAAGAAAATAAATTTAATAATATAATACCTTTGTTTCAACAACAAGAAATGGTTTCTTGCTAGAACGCACTACAGAAGTACAGAAGTGGAGTTATAAAAAGTAGAACATGTTTTTCTCCTTATTCTCTTTTTAGAGATTACCTGTTTAAATGCACAGACACTTCACAGGTCGTTGGCACCTATCTCTATGGAGAATACCACTTTGCAGTACCTCTCCGGGATCTATCAGGACAAGCTCTCGGGGCATTAGACCTCAGTATGGGACATCACCAAGGATTACTACCCCATGAGCACAAAGACCTGCAGAAAATGCTGAAGATTGTCCAAGCTGCCTGCTCAGAGATACTGAAGATGTGTTCAGGGGAAATGGAACCAATCTATATACTGGGTATTGTGCATACAAAGCTAAACTTCTCTTTTGTGGGTATGAAATCAATGTGTCTCAGGAAAACCACATCTGCAGTATCACTCATACCAATGTGAAAAGACAAATAGAAACCTTTAATCCATGTAAACTGTACTGAGCAAGCGTAAGTACTCAGCAGAGTACAGCTAGGCAGAATGGAGGAGATGTCTTACTTGCACTGGGGGAAGTTGTAGTAATTACTCCCTCAGTGGCTGCAGTTTTCTGAAGACCAGAGCAGGCCCAGGAACATATAGATTCATAATACTTATGGCAGCTATACAATTCCTTTGAAATATTCTTTGTTATCAACACATTTATGTTACAGCGAGTGTAATTTTCTCAAACACATCTGCATTTCAAAATGTTTCATAAAATACTTGGGCTGTGTAAAAAACAGCCACTTAGTCAAGAAGTAAAAAGAGTTAATTATAGAGAGGGCAGGGCCTTTCAGTCAGTAGCATGTCTTGAGTAGTAGATATTTATAAGCAGCTTCTTGAAAGGTTGACTTGTAATTCCAGAGGCAGAAAACGTGGCAAGTTTGAGGCATGCAGGGATTCTTTTCCACCGGTTCATGCTGCAGGACCTGCGTGAGTGTATCCAGAAACTTAAAGCTGAGGACTTTGCTGAGATAAAGAGCTATGTAGAACCTCCAGCTCTGGTACACAGCATAGTAAAGGCTGTGCTGTTGCTTTTCTATCCAAAGTGGAAGGGCTCAGAGAAGATTGAGAACTGGAGTCAGTGTATACTGGTGAGAATTTGAAATGTTGAGGCATTTTTTTCCCCTTCTTCTTTCCCCAAGAAGATGTAATGGAATTTGCCAAGGGTGGATAGGCAGTGAAATAATTTGATGTGTGTCACACAAAAAGGGCTGGCCAGTTTAATAAGCCAGATATTTTTTTTTTATTTATTTAAAGAGTGGAAAATGGACAAGTGAACACTGTAGATATGTCCATGTGTAAGTAATGACCAGATAAAGTCATTTTAAAAAATTGCATTACAAATAGAGTTGTACATGGGGATCTGAAATGAATTGGATAAATGAATTTGGAAAGATTATATCCATTGACACATGGTGTTAAGGAGCTGTTATATATGGTAAATGAATCCATAAACCAGGCATAAGTCTATAGTTACTGTGTATCTGCCTAAGCTACAAATAAACATAATGATTTGTAGCTAACTTCTAAACTATTCTGTTGGGAGAATATCCTTCCAAATTAAATATAAATGAATACTATATATTTTTCCATTCTTGCAGACCTCATCCATTCAATATCCCATTTTTTCTACTTTTCTGCAAGTACTACCTACAGATATGCTATTTGCTTGACTTAGCCATCTTTAATTCTGTAATACTCCATTTTTTTCTCCACTGCTATCTGACTCTCTCTGTTCTGTGTGTTGCAGAAACTCGATGACAATTTGATTCAGAAGATTTACTGCTTTGATCCAACTGCTGCATCTGTGCAGGTTCAAGCAGAGGGGCTGCTGGACTGTATAACTGGTAAATATCCTAGACTAGTTGTGAGGTTACCAGACACAGCTCATCAGTGAAACAGTGTCACTGGCAACTTCCAGCTTTTAAGGTGCTTACTTCAGAAACTATCTTTGGCCTCCCAATAGATTAAATCACAGATAAGGGAATCCTAAAATGGGATCTTTTTCAGTCAATAAAGGTCAACCTGTAACTATAATAAAAAGAAAGTATTTCACATAATTAACCATTAAAATAAGCCTCTTCACACCATCACAGTTTGCCAAGGTGGAATTACAGGACTTGTGCAAAGTCCCACTCATGGGGTGACCTTCCCTGCTCATTCAGGCGGCATCGCTGGTCACAGTTTTGACTTTGCCTTTGCAGTTACGGCTGTTTTTGTTTCAGGCATCCCTAGAGCAGACGTGTGGAGACTCGGATCCCTTCCCGCCGGGTACCTGTACGACTGGGCAGGGACCTGCTGGTCCCTGGTAGCGCTCGTGCAGAGCCTCAGGGACACCCAAGGTCCGTCTGCAGCCACCGTGATACCACATTCGAGGGTTAAATCATTCATCTTTTCATTTAACTCCAGTGATTCTGAGGATTAATACTCTTTTATTGACTGTTGCTTTACACGTTATGCATTGCTACTAAATATTTTCGTTAAGATGATAGGAAACCAGTTAGAAATTGTTAAGAAAACTTCCTAAAATATTAAAGGGACCGATTTTGTTAGTGTAGTTGTATCTAATAAAAGGTGCATTAAAGTTTTATTTATTAGTATTATTTAATTCTGCTGAGAAATTAGAAAAATGGGTAAAACAGTTTATATCTACCAAGCGGCAAAGCTCATAAGTGATACAGGAAATTCTAGAGTCACTCTCCTTAGATTACTTTTTAGGAATAATTTTAAATAAAAGTTGTTAATCAACATTAAAAAAACTTCCAAATGTCACACAAAAAAGCCCAATGCTTTTAATATAGCACAAAGAGCTCCCTGGGTGGGATGTAGTTTGAGATTACAGCCCCGCTCGCTGCCTGCAGCAAGATTTCATCTTTGCAATAACGTTCCTTTGGGCAGAATCGCTTTTTTAATAAAACGTTGGGAAATTAAACTGCTCCTTCTTTATTTACTGGGCAACACGGGACGCCGGGCGGGTATTTTGTAATTGCTGGAGGCGGTTGATTTGGAACCTGCCCCCGGCCTCGGCAATGGCGGCCCGGGACGGGGGAAGCTCCCGCCCTCCGCCTCAGCCCGCGGCGCTCGGGGCAGCCGGTACCGGCCGCCTCCCCCCCGCCCCGGCACTTTCGCCACTCGTTGATGAGCCGTTAAAAAAAAATGTCTCTCTCCTCCAGTTGTCCCCCCTACCCGCCCTCTGCTTCCCGCCGGGGCGAACCGGGAGCAGGGGCTGCCCCAGGCCCCACGGCGGGACGGGAAGGGGAGGGGAGGGAAATGGACGTCTCGGCCGCGAGGAATCTGCGGCCGCGGAAAGGCAGGCGGCTCCACCCCGCGGCGGCGGGTGCCGGGACAAGATGGCGGCGCCGAGCAAGCAGTGAGTGCGGGCGGTGCGGAGGGGCCGGGCGGGCCAGGCCAGGCCAGGCCAGGCCAAGCCAAGCCAAGCCAAGCCAAGCCGGGCCGGGCAGTGGTGCGTTACCTCGGGCCTCCGGGCCTGGCAGCGCCTCCCGCTCGGGCCGCTCCTCCCGCGGTGCCCAGGCTTCGTGAGGCCCCGCTAGGCCGGGAGCCGGTAGCTGCCCCGGGCCCTCAAGGCGCAGGAGAAGCGGGGCCTGGGCAAGGAAACCCCTTACCTGGCCCCATTTGCGTTCGGGAGCTGCCGGCCTCGGCAGACGGGGCCCTTGCGAGCCCTTTCCCATCAGCTGCCGGTGTTCTGCGGGCCTGGGGCCGCGCTCTGCTGCCCGCTGTCCCCGCGGGCCCCGCATCCACGGAGCGGCGGCGCTCGGTGCCCATGCAGAGTGGGTGCAGAGGGCGCAGAGTTGCCCATGTGCGGGAGCCGTGGTTTGGGCCCAGAGCAGGACAGGCGTGCTGTGCAGCTCCTCCAGCCTTGCCGTCTGTATGGGTCGGAATTTAAAACTGTGTTTGCATTCAAAGGACAAAAATAAACGACTGAAAAGCAAGCAAAGAAGGAGTAGAGGCTGTAGAGGAGTTCTGGCACGGGCGTTTTGACTGACAAAACAGAATTCTCTTAGGACTCCCATGCAAAGTGCTTTGTAGCTGCTACCATCCAAATCCTTCCTATGATGGCAGTGACACAGTCCAGGCTGCTCTCCGCACCCTGGGAGCAAATAAAACTACTGGGCAGGCGGCAGGAGGTAAAAGAAATAACTCCTCACCGTGTGGGGGGTTAAGCTGGAGACCTCTGCAATGCTGTCGATACCAAAAGTCAAATGAGAGGAGAAATGGATAGAAAAGTAATTCCTGGAAGCAAAATGTGGTTACTGAAAGCACCACAGGTGTTAGTAGTGTCAGCACAAGAGTTCTCCATGTGCAGCTGATCTCTCTGTGAGCTGCCTGCAAGACTCTTACTGGAGCCGTATCTGTGTGTTGGTGGTTTGCAGTCTCATACAAAGCATGTGAACTATTTACTGCCCAGGCAAACTTAATCACACACGAGTATGTGCTGTAGGCCAAGGCTAGGTTAAAGAGCAGATTTTTTTTTTAATTTTCTGTGAGAGGAAAAAGCATTTTTTAGAAAACTTAAGGATGAGAGCAGTTTGCTGCCTAATTTCGGAAGGTTGTAGCCTTCGGAAATGTTGCATAGAAGAAAAGCAGCAATGGCTCTGGGAAAAGCTGACGAGTATGTGGCAAAGCTGAGTGCACTGCTACAAATGCTGGTCAGAACTATACTTGATAGTATGGTGTTGATGCCCATATTTTGTTTCTAAAATTGTGAATGGTGGGATTTTGTTTTGGCATGTGCTGTATTTTTATTGTAAATAGTATTAAAAGCAACTTTTTTTTTTTCCCCCCTAGATATGGGCTCATTTTGCCCCAAAAAACACAGCAAAAAAATCTTGCTACGAAGAAACTTTCGGTGTTTGAAGATGACTCTGATGAAGAGGTCAGTTAATCAATTTTCTTCTTAAATTTGTCCCATATTCTTGGAGTTGTTTGTTTTATTTACTACAGTTTATTTGTTTACAACCTTAGGGTTTTCACAACCCATATACCAGCATCAGCTCACAGCAACATTACTAAGATATGTAGCATCATTTTTGTTGTGATTGTGAAATATGATATGTATTTTATTCAAGTTAAATGAAGGTGGTAACTTGATGCTTAGTTACTTTCTGCCAGCTCTTGCAATCACATTTATGTGGCTTTTTCTCTGCAAGATTTAACATCTTGCTCATAAAGAAATCATTTGGTTGTCACAGGTAAGTTTGTCTGCAAATATAACACCAGTAGTGGTCAACTGTTGATTTTAATATCTACATTTTACAGTAAGTATTTTAAGTGTGTTTCAATATTGATCTTTCCACCCACATTTGATAATAACTACTTACCAATAATAATGATAATGACAAATCAAAAGTTTTAAAGGAAGGGGAGCCAAAAAACAAAAAGGTAATGAGTATTACTTGTAATTCTTATGACACTTGAAATGTGTCATGATTGGACAATATATAGCCTTTCTATGATCATGAAGTTTACTATATGACGTTTGATTATATTGCATGATATTATTAATGTTGTTTTCAGAATAAAAGCTTGTTACCTGCCCTGTTACCTGTAGAGGGTGCTGTACTCCATAAAAATAACAATTTTATATGTACTGCCTTTGACATGAGGAAGTCCAAGAACTGGCTTGGTGTGTAAGACAGATTTGGATGCCTTTATAACTGCCTGACTTCTACATAAAGCTAATGGAGAATAGAAGCAGATCCACAGTGCTCAAAGGCAGGAGAACTTTCCCTGTCCATGGCAGTTCAGGATTTGGAACACTGGGTAACTGTGGTACCTGCAAATTGAAAACTTGAAGGACTGTAAACCTGAGATGCTTCCAGAGTTTTCAGATGGATTGCCTGTTTTCAACTGTAGTTCTGGATCTATTTGAAATTTAAAGGCTTGAGCGAATCTTTTTCTGAGATCAGTCCCTAAGTGCTTTGCTCAAGGTTACACAGGAAGTATAATGCAGAACGGGTCTGTCTGTCCCTCTGCTGCCAGCTGCACTTGCTCTCTTGAAGTGTGTCCTTTCACATAGAATGAGAGGATAAAAACAAAATTAGAATAAAGCATCATTATGAAGCTCTACTACAGCAGAGTCTTCTGGAGTTTGGTTTTGATACACAGGAAAAGCCAGTTACTCTTGGAAACACTAGACGATTTGCATTATACTCTTCAACCCATTAGCTGTTACCCAAATTCTTTCCAAAGGATTTATAAAAGCTGACACATTCACTATCAGCATCTGCTCTAAAGACTCTTAGGAGTTGCCATGTGCATCAATATGCTACATACACAGCAAAAAGTAATAATCTCATAACAGCCTTTATCAGAGAAGATCTTTCTTTTGTTGTTTTTTTTTTTTTTTAAAAAAAAAAAGCAAAATTACTTTATTAGTTCAGTAATAATTTCAGAGCTTTTCAAGATAAGGAGTAGCATTTGGGAGGGGTTTCATTTCCTGTCTGCTACCTTATCAGTCAGAACTATATCTCAAATGTCTGGAGATTTTGTATTTTTAACTGAACTCTAATAAAGTTCGTGCTGGGAAATCTGCACACCTGACATGGTCTGTGATTATGTATTAGATACCAAACTTTTGTTCCTTATATTTATTTATTTATTTTTAATGTCACTATGCATATTTCATTAAGATAGTGCCTGTACTCCTGCTGAAGGAATTTGGAAGGTGATTATTTTTTTTAATGTATGAACTCTTAGCTGTGGCTTAGAGTGTCAGTGAATGTTAGTTACTGACTAAGATCTTTGGGCTAGTTCATAGCAAGCTAAACATCTGGAATGGAAATTTTTTTGAAACATCATATTGCCTGGGAACAAGTAAACCAGGTAAAGTGATTTCTTTTTGCCATTTCATAATACAAACAGTAGATTGATTTATGGAATGGCCAAGTAACTGCTGTAATCTAAACAAAAGGAAGGTTGTTCTTTGTTTATTTGTTTTTTTTTTCTCTTTCTCTCTCTCTTTCTCTCTCACACACAAACAACCACGTGGCCAAAAATGTTAAAGGATTAAGAAAGTGATTAGTCAAATTAAGGGATGCATTTTGGTGTTGAACAATGATACAGGTGCATCCTCTATTTCCGGAAGTCCCTAAAATTTTGATTGCTGGATGCTCTCAGGGTATGCTGAGGAAAGTTAATCATTTACATGACCCGTTTTTCACGTTCTGTTCTGTTAGTGGCCATGGCTAGAATAGCATATGAATTGTGATGTATCTGTTGTGTTGACTTTGTTTTTAATGAAGGTTTGAGTCGCATTTATGTTTAGTAAATGTCCATGTGTAGGCTCTAGTATGATAATATAAGTTTCTAGTTAGGCAAGCCCTAATAATTTGGTGCTAAATATGTATGTTTGAGAATATAGGTAGCTTCAATTAAAAATCGATCATTTTAAGATCTGTTTTGATTTCTTGTATATTTTGGGAACATATTTTAAAATAATAGTACTGATATTTTTCACAAGTATTTTCAACTTCAGCTCTTGGCTATTGTATGAATACAAACTCATGTAGCATTAAGGCTGTAACTTTCTAGAAACTAGCTTCATTACTGAAAATTAGTCATAGATCTAAGACTTGTTGTCTGTGATTGTGCTGGAAATGGGGTCACATCTGCTGCTGTAGGAATTGTGTAATCTACAGAAGAATTCAGAAGGAGTTGATGCAAAAAGCTCTAAACCAGGAACTGGCTTTTTCTCAAGAACAAATGAGATGGCTAACAAATTCAGAAGAGTAAATAGAACCCAAATATTTTTTAAACTAAGCATGTTCAGGTCAATCGTTTACTTTCCTCCTTTTAGTAGAGTTTCCTAAAAAGAAGTTTAGAGAAGTCATGGTCAGACATTCGTGTCCATAAGGGCTTAGCACTTGGAGTATTGCAGTTGAGCTCTTCAGTGATTGTGAGAAGGAGCTTCGTATATTATAGGAGCCTATAAAGAATGTGAGAGAGGTTTAGCAATTGTGAGAGGATTTGGAGATACGAGAGGACATTGAAGATGCAGGAAGGTGGGGTAGGAGGAAGCTGAGGGTGACGAAGGCACAGCACATGGGGCCTGCAGGTGTGGGAAGGCAGAGCATACAAGATAAACTTGTGGGACAGTGAAGTTGCTTAGTTGTCTCCTTTGTGGAATCACCATCTTGGATACTTGTTTTCAACTTTGAACTGAGCTTTTTCTAAGTACTTTGCATATCATTAGCATAAATTGAATTTACCAGAAATAAGCCCAAAACTTTGGTAAGTAGTTTGAGTATCTGTTCTTCTTGTGTAAGGAAATTTGAAGAAGCAACTTACAAAGGGTGATAAGCTGCTGGATGGAAGTAAGGAGGTAGTTCAGGTTCTTAAGAGCCCTGCAGGAAAAAGTACACGTAGGAGGAAAGAGATGAGAGGGCCCTTGAAAACATTGGTAGCTGTCAGACCATTTCTTTTGTTACTTTTGATGTTGAACTCCGTTGCCTACGAGTTGTCTTCCATGGTGTTGTAGGCCAGGTGTCCTGTCGGGTCTCATTTCTAAGACTTTGTGGGTTTGCTTGGGTTCAATATAGCCTCATAGGACAGGGTTAAAATATTTTCTTGCCACAGAAAATATTAAACTGTAAGCAATGTGCTTCCAAATAATAGCTTGACTGCAGGGAAACAAAGTATGAGACAGATTGCTGAGCTCGTAGGGCCTTTAATAAATGGACAGTTGATAAGTGAAAACAATACAAGAGAACAGGAAGTTCTCATCTATCAGAGCTCGTAGCACAACAGGAAATTGTCGACTGTAAACCTAGGGAAGGTGTTCGTTTTTTTGTAAACTTACTGCCCTCCTGGACAAACAAATCCCAGGTGGACTTCTTTACAATTTGTGTACAATCACAAGGATTGTATATTACTTCTGTGTTTGCATAATCTTTATAGATCAATGCATTTATTTCTGGTAGGACAAGGAAAACATCCTAAGCGATGTTTGGGATATTTTGGTGGAATAAAGCTTATTTTGTAAATATAATGGCAGGGCCTGTTTTTCTTTCCCCTTTTCCTCGAGCCCCTGTTTTCTGGCAGAGGATAGAGGACCCTCTCCCTCCCCGAGGCTGGGTCTTCCGTGCAGTGGCAACTTGTGCTCTGCTGCCAATTTAAAATAGTTGCTTTTACTAAGAGAATCATACTGCTTTCTAGTTAGCATTTTTAGAAGAAATCATAAGGGATCTGTTGAGATTTTTAATTCTCCATTTTGAGAAGGAGCAGCTGACAGACTGCTCAGGAGAGTGGCAGCTTTTGACCATGCGGGGTGCTGCCCACTTGCCAGATCAAGCAGGTAGGACACCTACGATGATGAAAGAAATAGGGACAGATTGTATAAAACCATATAAAATGAGTTCATTAATTCTGTTCATGGCAGAGCTTGTTCTCTGTTTCTGAAATAAACTAGTGAAAAAGATTTGACTTGTTCACAATCTATCATGTAGAAACCTGGGGAAAAGCACTTGGCTTTTTATCTGTTGACGTATCTGTTAAAATTTCAACAGTGTAAGAAAAAGGGGTCATGACAAATCATTATTTTCTAAGCACTAAATAAAATCTAAATCTCCTTTGTTCAGTGGATTTACTTAAATGTACATTGTACTTGGTTTATTTGATTTCAGAAGATCCTAGTTCCTGCTTCCAAGCTTCCTGTTATTTGGTTTTCTGTTTTTATTAAGATTTTGTTACACAATCTCTTTCCTTTTTTGAAAAGCAATATAGAGCAGGTTTTATTCAAAGGTTCAAAGCTTGGGAAGCTGTCAAAATGGAAAAGGATTTTTCCTTCCTATTTCTGCTTTATAAGATTAAGTGATATCTAATTACATAAACAAGGCTGAGTCCTGTCATTTACAGTGAATCTGTTTAGTAAACAGTATTATCTCTTGGTTGAGAGAAGAAAGCTATGCAGTCAAATTTAACACTAATTAAAAGGCTTTTTTTTTTAAAAAAAAAAGAATGATTAGAAATCGTTTTTCAGCAATGGATTTTTTTTTCCCCAGGAAAGATTAGTATTGCTATTTTCTAGCACATTAATCATTGAAAAAAATAAAATTAGGTGTCAGTGCTTGAAGTACTTGCCGTTCAAATTAGCAACATTCTTCTTTTTAAAAATATAATACTACTGGCACTGATGACACTTTATTTAAAGTACCAAAATCCTTTTGGATATTTGGCTTTGGCTGAATACAGCTATTGCCAGTAAAAATTTTGGCTTCTGGCTGTTTTATTTCCAAATAAATTTACGTATTGGAAACTGTCCCTTTTGAACAGCACCTACCTTTTTAAGAGAGTAATAGAAATATGATATACCCTTGAGAATATTTGTCCTTCTGTATTCACAAACACAGCTTCTAGCAGCATTAATGCTTTGTTACACTGCTTGGTAGGAGGACACACTTCCAGTTTCCATTAACTTGGGAATGATTGTCCTGTGCTTAGGATAAACTCCTAGTTTTTCTTGCATTCAGAAAAAGTACTATTGAAGTCCAAGACTGTCTGATGAAATTAGACTTTAATTACATAGCTGCCCATTCAAATGTACAAAAATAACATGAGCAATTTCAATATCATTAACATGATTTCTGCAATGTTTTCATCTTTTAGACAACTGTTGGTCAAAGTCTTCAGAAAGAAGCATTGAAAAAACAAGCAATGAAACAGGTAAGCTGTGACAGGGGCTCTTCATGCCCACAGCAGAAGAAATCACTGAATTTAATATTCAGAGCTAAGTGGTGATTTTGCCCATGTTTGAGTGTTTGTCACAGGGAGCCAGTTCAGCAGAAGTGCGGGTTCACACATGCTTTATTTGATGGCAAAGCTGTCAGAAATTCTAGCTAAGAATAAGGCCTACCAGCTCCTGTCCTGTTATTCCTGCACCTTCAGGTGCTCTGGGCTAATGGGTGGTGAAGCTGCACTGTTAACGAGGCCTGTGCAATGAGCAGGTTGGCAGTACAGGCTCTCGAGCCGTTGTATGGGCCACAAAGAGAAAAAATAACCAGCTGGAGTGAGCAAACGAGAGGGACTTTCTAATCTGGCTTTGCCAATGACGTCAGTGTATGTGGAATTGCATTTTTGTGTGGTTTCTGTTATACTGATAAAATGCCCTCCTTTCTTAAACCATCTTTATAAATAGTTTCTCATTTATATATTTCTCGTATGTCTTTACTGGAAGGAACACATTCAGTATTATGGTATTAAGGTGTTTAAATTTGTGAGGGTGAAATGGTAACAAAATACTTTTTCTGTTATATAAAATAATTTCAGAAACGGAGTTGTGTATCTTCAAAATGAGTTATCCTTTGAAATTGCCACATAAGTCTGTAGTTTTGTGTATTGCTTTCTGTAGCACAAGACTTTCTTTAAAAACTAGACTTGTAATTCTCCAATTTGAAGTTAACAAAGGTTAAGTATAACCAAATAACACTGGTGCTGCTCTTTTGGTAGAGGTTTTTATTCCACTTTTCTGGGCAGATTTGTTCTTTTTGAAGTTTTACTGGCTGTGAACAGAGAAGCTGCAATACAATCTGATCATAATTTAAAATACAATAAAACTTAGGTTTACGCAATATAAGCATGTAAATGTACAAGGTGTTGCATTTTAATTTGTGGTGTGTAGTAATCTTCTTAGAAGGAATTTTTCAGGTTTTGTTTATAACGTGCAGTAATACAAAGAGATTAAATTTGACAAAGTATTGCATTGTTAAATATATATTTACTAAACATGGTGCTTGTACTGTAATTCGGAAAGTAGTTTTACATAAGAAAGGAGTATTTTTTTTTTTTTAAGACATAGCTAGAGGGAGAAAATATATTTACGCATCATGAATTTAACATACTACTTTTTTGATGAAGCTAATGAATGCCTGAGAGAAACTTATGTGGTTATCATTGAACATTCCTCTTCTGTTAGCAGTAGGACAGATCCAAGGGCTCCCCTACTGTGGGTTTTTTGTTTGTTTGTTTTAATAGGGCTCTTAAAAACGGTATTGTTTTATAGTTCTGACTTGAAACTTGGCAGTGTAAGCAGAAGATAGAACTGTGAAATACAGAATTGCAGCTTAAATCATATTGATGCATGTTGTTTCTACATACTTGTTGTTTGGAGCTTTGCAGGGAATGTCTGTGGATGAAAACACAATAAAATTAAAAAAAAAAAGAAGCCTATACCATAGGAGATGGTATAACTTGATTAAGAAGGTTCCACTATAGTTTCAACTGTTGTTCCTAGGTGCAGGAAACAGAGTGGGCAAAGCTCAGCACTGGTTGTTCCTGTTCTCTATCCCAGTACCAGTTGAAGAACATTGTAGATCTGGCAATTTTTAATTTACACACAATATTTCAATGGCTAAGTTTGTAATATGGATTTCTTGACATTGCAGTATAGAAATAAAATATTTCAAGATGGTAGGACTGTCGTGCTTCATTTTTATATTTTTTTCCTCCCTTGTTCTCATTTAGACTAAATTGGAGATTCAGAAGGCTTTGGCTGAAGACGCTACAGTGTATGAATATGACAGTATTTATGATGAAATGCAGCAGAAGAAGAAAGAAAGTAATGCCAAAATATTATCAGGAAAAGATGAGAAAAAGGTCCATACCTGAAAATGTATGCTGTCTGTCTCATCTATGTATGCTAGGAATAACTATGATTGTTTATTTTTGAACTTTCTCTTAAGAAGCTAAATGTATTGTCTCCTGGGGCATACCAGGTGTGTGCACATATGCTGTTATGTAAGATAGTAATTCGTAAGAATTTTGGAAAAAAAAAATACTAGCTTTTAACTTGATGCTGCGGCCTCCTTTATTGGTAAAAGGAAGCATGCCATGACAGTGACCTAAAAGGGAGTGACAGATTAAGATTGCTGTCAAACCCTGCAAAACTAGTGTCTGTTGCTTTTCTTCCATTGCAAACTTTCTTCAACCTTTTTAGCAACCCCAGTTTGTGTTTTCTCAGCCATCTTAACTATCTTTCAGCATTATACCTTTTCCCACATTTACCCTAGCCCAGATACATCCAAAATATCCTCAAAGCAGCTGAGATTAGAAAGAAGGAACAAGACAAAAGGATGGATAGGAAAATTCAGAAAGAGCGTGAAATGGAAGGAGGAGAGTTTGCTGACAAAGAGGCCTTTGTGACTTCAGCCTATAAAAAGAAGCTGCAAGAAAGGGCTGAGGAGGAGGAAAGAGAAAGAAGAGAAGCAGCTCTGGAGGGTGAGATTCACACTCAATCAGTATAACTCCTCTTAGAAAGATGGGCTTGTGTTTAGTGTTGCTGTCCTGGATTCTCTGTGAGGCATGAGATAGTTGAAATATCAAAAATAAAATATCAAAAAAGAATAGATAGCAATCTGTACACAAGCAAATTCTGGCTGTTACTTTTCTATTGCACAGATTGTAGGAGGAATGGAGCGAGTCCCTCAATTTGTGTCAGTACTATCTGGATTACTCCTTCTATTTTTTAAGGATCAGTTGTCGAAGGAAGAATAGTATGGCTGGAGTCCAGCAATGGTTAGACTCCTTACTGCAAACATTCCGTTTCTAGTGTCCTAGAAATGGGCATAAAGGACTAGGACTATGAATAGATAGTAGAATAAAGAACAAGAAGGATAAATCTGGTGGATTTGTAATCTGTATTTTCAGCACTTAGAGTATAGGATAGTAAGATAATTCAGATTGGAAGGGACCTCAGAAAGGGTATCTATTCCAGCCAAGTTTCCTTGGGCTTTTTCCAGTCTGGTCTTAAAAACTTCCAAGATGGAGATATCCGTGGGTGGTGTCTAAGGAGTATTTGTGACACAGTTACTCCAACCTTGCTTCCTTCCCTTCCCTTAGCCTACCTGGATGTGACCAAACAGAAGGATCTCAGTGGATTTTACAGACATCTTCTAAAACAGCAAGTGGGGGAAGAAGAGATGCCTAAATGCAGCTTCCGTGAAGCCAGGTAGGATATGATCCCAGAAGGGATTCACACGCAAATTTGGTTTTGGTTATTTGTGATTCCCACATCATTGTAACCCCGTAGAAAGAAGGGGAATACTAAAACACTGACAGGGTAAGCACAGTACTTCGTACTACTGAGTTTTTTGGAAGATGTCTGATCATCAGTGGTGTAGACTTGAATGCAAGACAGAAGTAAGCACAGCAGGGATGCTGTTTGAAAAGGTATCCAGGAGATCGTCGCAGTGGTAACACTGCCTGATATTATTCCAACCTGGTTTTTATTTTGTTTTGCACAATATTGGCAGTCTTCATTAAGTTACATACTTTAATCATGTGAAGAACAAAAGGTAAAATAAAGGACATAGACAGGTAAGGTACTTCAAATTTTAGTCACAGGAAATGGTGCGATAATATGAATTTTCTGGGGAAAAAAAAAGAAGTAGGTCTTCAGCTTTGTCCACATTTACAGATGTATGATAAATAAGTTGATTTTGTGGTAGAATGAAGTTGATAAAATATACAGGAAGTACAGTAGAACTATTTTAAAATATTACGTGTATGTATAGTCCAAAAATAAGTAATTAGATGAGGCTGAATTATTTATATGTATATCCTAGATATCAAAAGTGTGATCACAGTGAAATCGCTCAGCTATCTGAAATATGGGCAATTTGCGTTATCCCTTTAATACAAAAACATGTCACTTCATCACACATAATAGTGAAAAGTGGTATGAAAGAAATGGAAAGTAAAAATTACTGACTAAAAGAAAAGCAGAACGCTTTCCTGAATTCCAGTGGAGAATGTGAAATTTGTGGCTTCAGTTGTTTGTCATATGAGGCTTAAAATCTTAGCACACCTCAACACTTGGAAAATGTCCCAAATCAGGTTTCGCTGGGGAGCAATATCTGCCTGGTTTCTGTGGCTGTCTGGATACTGGTGATGTATGATTAGAAATAAAAGGCATGTGGCATGTGTGAGTAAACATGCATTTCCTTCAGTCAGAAAAAAAGAAGGAGCATAACCTTCTGACAAGTGGCCAAAATGAAATCTATGAGTTTATCCCTCATGGTTCTTGTATTTAATAACCTAGTTGTGGAAAAGATACTAGTTTCTATTTACTCAAAAGAGTGAGATCTTCAGAAATAACCAGATTAAGAAATCTGCTACGAATAATCGATGCTCTATTCTTGTCTCTCTTACCAAAAGTAAGATCTGCTGCTTCTCCGAATAATTATTTGTTATCAGAGGAATAAGCACATAAATAAAAACATGCAGCTTACCAAAGATCAAACAGTAGAATGTGGATCTCTGTCCTGTCCCTTAAACAGAGGCTGCAGATATTTAGCCGTGATCGTTCTTGTAGATAAATTCATCTGCTTGTATTTACCAGTGAACCAGACATAAAATTTTAGTACAGATTCTTTGCATTGGACTCCTGGAACCAGAGCCACAACTAGATTTGCTTTCTGATGGAAAGCAATTTCGAGAAACATCTGAAATGTCAGACTGTGTAATGTTTCTTTTCTTTTTTAACATAAAAACGTAGGATAAAGGAAGAAAAATCTAACAATGATCATGATGAATCCATTGAAAGAAACAAAGACCCAGGTGAAAGACTAAGACTGAAGCCTTCTGTTAAGGAAGAAGATAATCCAGATGCTGACACTGATTTAGGAAGTGATAGTGGCGATGATGATAGGAGACGTAGAAAAAGTAAAGTAAAATTGAAGCAGAAAGAACGGCGAAACAGCTCTGTGAGCAGTGAGGAGGACTCTAAGCATGACAAGAACCGGAGGCATTCGAGGTCACCAGGCTCATCCAGTGAGGAGGACGAGCTGCTCACGAAAGCACAGACGAGTCATGCGAAGAGGGGAGAGAGCAGAACGGGCAGGCTGGGAAATGATGAGCAGTACCGGGAAAAAGATTATGAGAGAAGGAGCAGGACACAGGAAAAGGATCACCAAAGGGAAAAGGAAGAGCGGCACAGATACGAGGATCGTACTCATAGGGATAACTACAGAAGGAGAGAAGAGCCAGATGACAGACACAGGGGGAAGGAAAGAAAAGAGAGGGAGGGACATAGCAGAGAATGGAGGAAAGCAAAGGAGAGAGATGAGAAGTGTTCAGAACGAGAAAAAGAGAGATTAAGAAACGATAAAGATAAATACAGTGATAGAGAGAAGGAAAGAGATGAGAAGTACAGAGAAAAGGAAGATCATGTAAAAGAGAAATATGGTAGTGATGAGAAGAAACACAGACACAGGAGGGAAAGGAGCCCTGCATCTTTAGAAAAAGATGGAGGGGCCGACCCGGAGAAGCACACAAGAGGAAAAGAGAGAGAGGTGGATGAGAAGAGCAGCTCCAGCTCTGGAAGTTTGTCTGAGCCAAAACGTAAAGCAGGAGAAGGAGAGAAAGAAGAGAAAGAGCAGGCACAGAAACCACCTGAGAGCATAAGCAAATTTGCCAAGCGGAGCAATGAAGAGACAGTCATGTCAGCCAGGGATCGCTATTTGGCAAGGCAAATGGCACGTGTTGGTACCAAATCTTACATTGAGAAGGAAGAAGATTAATGTCATTGCAGTGGACAACAGCATTTGCTCCCTCGACCAAAAGAGAAAAGCCACTGCTGCAAGGGCTCTTGTACAGAAGTAAAAGTTTATCTAGTTATTTATTAACGTCTTTTCTTTAAATAATAAAAATATCTTTTGAAATGGATTAATGGGCCACTTGATCTGCAACCTCAGTAAATTTATAAAGTCAAGGAATTAAACATGACTGTTTCTGTCCACCCTGGCATTCCATACCCTCTCCTGGGTGTTTTTTTTTTTTTATCTGGAAAACCTGGAACAGTCCTACAGCTTTGACACGGTGTTGGTTGAGAACACGTCCTCAAGCAAGGATTGGCTCTGCTGAAGCAATAGGATTTTCAGTTATACAAGAATTGTTGCTGCCCAGTGATGCTCTCAAAAATGAGAAACAGCCCTGTAAATGAGAAAAGTTCAAGAAAAGCAGCCTGAATAATAGTCTAAGAAATCTTTGTATGTACGATGCTGTTTTGTAAGCTAAATCCATATTAACATATGGATTTGAATGTATGTTTGGGCTTTGGTTTTGGGGACCTGATGTACAGAAATTCTTAAATAAAATGTAAGATACCTACTGGTTCTAAAGTGTATTTTTTTGGAGATTGTGTTATTTTACTGGAAAAAGCAGCATCTTTTCTGTGAAATACATGTTTTTTTCAAGCATTATTGTCTACCTGCCTGTTCTGCAAATTTAAATTTGTCTTTATTAAGTTTATCAATTCATCTGTTCAGGGGGTCATAAGCAAGCAGTAAACTTTTCTACAAATTATAACTTTGTGCATGGGTCATGGTTTCTGGAAGTATTTTCAATACTTTTCCTGGTAATTCTTTGTTTAGTTTTTTTTTAATTTTTTTCTAATAAATTTATTACACCACAATACATGGTGAATGGGCATCAGGCAGACAATTCTTTAAAAGTACACAAGGGTGATTTTCAACATTTAGAAATCATTTTATGGGATTCCTCTTGTTTCAGAACAGATACAAAGCAGCATAAAAAGCAACTGCTTCTGTGGGAAATAGTTTAAAGTCTTTTTCAGACTGTTTTACATGGCAAATATTAAGATCTGTGGATTGTCTACTAGATGTAGCCACTTTTGGAGGTGATAGGATTAATACCTCTAACAGTATATGTCCTTTTAAATTAGCTGAGTGACATAATGAAGAAAGGTTCTGATTTAGTAATCCTCCTAACACCTCCTATGGGACTTTCTCACATCTGGCTTTGATAGCCCAGTTCTTTGAATGCTCTGTGTTTTCTGCCAGGGTTGAGGAGGATTCTCAGGCATTTCTAAGACACTTGTCAGGAAGGCTTGCAGGGTGATTAACTTACTGCATTAGTTTATAGTAGAAAGAGCAGCTGAGTCAATTGTGCTCTCGTATCATCTTGAGTTAAATGCTGCCAAAACCTCTGTTCTCCTTTTCTCACGTCATAAAATATATTTCTCAGAATAGATTTAACCAGGGGTTTTGGTTTGGGATTTTTTTTTCCCTTTTTCCTTACGATACGCTTGCCCTTTTCCTTGGGGCCGTAAAAGCTAGCCTTATAAAATAAGATACATTTAACTAGAAATACTTTTGAGTAATCCTCACCTTTGGCCAAAAGTCAAAAGAAAAGACAGTGTTTGAGCTGGTACATTGCCTTTTAGAGGAAGACTGATGTTTAAGAATATATTGCTGTCAAAGCTTCAGTTATCTTAAGCAGAAGGCAATTAAAGGAGAAAAGGAATATAATCTTTGTGTTCCTTTTTACATTCAAAAACATCTTTTCTGTCTGAAAGATTTGGTATATGAACAGAGAGGCCCTTAAGTTTTCTTAATGACATGTCAGGGTCTAGGTATGGTTTGAACTAATGGCATTTTATATTGCTAGTAGCAGATGACATGGCACAGAATTCCTCTTATAAACAGCTTCATACTGGAGTAGATTGTACCTGCTTGCATTGGGTTCAAATCATAACTAAAGTCTCTGGCTGTGTTGTCTAAAAATTTATTTTGAGTATTTTTTGGATTAATGTCCTGAGGGTTTGATTTTGACTGTGTATCACCATAAGTTAATTAACATCTCTAATGCATTGTTCATAACGGGTAAAATACCAGTGCAATGAAAAGCAAAAACAAGCCAGTTCACAAAGACCTGAAACAGAGTAAATTCTGTGCAAGTTGATTGAGTAACTAGACATTTACTCCTCACATGGAAGAGTTTGCTTCTGCTGTTCTGTCTAAACAACTGTCATGTACCTTGGATCTTCTGTTGGAATAGAATGAAAAGAGGGTGTTTAGTAGTGGGCCAAGGTTCAGACACCAAAGGGAATACTCTGCAGTTCATCAAAGAGCCCTTGTTGGTGTAGTAAACTGGACTGCATGCTCTGCTTTTTCTTGAAATTGAATTTTATCTTTCTTTTTAAAAAATGGGATCTATTCTACTCCAGCATAAAACATACTATGAAAGAGAGACATGAGACACCT